>NC_134871.1:4455000-4778750 GCF_049852395.1 Peromyscus maniculatus bairdii | reverse complement strand
AAGCTACACATCTGCCTCCAGAACTGCACCCTCCTCACCACCACACAGCCATGTATGTTTCCAGCCGGGAGACCTTGCCTCCTCTTGGGGGCACAATTCCACTGAAGTCCAACCTGGGGAGAGAATGTTCTTTATTGGGCTTATTTAGGCATAGGTGAGAGAGAGGTTACTTACGGGAGTGGAGGGGACCCCCCTAAAGCAGCTGGACTACCAGAAAGTCTCACTCCGGTCTCATGATGACTCCCCCATAGCCGCATAAAGCACCCCCATCTCCATTAACCTTCCATATACCATACACTCCACAAGGCCAGGGGTATCGAGTGCAGAGCCACGCACAGCTGGGTTTAGGAGGCCAAGGAGGGAGATGTCGGAATTTCAGATGGGAATCCGATGACACTCCCCAGCTCCTCTTCCTACGAGGGAAGGTCAGGAGTCAACAGCCCGGATCTTGGGAAGGTCTTGTGAGTCAACAGAGCTGCTTTCACCATGATGGCTTTCTGTAAGGCCTCCTACTTCGCATCCTGGTTGGCTCGAGGGCCAATCCAGTTCCAAAGCAGTCTATGGCTTCAGCTTAAGTGTGCTGAGCATCTACTACAGGGTGCAGGAAACCAGCGTCTGAGGTAAACAGCAAAGGTGAGGATGTAAATTCAGAAAGCGAAAGAGTCGGGGCCAGGTCACTTAAGCAAAGCCCCATACTGAAAAGGGTAAGGATAATATAAATGTATGAAAGGACAAGGCAAAAGAGAGACCACAGGGATAAGGTGATACAGAGGGCCGGGGGTCAGGTACGGGAGCCTTTATTGCGGAGCACAGTGGGAGTGTGGAGGTCAGAGGACAACTTAAAGGAGCAGGATTTCCCTTTCACACATGGGTTTCAAGAATCGAACTCAGGTCATCAGGCTTGGCAGCAAGCGCCTTGAACCCCGGAACCATCTCACCAGCCCCCAGATATGGGGCTTCTTCAAGATTAGGATTCTTTCTCACTACACCAAACCATTCTGAGGTCTCATTAGCTCTCTCTGGGATGTTCTATGGGCATGCTATAGAGCACTGATAAAAGATTCTGACAGAATGCTGAGCTCAAGAATGACCCCACAGTTAAGGTGGCCCCAGTCCAGAGCATCCTGTAAAATGTGACATCTGGAAATGGACATTCTCAGCCACAGAGCAGCAGGTGGAAACGGAGCAGGACTCGAGCAACAATCCATTATCAGGCGGTTTGGTAGGAGGCATTCAGCTGGCCTATGGGAGCAGTCAGGAGATCTGCTGGCTGGGATGGCAAAGACCAAAAGAGGATCCGATAGAGAGGCCTGGGTAAGTTCTGTGCAGGGACTCCTGGCTGCAGACTTCACCCTCCGGGTGTCACCCTAGCCTCTGCAGCGGCAAACAGGAGGGCAAAGCCGAAGGATCCCATCTCCATGGTGACAGTCCTAGGCCGAGGCATGCTGACCCAGCTCAAAGCAAGGTCTCTCCAGGGGACAGGGCACAGTGACTCCTGAGTCAAGAGTCTGGTCCTGGCCGGCACAGCCTGCATACAGATGTGGTAGGATATTGCTTCATTTGGGGGGTCCTTCACATACAGCCACCTACTGAGAAGCATCTGAGTGGCCCGTGCCAAGATCCATGGAGAAACCTTTCCAGGACCTGCGGCGGCTCCCTCCAGTGAGCATAGGAGAAAGAGAAGCCATCTTGTTGCCCCCCCACCCCCACCCATGACACTGAACACGAGGCTCTGACACAGGTATCTCCTGAAGACCGAGAGCCATAGCGCGTTGTCTAAAATGGCTCAACTATGTAGCACTTAGAGAGAGCTGGCTGAGAGAACACAGGTCCGATCGACACATTAGCACACATTTGTTTTCCACCACACTGAAAAGCTTATCCCTACGGTACAAAGTGGACCAGAGGCTCATGGAGGACAGGTCATCAGTGCATGGTCACAGGAGGAGAATGTGTCAGGGTCGGGGCTCAAATCAGGATCGTCAGATTCCTTAACCCAGAGCCACAGGCAGGAGGAGGAAGTGACAACGGGACCCAGAGAAGTAGATGAGGAGAGCGGGAAGTAGTCACTGAGTGTGTGTGTGAGTGGGGGGGGGGTGCTGAAGAGATCGGCAGTGCACTGGAGTTGGGGTTATCCTATCCTTGGGGCTGAGTGAGGTAACTCAAGAGCAGGAAGCACAGGTGGGAAGTGAAAGGCCCCGGGTGCCAGCGCGAGGTGTCTGGACCTCCACAGGCCACTGGGAGCACAGCAAGCCCTCACTCCAGAAAAAGAGCTATTGCTGTTTCCTGGGACAAGGACAGAGGAGTAGCCAATGGGAGAGAGAGGGTGTAGAACAGGTTACCAGAGGGTGCAGAAGCTGGCATCCAGCCTTACGGGTGGTGTTTCCACCCCCTGGGAGACTTGAGTGTCAGGGCATCTACCACCCCTGGACTTCTCACTCCAGATCACAGTCCCCAGGACACAGCACTAATTATCTCTGCCAATTAAGCCACCACCGCAGGATGCTAAATCTGATGGCATACACCAGCAGTGGGAGGCTTCCGAGCCCCGGTTGGCATTTATGGCCTTATTAGTAGGAAGGCTTGTCTCCTGCTCCCTGTGGCTCACCTGCGGGTGTGCCCTCCCCCACCCACCCCAGGCCATCGTGGCAGGCGGGGGAGGGGCGGGGGGATAGGCGGGAAGGGTAGTAAGAACAGTAGAGCCTGGAGAGACCAGGGTGTGGTGTGCTCACCTTCAAGCCCTCTGTGCTGGATGCTAAGGTCAATGGAGGACGGCATTAACCCAACACCAGCAGCACAGCCATTTTATCAGCTAAGTAATAGTGGCTGCTAACCACCAAGGGCACGTGATGGGCCACACCCTGCAAGAAGCACTGCATGAAATCTCTTTTAGTCTTCACAGCAACCCTCCGAGACAACTGCTGTCAGCCACTCCTCCTTTAGAAGACCCAGAAGGACAGGCTGTAAACAGGGAGACACAGACCTCAGACCCATCTGATACGGCAACTCTCTTGCTATTCCACAACAGGCTCTGGACTTGACAGATACGTGCCTTATATAATCCTAAATTATCTGCAGTGGGCAGTAGCATTTCTTCCCTTCCTTAGGAGTGGTTTAAGTTATGGAGGCCAATGTGGCCCCAAAGCATTGTTCTAATACAGGGACAGAGGGAGGGAGGGAATAACACTTCACAGAACTTTTATTACAGTGTATTGTGTAATAACTATTTTATTTTATTATTAGTCGTTGAACTCTTACTGTGCCTAATTTGCAAACTGGACTTTATCATCAGTATGTATGTATAGGAAAAAACACACAGTTCAGTGCTTTTCTATGGTTTCTATAGGTCTTGGCATGAACAGGAGGAGGGGTCTTGTTGTATTCACCAAGAAGGTCATACAAGGAAGGAAATGAGTTAATAATGTGAGCTCACATATACAATCCTGTGCCTCGTGGTGAGATTTTGGTCAACAACAGACCAAAACTATAATGGTGGTCTCATAAAATGTTATCACCCAGAGACATTATAAACATTAGTTTGTGTAAGTATACCCTGATGTTCACACAATGACGACCCAACTAACAACATTTTTCTCTGATATATACCCATCCCCATCCTAGGGCAATGCATGCAATAATTAGCACTCAAAAGCCAGGCCCAGACTGAACACTGTACGCATGGTCATTTGTTTTCATTCTTTAACAGTTTTTTTTTTTTTTCTTTTTGGTTTTTCAAGACAGGGTTTCTCTGTGTAGCTTTTCTCCTTTCCCAGATCTTGCTCTGTAGACCAGGCTGGCCTTGAACTCACAGAGATCCTCCTGGCTCTGCCTCCCGAGTGCTGGGATTAAAGGGGTGCCCCACCACCGCCTGGCCCTTGTTTTCATTCTTTTAACAACCATGTGAGTAGGGACTAGTGTGATATCCATTATATACAAATGAAGACCTTGACTCAAGATGACGTCACTTAAGTTCATTGCCATGGAATTATAGAGCTAGATACTGAGCTCTGTGGGTACCTGACATTGCAGCCCAAGATCTGAGTAGTGACTGTAGCTGGATTTGGTAGATGCCTCCGCCTCCACCAGAGCCAAGTCACCGATTGTGGAGGTAGGCAAGTGCCCCCAAGTAAGTGGCTTCTGGGCCTGTGGGAGACTGACTGGGCAGGTCCTCAACACATAGTAGACCAGGGTCCTGTCTTCATCTAACTAGAAAGCACGTTGCTGTTTTCTTCCCCAGACATCATACGACACGGCCTCCCCTTGAACTCTGGGAGAGCAAGGGGTCTTCCCGAAGGAAAACACCTTATTCATTAATAACACTCATCGTTTTAATTGCACTCTTTTAAATGCACATTATGAAGTCCTAAACAGAGCCTATTGCCCAAGGGCTGCTGACTCAGCCTTCAGATAGGCGAGTCAGTGAGGACAGAGGTGGGAAGGCCAAGCTAAGTGCACCAGGCCCTACTCATCCAGTTCTGCCTGAGGCTCCCTTAAGGGCTTCATCTGTGTCCCGGAATAAGAGCCCTCTTTTAAAATTGTTCCAACCTTCTCACATGCATCAATAATTATCCCAGAAATAATAACCAAGAGGAGGAAGCCACCTTGCACCTCTTCAGAGAGGCCACTGTATGAGCCCTGGTTCCAAAAGGACTGTGGACCCTGCAGGCTCCAATCTAACGCACCTGGGGCGGTGGAATTAAATGAGAGCCACTGTCCTCTTGACAAGCCATCATGTGCCAGTGAAGCCATCAAGAGATGACTTTGGGCCTGGGCTACCCCCTCCGGCTATCAACCATATGGGGACAAAGTTGAGGTGGGGGTGGCGAAGAAATAGAGAAATTAAAAATTGGAATTCCCGTAGGAAGGGCAGGGAGGCGACAGAGAAAGAGAGACCACCGGTGTTTCTAGTCTCATCAATCTTCTCACAGCAGCTCGAAGGAAGGAAAGGGTGTAGATCAATGACGTAGAAGGGGCAAACATCTGCATGTCAGGGAAACGGGGCCTGTAGCAAGGCGAGAAAGCTCCTCAGACCTAGACATTGTGGCCCGAGTTTTATCAAGGCCCAGGGCACTCACGGGCGCTTGAAATGTGACTGGTGCAGAACCAAGAACACAGGCTTCGGGACACTGTGGGCCCAGACCCAGCAAGTACACAGCGTACTTGCTCTGGGACCCAGGTAGCCCCGACCTGCGCAGTCCCTGTTTACAAGGTGTGGGACACAAGGCAACGCATACCCAGCACGGAATCTGATAGGAAAGAATAGAGCAGGAGACATGGATGTCATCACTCACAACCGGACTCAAACTGCCAATTCCCACCTCTCTCTTCTTTCATAATCCTGGCAACCTCTAGCTCTGGTGTCCTGGGACTTGCCTGGTGTGTTGTAATGCTCAGCTGCCCACCAATGTGCTCCTAAACCAAGCAGAACCACAAAGTAAAGCTCCTAACCCATGCCGAGAGCCAATAGTACGCTTGAGCAAGAAAAAAACGACTCCGGGTAGAGTGTAAATATTTCATCAGCAGATGTACTATGGTCTCAGCCCACACTCCAAGGTCTTACCCTTGCTTCTAAAACATGCACGCGCGCGCGCGCGCACACACACACACACACACACACACACACACACACACCACTGAAGTCAGTCAGAGGCAAGAAGAGAAGCTTCCAGAAAAGCTACAGAAGGGCTTCTGGACCTAGGTTCCGGGCAGGCTTGGTGTCCCCGAGGACAGCTAAGACCCAAGGTTACTCCCTTGACCAGACGGTCTCTCCAGCGACACAAAATGACCTTTACTTCCAGAGTAAGCAAACACAGCAAGCTGCTTTCATAACGGCGCTCTGCCAGACCTGAAGAGCACGTACCTAGCCAGGCGTGCAGAAGCCCCGGCACGCGTGTCCAGGCCGGATCAGGTCCTGCTGGCACAGCATTACCCTTCTCCTGACCTTGCTGTCTGGTCTCCCCATGTTCCCAGACTTGGATGACAGCCTCACTACACACCTGACCTCAAGTCGTGGTCAACTAGCTCTACCCTGCACCTCAACCCAAAGCTGAGTGTATCTATCATGGTGTCTTGACTTCACTGTACTCCAGAGTCATCATTATCATCCAGGCTCTTGTCATGGAAGCTCACGGCCTTCTGGCTCCCATCTATCCACAACCAGAGCTATTTTCAGCATGTGTCCTCTGCCAACTTCCCCCAGGGACCCTCTCTCCTCAGGGCCTCAGGTGGCTCTCTACTGTTCACATGGCCCTCTCAAAGCGAGGATGGCAAAGCTAAGGCCCTCTGCGTGGGCCAGCCGTGAGGCCAGCTCTCCACCTGTAGCGACTGGGACATCAGGGCTGAGTCCTGGAATGCTCTGGTGGTTGTGGCTTCTGCTTTGCTTTTAATGAAAAACAACCAGAGAAAAGGTAATGAGCAGCTCTCCTAAGGTCGGTTTTTCAAAAAATATGTTTCCTTATTTTCTGTGTTTGTGTGGGTGCCTGTGTGTATGTATGTATACCACATGCATGCCTGGTATCCTGAAAGGGGCAGCCTGTGTAACTGCTGATCTGTCTCTCATGTATGTCTGTCATGTGTGTTTATCTTTAATTTTGTTTTTTGTTTTTTTTTTAGGGCGATGGTAAGTTAAACAGCTTCATTTGAAGGAGGAGGACAACTGAGTCCTGCCAATCCTCACAGACCTGGCAGCATCAGCCTCCAACTCCTGGGAAAGAATGGGGCACTCAGGGATACCCCCAGGAGACTTTTAGTAAAACACAAGAAAACCTTGCTACAAACTGGAAATTTCTTGAGTCTGGCTCTTTAGACCATTCAACCATCTTGATACTCTCAACCTGTAGATTTCTTCTACCAAATGGTTTCTCTAGATTTTGGTGATCAGTGTCTCAATATTCCTGTTGATAGTCAAAACGTTTTGGAAACCTGGGTTCATCTCCCATTTATTCCATCAAGCAAGGATGGAAAAGACAGGGAATAAATGAACTTCCTATGCTGTTGACCTGTTAGTTCCTACGTCACTGGGACCTTGAGACCAATGTTTAGGATGTGGGGGCTACAGTGCGGGGGAGGGGGGGTAGTGTGCTCGCCTGGCTTACACGAGACTGTGGGTCCATTCTCTAGCACCATACAGCCGGACACGAAACCAGGTGCAGAAGCAGGTGCCTATAATCCCAGTACTTGGGAGATGGAGGCAGGAGGATCAGAAGTTCAGCGTTATCCTCCACTATTACTCAGGGAGTTCAAGACCAGCCTGGGCTAGAGATACCCGCCCCCAAAATAATAATAGCCTTCAGACCTACCTTTTTAAGTAACATAAGAAAAGTAAACCACCCCCTCTTCACAACCAAATCCTTTTTCTGACCTTGAACAGCATGGAATGGCTTTGTCACCCAAGTTGGTCCGGACTCAGCTTTAATTCCTATTTCTAGAAGGGAAAATCCGGTTCACTTCAGTAGGAAAAAACATGTCACAACAAATGGTTTCTAGAACAGTGCTGCTTGATTCCAGTTCAACGCTGTTTAAACGTCTGATGGTGACCCTGGAAGGGACTCCCTAGCAGGTCTGGGATGGCTACCCTGACGGAGTGGGTGGAGCTGGCTTCCAAGGGTAACTGATCCAAGTATTTCTTTTACACTTCAAGCTATGGTCCAGACCCAGGTTTCTGTTTGATGGTGAAAATCCATCAGGATGACAACGAGCAACGCCTTCCTCCAGGAAGCTTTCCGTAGACACTAAGAAAGCCAAGATAGAAATGAGGGAGGTACCAACTCTCCTGTTTCTCCCTGCCTTTCTTCGTCCTGAGAACCCCACCACATAAAGACTTATGGAAACAACAGAACTCTGTCTGTTACCGCTGACAGGCCGGCATTCTGACAGATGAAGGGTAAGGGCCACTGGAGCAACAGTCCTTCCCATTTCTTGACCCAAGTATTTTTTATTCCTCTTGTCGCTTTCTAAAAATAAAATCAAACAATAACAACAACGAAAACCCTAGCCAAAAACAACAACAAAAAACCCAGCATGGCCCCCAGAATTCAGGAGACAGACATACCATTTGGGGCCCCACCCAGGCCTTCTGGCTCTGAACCTGACAAAATCCCAAACGAGTATTCTATGTTCTCCAAAGGAAAGGAGCTGGTTTGAAAGATTCTTAGACAGCTTCTTGTTTTGTGCCCTGTGAATCTCCTTCCTCACCTCTTCCGTAAAAGGCAGAAGTGCATTCCTGCCCCAATCTCTATGAGAGCCAAAGCCGAATGCCTAGCCCAAAGTCTGGTGCATCAAGGGTGCGCACTTCGATCTCTTCACCCTCCAAAGACCATTCCTTCCTCTCCCTTTCTTCCATAAGTAAACCTCACTTGTGGCTAAAAATACAAAAGGAGAACATCTCATTAGAGAAAAAGAAGGAACAGACAAATAAGGAGGGAACCGGAGATAACCTGGGAAAATAAACTTTTTTTATTTTTTCACAGTGAAGAGTATACACACAGCCTGCTGGTGTGACTCACCTTTCAAGTGACACTTCAACCTTGGGTCACAGAACTACGGGCATGGTCACAAGCATCTTACAGACTTGGGATTTCTTTGGCACCAAACTTGGCTATAAATTATGGATAAATGGCAGAGAGGAGGTTATAATGCTTAAGGGAGCCCAGCCACATGCCTGAATAGTTCTGTTCCCATAAGTCCCTACCCCTTACCTAGGGCAATCACCGTCTTGACAGCACTCATCTGTTCTAATTAGAGTGGTTATTTCCCCAGCGCCACGCCAAGTAGCTGGAGGCTGAGGAGGGTGGCTTGTGTCTTATTCTCCTCGGCACTGTGACAGACAGAACTCAATGGCGCCTCTGTCAGAGAGTCCTCAGTGATTGTCTCTGATGCAACTAATCTGCTTCTACACAGAATCACCTTCTTTTATGGTCCTGGCTCCTAACTTCATTAGCCGGCTGCTAAACAAAAGCAGTGAGAAAGGTTACCTTTCTCAGGAGTCCTGCCTGGGTCAAAGAAAGTGCCCAGATGACTCCAGGATGGTCTCCAGTACTTAGCTAACATTCCACGAGGAAAAGGCTTTAAAAAGGAAGCTGACCACCCAACTCAGGCTCTAGGGAGGAGTGAGTGAGTGAGTGAGTGAGTGAGTGAGTGAGTGAGTGAGTGTGTGTGTGTGTGTGTGTGTGTGTGTGAGAGAGAGAGAGAGAGAGAGAGAGAGAGAGAGAGAGAGAGAGAGAGAGAGAGAGAGAGAGAGAGAGAGAGAGAGAATGCGTATACCATGTGGATGCAGTGTCCAAGGAGGCCAGAAGCGGCAGTCAGATGCTATGAAACTATAGTTACAGGTGATTATGAGCTGCCAACGTGGGTCCTGGCAGTGAACCCAGGTCCTCTGGAAGTGCAGCCCATGAACCACCTTTCTAGCCCCCTTTCTAGCCTTGTGAATCTATACACTAGGAAGATGTAACGATGTCAAGATCAGCGGAGGGAGCTTATCTTCAAAAGTTTTCAAAGCACAGAGAGCATGACGGGATCTTTCTGACAGCTGTAACACATAAGGCTTTATTTGCCTGGAAGCCTCGTTTGTCCCACAGCTGCGGTCACTGTGGCCTCGTGACTCCACTGAGGAAACAGAACCAACCAACTGCCCAGTCACAGCCTCAGCAGGGTTGATTTCAAAGTCACTGTGTCGGGGAGGACGGCCTTGAACTCCCGATTCTCTGGCCTCCACAGACCCGGTCTGAAGTTCCTTTACAAACTTGAGAAAACACCCGAGGGCCCATTGACATTGGCCAGGGCTGGCACGGGGGTTATTTTCCTCATCATAACCTTGCACAATGACCTTAAATCTCGGCAAAGGAGCTAAAGTTCAGTACTTGAGCATGAGCAGAAGCCAACAGCAACCGACTGGGCGGAGGACAATGCCTTTGCCTTTCGGGGCTCGTGTGTAAAGCGGAACTAAGCAGCAGCTTCCTCTGCATCCAAGGAAATGGATGGAGGAGGGAAGAATTAACTTCCAACCTTCTGTTTGCCTGCACCCTCCATGTTCATGATTCACGGTCCTACCACACTCAGGGAGCTAGAGCATCAGGAAATCTGGTCCTGCCCAGGGGAGGGGAAGAAGCAGTGGGCCAGGGCCAGCTGTGTCTGGCTCTCTTCCAAAGAGACGGACCATCTTTCAATAAACTAATGTTTTAATTTAACTCCACCCTGTGAAAGGGAGTCGGGACGGTGATTAGACACGGAGATGGAATCAGGGGAAGCGTCTAGGATGGCCATAAAGAACACGCACACTCACCTCCTCTGTGGAGTGAGGAATCGGGAGTGAAATGGCTGACCAGGATGGGGGCGGGAGATGAACCCTGAGAAGGCCCTTCTCCAGGGGAGGAGGAAGGAAGCCCAGCACAGCTGGTGGTGGGCTTGGCATCTGTCATCGGAACAGTAAACCCTTGCAGAAATGCAGGTGGGTGGGGCTTGGGTCACTTGCAAAGTCTTGGCCTTGGCCCAGCTGCCATGGGAAACAGGTGGCTAGTCACCACCCTTCACCACCCTGGAAGGGATGAGATTTATGTCACACTGGAGTCCTGGGCAGGACAGCATGCTTCTGTGGGGTCTCTGATGTACGGGGCAGTGATCTGCTCCCCAGAGCTAGTAGGCTCCTTTGCAGGGGTACATTTGGGATGAACATACAGCTCCCAATCTTCCATTCTGTGCAGTCTAATATAAACCCAGGTGTGAGGGCTGCCATGGGAACATGAGAATAATGAGGCTGAACTTGGGCCTACCCTGCCTGAGGACATATGTTCTCCTGGGTGCGCCCCCCATTACACACACACACACACACACACACACACACACACACACACACACGCACGCACGCACGCACGCACGCACACGGGTAAACAAAGGAGGCAGCTGTAGTCTAGCAGTCAGGGGAGTCCAGTCGGGAGTGGAGACTAGAGGAATGCTCCTCAAACACCAGTGCACTGGGTGGGAGATGGTCCAGGTAGGGGTCTCTCCCTTTCCAGAAGGTCCTGCAATTCCCAGGTCTTTTCAGACCAGAGGAGCATGACGTTGCTGGTGGTGGTGTCCTTGAAGGTGGAGAAAGGATGAGAAAGGATCTGGCAGCAGGTCTAATATGTTTGGTAGTTACTATCCCTTCATCTTAACATACAGAACCAAGAACATCCCAGATTTCTTGATGGCACAAGGCTTCTGGCTGTGACCTTGCTACTTGGTAGAAGAGAGGTCTCCTTGACATCCAAGAAGATGCCACCAACACCCTATCTCCGAATTAATAATGCTGAGCGGAGCTGCAAGGGAATATGAAATCATCAAAAAATAAGCTTGAAATGAGTAAAGTCGTATCTGAAACAGGAAGAGGATGCTGTTTCCCAATCTCCCTCCACAGAGCAGATCCACATCCTCAGGTCCCCCGGGTGTCTGGGGGTGGGGGTGGGGGGGCGTGCAGAAGGGGGCTGAGATGTGATGTACAATCAGTCACCTGCTTCCCTCACAGCTCCTGGCCCCTCTGTTCCCTGGAGCTCCAAAAGAACAGGCGGGGGCCACAGAGCTCATTACTACCAGCCAAGCGTGAAGTCAACGGAGCTCTTCCACGTAGCCCAGCTAATAACCTGCTGGTCCTTTGAGGACCACTCATCCCAGTCTATCAATGGTCATGTCACAGGAGGGGGGCAGAACCCAGAGGCCACCAGGAAGTACATGCAGAGAGGGCAGGCGCTTTTCCTTATCACTGGTCATTATCACGCTAACATCACAACATAAACAAATGGGAAATGTCATTGTGGAAATGCACAGGATTGATTCCCCATGAGGTAAAGAATTTTAATTAACCAGGAAAGCTCATTTGAATTGATCAAAAGGCCGAACTCTCAAGTATTTACTATACTTTTTACACACACACACACACACACACCCTATTTTTTAAATGCATAAATACCAAGAAGCTAGGCTTAAAGGGTATTGACAAGCCAACGTCTTGGAAACCTGCTTACTGAAGACGTAACAGAAGAGCATCAACAGACCCCTGGGAAGTGTTCTAGAAACATGCTGTCCAACACTCTCCAGTATCAATTGGATTACATTCCTTTTCGTATATATTGTCATGTATGTTACTGCCTGCTCACGCACTTGGGTCTTGAAAGTCTAAACCTAATGTATTTGTGTGTGTGTGTGTGTGTGTGTGTGTGTGTGTGTGTGTGTGTGTGTACACGTGCGTGAATGTATGTGTACACATTCGAATGCATTTGTACATGTGTGAAGGTCCAAAAACCCCTTGAAATAGTGTGTTCTCTCCTCCTATTGTGGATGCTTCAGCAACTTAGCTCAGGTCATCAGTTTTGGTGGCAAGCACCTTTAATGCCATCCCACTGACCTGATTGATTTACTTACTCACTCACTCATGTACTTACTTATTTTTGCTGTTTCTGGCCCCCAAAATGAAGCCATGTAACAGTGTGTAAAATAAACAATGTTAACGACAGACCAGTATAACACGTCAATGACAACCTTTACTAGGCACACAACTACATGAAAGGTGCTTCCTGGGTTGGGGAGAGAACTCAAAGTTCCCTCCATGCAAGCATGGGGACCCAGGTTTGATGCCCATATCGACATTGTTTTTTTCAAAGCCAGACATGGCAGCGGGCACTTGCATTATCAGGGCTGGGTAAGTAGTGACAGGGGGGTTCCTGAAGCTCCCTGGCCGGCCAGCTGATCTGAACTGGGGAACCCCAGGACTCAGAGACATGCTGTCTCCAAAAAGCAGGGTGGTGGACGACTCCTGAGGAACCACACCGAAGACTGACTTCCAGTATCCTCACCCACACCAACACCTGACTGTGTGTCCGCACACACAGGTGTACCGGCGCATACGCAAATGTAATTTTAAAACTTTTGGAGATCTTTACTTAGCATACATGGGTCGTTTTGCCTGCATGTGCGTCTGTCTGTGCACTGCCTGCAGAGGCTGGAGAGGGGTGTCAGGCCCCGGAGACTGGATTACAGATGACTGTTAGCCACTACATGAATGCTGGAAATTATGCCAGGATCCTCTGCAAGAGCAGTCAGGGCTCTTAACAGCTGAACCATCTCTCCAGCCCAAATAACGGCTGTTTGGCTTTTTGCTTTGTTTTCTAACGTTCCTCTGTGTGCACTGGCGTACTCGTTGGAGCTGCTGTGCTGGGTGGAAGCCGCAATTCCCCTGGGCCTCACAGCTGTAAGGCGTTCAAGTGCAAGCAGAACCCGGGGCTGGTCCTCAGCTCAGTCTTCCGTCGCCCTCCCCACCTCCCTACCGAACAGCTGAGTTGGCCGGGTTCACTCTAGCTCAACACAAAACCGCCCGCCGGTCGTGTGGTTATTTTAAACCCAAACCTGGAAGGACTCATAAATGGTATCTGTGCACCCTAAACAGTTTACTTCACTTAAGTTTTAACAATTTACCTTAGCACAACTATTCATTCCTCAGTCATGTAAACTAAAATGCAGGACCTTTCTCTCCAGTATGGGTCTTCTTCCGGCTTTTGAGATCTCTCTGGGCAAAACCACACCCAAGGCCAATGTCAAGTTCCATCTGGGAGGCTCTTTCCAGGTGGTGATCCACCACCACCCCAGCTGTTTGTACCAAGCCTCAGCCACACCTAAAGCAACAGACTTTTAGAACATGTTGTTTTCAAGTCTCTACAAACCATGTAATTGAGCTTTCAGAAAACATCTCCCCATTCAGCGTCTCTTAACAGCTTACTCAATGTTTCATACAACATAACCAAGGGAGCTCATGCATCCCAACAAGCTGAGAGGAACTACAGCTGACCAGTAGGCACGGGAACTCACCCGCCGAGGCAGAAGGAGCAGGGGAACCAGACAGGGAATCACAGCCCCTTTATGCCTCAAGTGGACCTCTTAGATAGAGAGGCAGTCACTTTAGTCAGTAGCCCCAGTAGAGGCAATTAAAAGCAATACATCATATCCTGCCCCCAACACACACCTGTAAGTACTCTGGGGAAAATGGTAGGTTTGCCCACCCGAAAGCAAAGCAGTATTAAACAGGACAAAAGGACCGAGATATGACAGATATGATTGAAGTCACCACAGCCCCCTCAAGTCCCAAGACGCCAATTTTTTTTCCCCTATAATAAAGTCAAAATAGCCCAAGGATTAGATTAAAATTTATAGAAAGTACAGGCCCAGGCCTTCAGACATGGAGCCCACTCAGTGAACAAGAAGTCTCAGGTGTGTATTGTTGTTACCTCTCCATTGTTAGCTTAGCAACGTGCAGAAAGCTCCTGTGGACGGACAGATGGACGGATAAATGGATGGATGGATAGATGGACAGAAAGACTAATGATGTAGCAGAAATGAATCCTTCAGTCAAGTGACTTATTTGGCTCCAGTGGCCTCCACAAATGAATCGAGAGTCTGTACCCTTAGAGTTTTCCTCCCCCGAAGATGAATGAACTCTACTTCTGCCAAGAATTACAGAGAGCCCAGAGTGAAGACAAAATGTCGGAAGACAGGCAGAAGGGACCTTAGCAAGCATCAGCCCTGGTGTCAAACAGAAACACCAGCTCCTCTGTAGGGAAATCCTTTCCACGTCCCCCTCCACTGTGGTCACTGCAAAGAAGACTCAAGTGTGGATTCTTTGTTAAGACACAGAGAAAACTGGGCATTAAATCCAGCAGGAAGATAAAATGGCTACCTTCAGTTTTCAATACACAGGTAAAAGGAAAAACGTCTCCAGACTGGCGGCCGCACATGCTGAACCGAGGCAGGTGCAGAACGCATACATGTATGGATGTGATGGAGCTGAGCAGGAAGGCAAGCCCTGAGTTGGGCACAGCTGTGGTGTGGCTCCACCTGACACATCCGTCAGCAGACCCAGCTTTCACTCACTCTGTTCTGATTACAAAAGCTACAAGGTACTGAGAGAAGACACACCCAGATCCAAGGGAACAGACAACACTCCACAAAGAAAAACTATTGTTTTTAAACAGAGGAGCCCGACAGTCCAATTTGGTCTCGCTTACTTCCTCCCCAAAGCCCACCTTCAGTCCGACCGACCTTCAAATGGTCAAGCCTCCACTCTCCCCCAGGCTGCTGACATGACCTCTTGCCCTGACAATTTGGAAACATGTATCTTAAGATATGTAAGATAACCCCATTTCTTTCCTGATTTTTTTAGTTTTGTTGTTGTTGTTGTTGTTGTTTTTGTTTTTTATTTGAGACAGGATCGCAAGAAGCCCAGGTTGACCTTGAACTCACTACATAGCCAAGTCTGGACTTAAACTATTGATCCTCCAAACCTCAGTCTCAACACTGGGATCCTCAATGCTCTTTTTAAAAAACGTGTAGAAAGTCAGTGATTTTGCTTTCTCAGAGCCTCGGTTTTGTTGTCTGTGAAACGGAAGCATGAGATCCAGTTTCAGAGAGTCGTGAGGACCAAAGATATTTAATGGATTTATACATCCTACATATGGTAACTCTCCAACCACGGTAGCTGTTTTTTCCATTCTTCCATGGGGGGGGGGGGGACATATATCTTTGATTTATAAAAGTGGCAGAGTGAAAAGTTTTAACACCTAGTGTTAATGAGATACCTCCTCCATCTGGCAGGATGCTGCGTGGCCAGACCTTTCCTGGGAAAACTGGGCCCTAGACAGCCACGGCCCTTAAAGCGAACCTGAGGAGTCTGTTCTGCCAAGGAACCAAGGGATGCAAACAGGGCACAGGAATGCCTCCATCAGTGGTGATACTGTGACACTAGAAACAAGAAATGGCCAGCAGTGGGGGAAACGGCTGAGTTATCTCCATAACTGTGTGAGTTAATGTTTCCGCAGCCACAGAAAACCAGTGACAACACGATCACTTAAAACCCCACCACTGGAGAGGCTGAGGCAGGAAGACTGTGAGTTCAAGGCCAGCCCGGTCAACTTTCACATGGCCATGTTTCAAAACACTTAAAACATAAAAGTTACAATTTTTACCCAAAACTCTGGTTTTCAGGTTGTGACCAATATTCTTAAAATACACACTCACACAGCTGAATTGTACATGCTCATATCTAAACACAAGGAAAGATGTAACGAGTCATGGTTGGTACTTCCAGATAGTGAGGCTATAGGTAAGTGCACTTAAAAAAAAAAAAAAAAAAATACAAGAGTAATCTTTGTGCTTTTGGAATTTGGAATGATGAATCTGTTTACTTTGAAATCAGAGAAAGTGCTATAGTTGAAAAGTTTGGCTAGACCCTGTGGTACAGGCTTCTTAAGTCCGGCTACTGCAAAGGCTGAAGCAGGAAGAGAGCAAGCTCAAGACCAACCTGGGCTGCAGACCAAGTTCGAAGCCAGCCTGGGCAACTTAGCAGGGTCATATTTAAAAAGGAGAAAAGGTGGGCTCCGGTACAGCCTAGAGTGACTGAAGCCCTAGGCTCAATCTCCAATACCACAGAAGGGTTGTTTGGGGATGAGAATGCAGTGGAGATGGAGCCTGGGGTGGTACCACACAGGTGCTCACAAGTCCATTTCCAGGAAGGCCAACAGGAAGCTCACCCTTCCATGAGCAGACGCTGCCACATACAAAGGAGGGACAGAGTACAGTACCCTCAGCCCTACAGCTGGCACAACATTCAGCCTGCAGCCATTTCCTTACGACCTGGGCACAAGAGCAAGGCTCATTTTCATGTCCCAACATTTGCATTAAAAAGGCCGCCCAAACCTCAAACCACATTTAAATTCAAGAACAGCATGGGATCCTGTAGCATTTCTGTTTCCCTGGCAACCTTATCTCCGTCGTCTTTCATCTCAGCCCCAGATGAAAGAGTCCAGGTGCTCCCAAGTCCCTGAAATCCACCGGGATGTTGGAGAGGAGCAGCCCCTGGCAGAAAGCTTGCTTACGGAGAGACAAGTTCTAGCTAATCTGCTCACACCAACTCCACTCCACAGGAGTGCACAGGGCAGAGGTTCTCAGCTGTTAGGTTTTCCTTTCCCCAAATCTTAATTTTAGCATCATATAAACATAATTAATCTTTTTCATTAAGTGAAAGGAGGAAAGGAAATTACATTGAAGATTGCTATTTTGCTACCTAGCGCCAATGTCTAAATATTTACCTGTTCTTTGCACCTCAGGTCCCCTTGAACCTGAGGTGGGGACGGGGGCATGTGGGCCTTAATTGTCCACAAAATGACCTTCCAAGGCCAACAATTGATGCCTGGGTGCTATGGACTGAATATAAACAAATCAGCGGACAGGGACAGGCTGTTCGAGCCTGGTGAACCAGCGAAGTTTGAACCCCAAAACTCATATAAAGGTAGAAGAGGAAAACTAACTCTACAAGTATTTTGTCCACTGACCTCCACATACACACTGTAGCTCATATGCCTGTGAGTGTGTGTGTGTGTGTGTGTGTGTGTGTGTGTGTGTGTGTGTACAAGTAATACATTTAAAAAGAAATAAATAGGTTGGGCATAGTGGCAGGTAGATCTACGTGACTCTGAGGCCAGCCTGGTCATAGCGTATTCCAGGCAGCCTGGTGCTACATCATGAGCCCTGTTTGATTCAGTAAGGAATTAGACAATTTCCAAGAGGATGCAAAGATTTAAGTCATCCATTCTTGATTCCCAGAAGTACACAGGGACTTAAAACTTTCGGTGGCGCTTATGTCCACCCCTCATGTCATTGTTCTAAGAAAATGTCTGACTAGAGAAATAGAAAGATGGGGTGCATTTAACACGCCCCTCAACATCACCGAACTATAAACGTAATGGAGACTTACCACACAAACTCGGCAGTGGTGGGTCTCAGAGCTCATGGGGAAAACGAATGTTGACTCAGGTTAATGGGTCCAAACCACAGGCTGCAGTGTCTAGACTGAAACGGGGAGTTCTGAGGCTTGTCTGGACTACCGAGTGAGTTCAGAAGGCTCTGTCTATAGCTGTGTGTGTAACTACAGAGAAAGACACACAGACAGACAGACACAGAGACAGGCACCATCTGCCTAGCATGAACAAGGCTCTGAGTTTGATTCCCAACACTATGGAAGGTGAAGGGAGGGAGGGAGGGAGGAAGCGGGGAGGGAGGGAGGGAGGGAAGGAAGGAAGGAGAAGGAGGGGAGGGGAGGGGAGAGGAGAGGGATAAGGAAGTTAAAGGTTTTTGTTGTTGTTGTTGTATTTTGTCCTCTTTATGCCAGGAGAGGCTAATACCTACCTAGGCCAGGCTTCAGGGGCTCTAAGCCCCTGGGTGCCTTTTGCCATCTCACTGTCAATCAATTGCCTATCCTAAGAATATATTAGCCCCGGCAGCCATGCCTCCTCCCCTCCTCTCAGGTTCCTCCACCCTACCCCACCTGCCCTGACATTTGCAAACCAAAGTCATGAGGAACTTTCCTGCCTTCACATTACATTTCCCTGGGTCAAAGCAACTGATCCCGCCAAACAAACCTCAGGGTATGCAGTGCAGGGTTTGGTGCCCTTTCCAGGTTCAAAAAGGAGGCATGCCCCTCGGAGAGAGTCAACACGGACCTCTCCATAGCTCCCTACCTATCCCCAAGGGCCAGTGAGTCCACCATAGTCAGCACAGGTACAAGTTAACACCGCGTAAGCCTGGGTTCAACCCCTCCACTTAGGAGCTGTCGGCCAAGCACATGACTTTCTTTCTGCCCAAATCCAACCACCAATGAAATGGAAACAGTAGCGACCTCCCCCACAGGACTGTCATGAAGGAGAAATGATTAATAGATTTCAAGTACTAAGAACAGTGCTGGGCACAAATCAACTGTTCATTAAATGTTAGCTTTTGCTCTGTGTGGGTCAAATCTACCTGACTTACCCACCCAGTCTCTCGACCATCTTTATCCTTCTCATCCACACAGTCAATTCACAAACACAGACTGCAGCAATTTTTAAAATTATGACCTAAGAAATGCCACCTCCTAGGAAGTCAGCATGGAGGCCTCAGCTAGCAACAGCTTTTTTCTAAAGGACATCTGGCTTCAGCTGATAACATGCCAGAGCAAACTGACACCGGTCACATGCAGAAGTCTAAAAGGAGAACGTGAGCACAGCATGCCCACTCGGAGGGTGGTCCTTCCACATTCAGAGACAGCGCCAGCCTGCTCTCCTTCTTCCAGCCACCAAGTACAGTTCATGTGGCCACTTTTGGACACAGATTTCTATAACTGGGAATGTGTTATATTGAAACCTTATCCCTAGAGTCTTGTCATCTAAATAAAGACGGCAGACCATTCCAGGACGCAGAGAGTCCTTCCCCCAAACAGCGAGCAGATAGATAAGGACTCTGGGAAAAGAGCAGTCATCTCAGCAACATCAATTCCTTCTGGTCACATAGAAACCCCGCCCCTTGCTCAAAAAGGATCCCTGACTGGAAAGGAGTGAGCCTTTGGGGGGAACCTAGTGGCTTATATTATAGCAGAGCTGCCCGCCCCATCTCCGTGAGAGACCTTCCATACCTCTCCCAGGGTCCCAGACTCCCTCAGAAACGGAGAAGCCAGTCAGCACCCACCCATGCAACGCTGTCTCTTCCTTTGTCCTACAAGGATGTTCACTCCCCAGCTTTAAAACCTGCGTTGCAGGCCACCTCTCCCAGGGGGCCACTGTCCGCCTAGATTCACCTATTTCAACCCAGGGGTTCCCTCCTCCTAGTCACTCAGATCATTAACTCTTTCATAAGTAGACGGGATCCAGCGAACATCTCAGATTCATAGTTCTTATGGGAATGCACTCTCCACGGTAACAATGTCTCATCGGAAACACAATGTTGGTGTGGATGAGCCACAGTGTAAGCCACGTTAGTTGTTTACATTTTTTCTAGTGGCCAGTCTATGTAAAAAGAAACAAAAAAAAGTAATTTGGGGAGGGGCGGCTGGGTGTGGCAGAGAACGAACGCCCTTAATCCCAGCACTCAAGAGGCAAAGGCAGGTGGACCTCCTTGAGTTTGAGACTGGCCTGGTCTACATAGTGAGTTCCAGGCCAGCCAGAGCTACACAATAAGAAATAAAACTCTAGCCAGGTGTGGTGGTGCACGCCTTTAATCCCAGCACTATGGATGCAGAGGCAGGCAGATCTCGGTGAGTTCGAGGCCAGCCTGGTCTTCACAGTGAGTTCTAGGACAACCAGGGCTACACAGAGAAACCCTGTCTTGAAAAACACAACAAAAAACAAAAAGTAGGAGAGGCTCTGGAAGGAGGTGAGAAAGAGGAAAGGAATGTCAGAATATATTGTTATGAAAATATTTTTCAATAAAGAGAAAAAGAATAACGATCCTATTATAGCAACTTAATATTTTTAAAAAGTAAAATATCTTAGTAGTGCAATCCACTGAACCCAATGCATGCAGAGTATAGTCCTGTCCGTGTGAAACCAGCATCAAATTTAGTAATGAGATGTCTTCACTCTGTCGTTTATGTTGAGTCTGTGGAACCAATGTCCTTCCCACTGGAAGACAGATCTTAAGCGAGAGCAGTCGTGTTGTGAGCCGTAAAGAGCTGTGGCTAGAGAACTGGGCATGGTCTCCTATGCTGTGACTAGAATTCCCCCAGAACCCACAGTTCCTCCCTACACAGTCAGTATCTTAGTGTGCACGAGACACCAGCTATCAGCAGATCGACAGATCTGCTGTCAGAGCTGATTGGACACACAGCCGTGGAGAGCAGCACAGCTCTGCCTCATGCAAATCTCTGAGATCTAGGGGAATCTAGGGGAATATAACATGCCCCTTCCCACCCCTACCCGAGAGAAGCAGAATAGAACACGAAAACAATCAGAAAGTGTTCACAGCATCTTTGTAGGAAACAAAGTACAAATTAGTGTAATTTCTCAGCTTCACAGGAGGATGGGCAAAAGCGTTCTGAGCAGAGTCTCTGTAAAGTATTAACTCCTTTCTCCCCAGTGTGTGTGTGTGTGTGTGTGTGTGTGTGTGTGTGTGTGTGTGTGTGTGTGTGTGTGTGTGTTACATACAAGCTGATGTGTGGTTCGGTTCGTGTGTTGGATGCCTGGTCCTTAGTATGGCAATGGAGAAGTGTTAGGTCCTTTAAAGGGCAGACCCTGTGGGGGGTGCTGCCTCTCAGATGGCTTAGGATTAAGGCAGCCTTCACCTGGACCTCATGAGAACATGTCTTATAGATGGCTGGACCTACCCAAGGCTTCCTGTCTGTCATGTATAAATGGCCCCTGTCATTGTCTATCATCCGCCAAGATCTCACTAGAGCTGAACTGAACTTGACCTCCAGAGAACTATGAGCAAAATAAAACTGACTTTCCATAACGTTACGGGCCTTGAGGGCTTCGTTACAATGAAAGGTAAGTTAACAAGCCAACTCTGCTAAACGATGGTCAGCTGGACGAGGAGAACAGCACTTCTGGATCCCTTGAGCTTCAGGCTTCCCTGAGCTGGGTTTGAATGTGTGGCTAGTAACAGAGGCCTCACTTTGCTTTAAACAAAACGGGAGAGGAGGCATGTCTGGAACACCGGCCATCAACAGGCCAGCAGCTGCCGAAACTGGGTAACGGGCAGATGACGGTTCACCATGATGGTCTCCTTCTGCGTGTGTTTAAAACTTTCCATAATCAAGTTTGAAATACTGAAGCCACAAAAAGGAGAACAGCTCTGTTTCCTTCCTCTCGGCACACGTGTCCTCAGAGGCCGCGTCAGCAGATCCATTACTTAGTCACAGTTGGACCGACGTGAAGGAAGCTGCTTTCTTCTACAGAGGACGACATGCAGACCCAGTAGCCACACTGTGCTGCGGGGCAGCCCCGGGCTCCCTGAGTATCTGTCCATCACAAGCCAGGGCAGGTCCACAGAGCCCTTTCCTGAGTTCACACTGACCTCTCTGCACAAGGCATGATGAGCTTGCTGCTGCTCAGTTTTCTTTAAAGAATATAACGATTTAGTCTTTGAGAACGTCATACGTACACGCAACATATTTCAATCACGTTCACCGTCTACCCTTCGGCCTCAACCCCTCCCAAATCCTCCACCTAAGCCCCAATCCTGCATGTCATTTTTTTTTTTAAATAACCTACAGAGTTCAATTAGCATTGCCCATAGACTCACGAGTGGCGCCATTCACTGTCAGGTGGTCAACCTATCAGAGACTATGCCCCCAGTGAAAATGGCCACCAGCCCCTGTTAATGCTCCTGGGCTAGGGGTAGTGGCTTGCGAGCCCCTCCCCACCCATGCTGGAATGCTGACTGGCTTGCTCTTGCTCACGCACAGGCTACAATCCTGTCAGAGCTCCCACACACAACTCATCTGAAGACCCCCCAACCTCTGACTGTTACCACCTTCCCGCCCTGGGAAGAAGGGGAGTGACGCAGAGGTCCCATAGCTGAGACCTCCACGGACACTTACTCCCTGCATGCTGACCAGTTTTGAGTCTCTGCATTAATCATCATCCGGGGCACAAAGAAAATCCAGCAGGTGACCCATTCCAAGTTATTAAGTGACAACAGGCTTTATGATAGGAGGTCCCTCCCCGCCGGGTCTGGATGTGTCTCCTTTAAACTCACAAACTGAAATCCTAGCTTCCAGTGTTATGGTTCTTGAGCTCAGAGTCTGTATAAGAAAAGGCACGAGGAAGACGATCTCTCTCCACCATGGAAGGACACAGCTAAGCCAACGCCTGCAAACCAGGAAGTGGCCCTCACCAGCAACAGAAGATCCTGGTAGCTTCTTCTTAAGACTCCCATCTTCCCAAACTTTGAGAGATGATCTTTTTTGTTGCTGCAGCTTAAGTTAACACAGCATCTTCGCATTGTTTCAAATGAGTGTGAACAAGCCCTTGCAATTTTGAACTTTGTTAAGCATGACACTAATAACCCCTCAAGGGAAACCCTGATGAGCAACCATTTAACACCACCGAAGATCCTGAGATACACCAGAACCTCGGACCATCCAAGATGAAATGGGTGAGTCTCAATGAAAATCACCTTCCTGCCCATTTACAACAGCTCTTTCCAACATGAATAGTAGCTAAAAAATAACAACTAAATGGTACAAACCATGCCGATAACAAAGAGCTCGGATTCTGCATTCTAACACTTAAGATTGCCCCATGAATTTCTCCCAATTCCCAATTTGCACCCTCGTGAATGGTGTGTGCACATGTGTACATGCCTTGCTCCATGGCATCTGGAAAACTGCCCTTTAATAAAATGAAGTACTTGGATTGCAATAGGCTTGAAATCCAGGCTTGGATTCCAGAAAACCTTTCCAAAGTCACAGAGAGTCGCCTGGCTTTTTCTAAAGGGATGAAGGACCGAGAACTATAACAGGACTATAGTAGCAAACAGCGCATCTACTTCAACTGCATCAGCTCCACTGGTTAACTTCCACGGGAATTCTTGAGAGGAAAGCGTCTAAGTTAGGTTGTTATCCCATCCACAGCCTCGTCTTCATCCTGGATTCCCTTTTCCTACCTGGGCTGTTCTATTCCAATCCGGGTAACATGAAGTCTTTAAGGAAAGAAATGGATATCACTATGACCAGCAACGAAGTCAACTTCAGGCCAGGAGAGCTTTCCTGAACATAATAAAATAGAGGTCACACAAATCAACTCGTTAGGAATAAAGACACGCATGCCCAACTGTAAGGAAAATCCCTCTTCCTGTCTGCGGCTTTAAAGCAGACCCTGTGATTCACGTCCAAGGAATCCAAACAAGAGCCTGAGTACCAGAGGTCTCTATTTGCACACACTCCAAGGCACCCCCCCCAAATCATGGCAGCTGGAGGGCTATTCTAATCAGGTGGGTATCAAAGTCACACCCCTGTCCCAAAAACATCTTTGGGCTTCAAGACAATACACATACACACAGAAGACCGCCTCTGGCTCTGAGCTCAGCTATGGGTGATGGGCGCCCTGCAGCCTAGAGTTAGGTTTCAGAACTCCACAATCATCTGAGTGACATTAGCTGGGCCACAGAAACAGGAGCCCAGAAAAGGCAGCTTTCTATCCCCAAAAAAGTAAACAAGGAAAGAGGAGACAGGAAATCGCTGACACAGGGCATAATGTGTATTTACTTGGGTATTGAGAAAGATATGTGCATAGATATGCACGTGTATGTGTACACACACACACACACACCCTCGGGTGGGCTGGGTAAAAGCAAAAGCAAAGCAAAGCCTCAGCCAAGCTTTCCCCCACAATTGCACAGATCACTCACCCACGGCTCCAAAGGAAGCCGAAAAGGAAGTCGTTGGGTTGTAGCTAAAACTCTTCCTCCCACTTGCCTCCCATCCAGTGCTAAATTTGAGTCTCTGGCTTAGTGAAGGAATCAGTGCAGCCACAATAAGTCTATGGAGCACGTACGAAAAGCCTACGATGTGGATGTTGGAAGATTTGAATGTGGGATGGCTCTGTGCTCCCTCAGTAGAGAGCTCCCCCTCCCCCTTCCCATCCCTCCTTTCTGCTGGGTATCTCCTGTGCTGGGCTGGTCCCCCTCTCCATTCAGGGGCTTTCTGATGCTGTCTCCTCGCCTCTGGGGGAGGGGCACTGATTTCCTGAAGGAACAGTACACCCATATTCTCTGTCTCTGTCTCTCTCTCAACCCCACGTTTGGATCACTCTCAGACCTCTGGACCTGAGGCTGTTTTCAATTCTACAGAGACAAACCGAATAATATCCAGTACACAGTACAGCCCATACCCAGCTGGTAGCAAGATGCCAGAGGGCATCAGGAAGTGCCTGGCCATTCTTCAAGAGTTTATCTCTCAGAATCCTCATCCCTTAAGGGGTTCAGTAAGGGAAACTTTACCAACCTTTGAGGTCTCAAAAAAAAATAAAAATAAAAAGATCATCAGTTTCTAAAATACAAGAGTCATTCAGAAAAATAAGAAGTCTACGAAACCAACAGCTATAAAACCCACTATCCAGAAACACCACCAAAAATGTCGGTTTATTTCCCTCCAGGATTTTTTTTTTCTTCCCATAAACAGATAGATTATTACAAACAGTCCATGCCTGCTCAACCCAGTAGTCCCAGCATCTAGACCAGCGGCTCTCAACCTTCCTAATGCTGCAACCCTTTAATAACAGTTCCTCACACTCACACTATGGTGACCCCCAACCATAAAATTACTTTTGTGCTACTTTATAACTGAATTTGCTACTGTTATGAATCATAATGTAAACATCTGATGTGCAGATGGTCTTGGGTGACCCCTGTGAAAGGGTAGTTCGACCCACCAACCGGTCATTATCCACAGATTGAAAACCACTGATCTGGACAAAAAACAAGCTTCGTGGCCCAGGTTTCCCATCAAGGCACTTGCTCTTAGAAACAGAAACTACCATTGGCTCAGGCTGACTTGAAAAGAAACCATGTCTAGGAACCGGATGGACTGGAGCGTCAGGGAATGGGGTCCTAGCAAAGCCAGGGCAGGCACTGCTAACAGAGACCCAGATCAGAGCCCCTCGGCCTCAGCGAGGGACAGCTAGGCTACCTTCCTAGACCAAATGACCCCTACACAGACCCCTTGGAAGGCCAGGCCAAGGAGACACCAGAGAAGTAGAGTCAGCAATGCTGCATGCATAAAGCATTCCCCCACTCACCAAAACCCACCCAAACCCGCCGAAGCCTCCTCGGCACGGAGCCCTTCACATGCTGCTTACCACACTGACGTATCTGAATCTGTCACACTTTGCTGCACACAGCTGCTGGCCTCTGACCCCACTCTTAGACTTCTCCATCTGTGAGGCCTAGGTGAGCATACAGTAGGTGCTCAAGAAAATGCTGGCTGAACAAATGGGCTAACCTTTACTCATTAGGAGGAAAAGGCAGCCGCCCTCACTTTCTTCTATTAAATTTCTTCTCTTACTGAATAGGCAGAAAGGGACGGCTCGCTCCTGGGCCTGTCTACACTCTCCTGCTGAGTGGCAAAGTCAAGGGAAATGGTAGGGTGGCGGATCTGTATACCGCTTGGTCGGTCTGTTATAATTTTCCAGGGACCTAAGTTTGGCAAGCCACGTTCAACTTGGGAAAGGGGAGGAGGTCAACACTTTAATAATGAGCGCCTATGTGATTTGAACACACAGTCTCACACTTCAGAACCACGGCCCCGGACAGCCAAGCAGGGCCCAGCAGGAACCAGGAGCTGGTTCTGCGGGAGAGAACTGCACACTTCACTGCGGTGAGCAGGTGCTGAGCAGGTGCGGTGCAGGTGGGGACCTCCCAGGAGGCCAGCTGAACCGGAAAGCAGAGAGAGAGCAGCAGCCCCTGTGGGCCACGCCCTCTGGAGTCTCTGGGGTGCCACCCACAGTCCTGCCCGGCTTTTCTCAGGCATGCTTTCCTGACTTAGAGCCACAGGCGCAGGCTCAACCCATCATCACCCGGCCACCAAGTCACTGGCCCTAATTAAGGTTGCCGGAGACACAGGCGTGCCCACCTCCTTCCAGCAAGGCCTGCCTCTAGATAAAGGCCTCTCCACCACAAACGCCAGGGGCTGGGCTCTCCAGGCAGCTCCCCGCTGGCCTTTAATTTGGTGGTACCCGGACAGTCTCATCTGAACCCAGCCATTTAAGATTGCCAAACCTCTCTCTAATCGTTGGGAATGCCCACATCGGGATTGAGGGACACACAGGATTAGAGGCTACACTCTGCAAACGAGCCCTTCATTTCCCCTCGGGTTTGGAAAAGGCCTATGACCACTGGGTTGTGTCCTGACGGGAAGCGCACACACTCACAACCCCTGGGGGCTCAAAGGAATTACAGGCCGCCCGGAGACCTTGCCTTTGTCAGGACACCCATCACATCTGAAATCTGCAAAATCTGGAGCGAGCACTCTTTCATCTTGAAAGCCATTAGTCACTGAGCTCCAAGGCCTGCTTCCTTCCCTCGGTAAACACCCCCACCCTCGCGGACTGAGTGGCTGCCATGTCCCACATGCCTGATGCTGCTCACCACCACTGTGAAGCGGCCACTCCCAAAACCCTGCAAATCCTTCACAGATCCCAGAGCTGAGTCCAGTCAACGCTTTTCTGCAGTGTACACTACATCACTGAGACACACTGTCACTTGGGTGACAGGATTTTACTTCACTCAGTGCCACAGAAAACAAAGGGGATTTGAGGACACTAGTATTTTCATAGCCCCACCTCACAGACAGGGACACTTATCTTTAAGGCCAATGGTGGTGACACCGGGGGAATCGGCTCTCAGGTGTCTTAATTGTGTCTAGGGAGTAGAGATGGCTTCCAACACCGTGAGCAAAAAGTTAGACCTAAAGTGTCTAAGACAGTTCTGTCTCTGGGATTCTCTAAAGATTTCTCTGCTCAATTCAGTAATCCCTGCGGTGGCGAATTCTACCCCCACCCCACCCCCTTTATTTATTAATTAACCCCTTTTTCTACCTCTACCGACATTAGTTCACACACTTATGCAAAGCTCACTCACTCCATCGCATCCTTGGCCTGTTGCTTGATTTAATCTCCTCTCCCATTTCCCACCCTCCTCCTCCAGGAAGCCGGCTGGGATTTCCTCAATCTCCCACAGGGTGCCGGTTTTGCCAGACTGATGTTAGGAAGTAAAATGCAGGCTGCGCAGACCCACGGCGGAGGTACAGTCTGTCTGTCCTGCTCTACCACACATCAGCCTTGTGATTTGAAGGAGAGTCACCGCGCCTCTGTGTGTTTCCATTATTTCATCTGTCAGACAGAAGAACCTACCTCCAGGAGCTTTTGTGAGACTTTGGAGATGACACACATAACATGCTCATCAGCACCCCCCCCCCCCCCCCGCACGCAACAAATGTTCAATAAACATAAGCTACTATCATGTTCCCCCTGCATTTCAACAACATGCTTGTAGGCATTCACCCTCCACTCCGCTTGGGCACTGGATCATGTTCCCTGGGATACCATCTGAGCCAAGAACTACAGCTACCTCATCAGAGCTAAAATAATGAGGATGGTGATGATGATGGTGGTGATGACGATGATGACGATGATGATGGTGATAATATGGGATGAACAGATAAATGAATGTGTGACCATGGAACTGTGTGTCACACTCTGGGACTCCATGCAACTCCATTACACATGCTAAATAGATGTTCTCATAATATGCTGGACAAGCACAACCAGAGGAAAATTAATTCTAGCAGGAAAGGGCATTGAAGAAAACTACGAACGGAAGAAGAGAAACCAAAGGACAAAGACAAGGAAATGGCACAGGCGGAACCAGGTGGGATCACAGCACACGGCCGTCCTGGCGCTGGTTCCCCAGAGTGCTCTAGCATGGGAGGAAGGGTCTCATGTGTGGGGGATGAATGGTCTAGAATGGAAGCAACAACCTAGAATGCGAAGAATGGTCTAAGGAACGGTCCAGCTGGGGAGGAACGAGCATAGAGGGAATGGGAAAAATGATCTAGCATGAGCAGACATGGTCTGCCATGGAAGAATGATCTAGCATGTGTAAGTATTCTCTAGCATAATTATCAGAGAGGATTCTGGAACACACAGACACCTTGAAACTGAGTGGAAAAAAGAGGCTGACAGGGCATCACTAGTTCCTTGAAGGGTTCTAAAGATTAAAGAGATGAAAAGCCCCAAAGGCTGTCTGACTAGGGGATGAAGGAATATAATGCATTCAACTGTCCACTTAGAAATGATTCAGATTACTACAGTAAAAAAGGTGATATACAGATGAGGAAAGAAGTTTGCGTATCCATAATTAGCAAGGCTGTCAGTTGCAACACACTGAGCTAGGATCCTAAAGTCTCCAGGGCATTCACCGCCACAGCTAGACTCTAAATCCAAGATGGTGTCTGAACAGCCTCAGGAAACTGGCCACATGTGTTCCCACCAAACAGGAAGACAGTATTTATATCCATTTTTGTTTTCTTACAGGCATAATAAACTCCACATGCTCCATCTTGTCAGACACGCTTTATTCCAGCCCACAACCTACAAATGGCTTCATGAAGGATGACCGGGAGGCAGGGGTGTGGCCAGATCAGTCTGATCCAAAAGACACACCACTGGCCTTCCACGCTCAGCTCACAGTTCCTGTCGGGACTGCCCCCCTCATCTCCATTTCTGAACTGCCCCTTCTCTTTCATGCCCCTCCAGTGGGTCTGCAAAAGGGTTCTCAGTCTTATGACCACAGCCAGCTAAAAAACATACAAAGCGGCCATTTTGTTTCAAAATGGTAAATAGACCTACACGGTTAACATCACATACCTCCTGGCACTGTCTAATGGCGTGCCGGGCTTGAGGAAAGAGAATGGAAAAATCAATACCACTGGATGTGACCAGAAAACAAATGAAAAAGTGTAAGCAGTCATGCTAAAATGGAGGTCCCAGGGTATCTAGCCACCAGCCAAAGCAGACTGCCATTCCGAAATAACCTTCTCCCTTCTTCGCTCTTTCTGCAGGGTCTCACCCAACACAAGCAAATTCCACAAAGCTTATCTATCAAGGTTTGACTCACTCCATTCCTGAGCCGTGAAAGGGACCACGTTTTTTGACACATGGGCCCTTTCCCACACATCTATGTGCCTTCGATGATGAATGAACACTCCGGATTTAGATAGATAATTTGATTGTGTCTGGCTTGGGAACCCTTGCTGCCAAGTGAGGTTCCCGCCAGTGGATTTCCTTTTGTTCTGTTTGAAATGTTAGCTGAAGGGAGGGAGCCCCGCAGTAAACAGCAGCAGGAAAATAAGACCTGCCGCCCCCACACGCCAAAAGTGCAGTCCTCAGCAGACTGTGATTGCTCCACACAATCAGAGGAGGTTTCATCCCCACAGCTTTGGGTTCTACTTTCTCTATAAATACTTACTCATTTTCTAATTAAACAAACAATTAGTAGAAAGCACAGCCTGAGAAACTGCGTAGGCGTCACCCTCTTGCTAAGGAAGGTATTATGGCAAATGATGCCAAGCAAGGGCGAACAAAGGGTGCTGGGTTCCTATCGCTGGCACGAACTGGGAGGTCCAGACAGCCTAGCACGCAGACGACCTCTGACTCCAACCCCGAAATGCACATTCTGAAGAGAGCTGGCTCTGGAACACAGTCAAGGTGGTTTGGTTTTGTTTTTAATTTATTTGCTTTACGAGGGCTCATCAACAATGAGCTATGTGTTTTGGTTGGTTTCCAGTAAGGCTCAGCATCTTTGTCAGCAGCATATTCAAAGACTCAAGAGACACAAGGCAAGCAGTGACCTTCATAGATCGCACACTAAAAATCTCCTGGCTCCATGTGACTAAACAAAATTAATGTTTACTCTCCAGGGCTTAGAACTGGTAAAGGAAACGGCTGTAACACGAGAGAGACTCCCTACACGCTCTAACGGCAGGCAGCACCAGCACCTTGTTCCGAGTATTTGCAGAACACAATTCTACAGGCACAGGCCATGTTTAAATTCACTAATTATGGTGGCTGGGAGGAGAAACGTCCTCCACAGCCTCAGCTATGTGAACACCTGATCCCAGTTGTCAGCTCTGTTTGAGGATGTCAGAGAACCTTTAGGAGCTACTATCCTCGCTGGAGGAAGTACATCACTAGGGGGTGGGCTTTGAGAGCGTACAGCCCCGCCCCATTTCTAGTTGGCTCTGTGCTCTGTGTTCAGTTGAGATGTGATCGCCCAGCTTCCTGCTCCTGCTTCTAGCCTACTTCCGCCGCCATGCCTCTCCACTATGATGCACTCTTCTCCCTGGGGTCTCTGAAGCCACAGTTAACACTTTAATCCATGAGCTGCTTTTGGTCACGGTATTTTGTCAGAGCAGTAGAAATATAACTGATATACTAATTTAAAACTTGCAGGGATTCATTCCCTCACTGATTATTTACTGAGCATCAGTTGCCTTGGAGATAAATAATACAAAGTCTGCTCTCCTGGAGCTTCCAAACCATAGGGAGGGGACACAGGCAAAAGGAAAATAAAGTAGAACAAACAGCAACAGAGAAAGGGAAGGGAACAGGGATGCAGAGGGATGAGGGCTGAGGTACCCTGGCTGGGACTAATGGGGAAGGGTCCCCAAGCTGGAGCTGGAACCACCCAAAGGTCCGGAGAATATCGCCTCCAGCACAGGGAATAGCAAGCACATTCATTCTGGGATGGGCAGGAATCTGTGGAGGTAAACCCCGCAAACAGTTGGTGAAGAGAAGTAAAGAGCTGGGAAACGGGCGGCCCCTGCGAGCTTGCAGGCTATGGTCAGAGATTTCTAACGTTCTGCTACCTAAGACGATGGAATTGAACAAGTAAGACGATGGAACTGAACAAGTCCACAAGTAGCCAGTCATTAAAATACAAACGAAGGCAGGCGCTGGGCAAGTTGGTACACTTCGAAGAGACCCCCTGAGAGGCAGGAGACCCCCTGAGAGTCAGGAGACCCCCTGAGAGGCAGGCTTCATGGTCAGCACCGAGTGTACAGCACCTGGAACTTGGTGTTTTGTTTTGTTTTGTTTTGGTTTGGTTTGGTTTGGTTTGTTTTGGTTTGGTTTTTCGAAACAGGGTTTCTCTGTGTAGCTTTGCGCCTTTCCTGGAACTCGCTTTATAGACCAGGCTGGCCTCGAACTCACAGAGATCCGGCTGTCTCTGCCTCCTGAGTGCTGGGATTAAAGACGTGTGCCACCACTGCCCAGCTCAGCACCTGGAACTTACCAAGAACTCTTCATTGTGTCCTTCTTAGTCATTAACTCAAGAGACAGTGAAGCCAGAGGTTAAGGACAGGCCATGAAAAGAACTCCTCGCTCCTAATTACTTAGAAGTAATTCTTCCCATTTCTAAGGCTAAGGAGGAAAAGTTAGTCTAGAAGACGGGACTTAAGTGTTTCTCCCTCTCTGAAGACTCCAAAGTACCACTTTAAAATGGCTTAGGACCTGGACACGTGAGTGCCCAAAGGCCTGGTCACCCAAGAAAGCCCAAAGGTGCCTTATTAAAGTAAGAGACGTGGGCCTCCCTGAGTCTCCATCAGAATCAGCTCAGAACATCCAGAACTCCAGACCATGTCTCAGACCTGCCAAACTCATCCCTGGGTGTTGCATGGATGCAACATTCTATTTCGGCTGTAGTAAGCGCACTGCTGCTCATGGATGGGTTCTAGTCCACATTACTAGATGAGGCTCCTTCAGTTATTTCTAACACTTCTAAACTGCAAGTTCTCTCCAGAAGCAAGCATTCACCTGATCTGACCACGGCCTAACCCGACCACGGCCTAACCCGAGCACGGCCTAACCCGAGCACGGCCTAACCCGAGCACGGCCTAAGCCGACCACGGCCTAACCCGACCACGGCCTAACCCGACCACGGCCTAACCCGACCACGGCCTAACCTGAGCATGGCCTAACCCGACCACGGCCTAACCTGAGCACGGCCAGCCTATGCACCAAGTCCCCTTCCCTCTCCTCTCGATGTTTCTTTTTTTTTTTTTTTTTGGTTTTTTGAGACAGGGTTTCTCTGCGTAGCTTTGTGCCTTTCCTGGAGCTCACTTGGTAGCCCAGGCTGGCCTCGAACTCACAGAGATCCGCCTGCCTCCGCCTCCCGAGTGCTGGGATTAAAGGCGTGCGCCACCAACGCCCGGCATCTCTCGATGTTTCTTACCCACCGGTCCTCACGTAACCAGTGCCAAGCCTGCCGCCCACCCACGGTACCTTAAAGGCCTTTCACTGGGCTATCCCATCTTTCTAACCAAACTCACGTGGTCCTCGGGTGTCAGAAAACACCTTGTTGCTTCTCCCAACCCTCTGCTCTCCAGGTGCAGACCCTCTCGTTACCTGCTCTTCTGAAGCTCACATGCCTGCGACTGGGGTTGGCAGCTCTCCACAGAGGAAGGTCACTTTGCAGAGGAGGACCCGAGTGAGGACAGTGTTCTGAGACTTGCTTAGTCTAACCAGATGGCTCCAACTTCATAGAAAGACTCACTGCAGTGCATCAGTTCGAGTACAGGCCCAGAAGGGCCATCAAATCCCCTTACCGCCCTGTCTGATGTCTAGACCCCTTGTAAAACCAACCAACCAACCCTGGAACAAGAGAAGGGGATCTTCCAAAGCTCGGACGAAATCCTCAAAAACCTGTTAGGACCAGTAGTTCTACTCTGTAAGGCAACAGAAGGACAAACACGTTCTGGTTCGCCGGGGATGGACGAGGAAAAGTCCCAACCGGTGTAACGACATACTAAGGACACATGTGTCCAGGCACAGGAGGCTGTACTCTGTACAAGTCTGAAGGGAAATCGGGAAGTTGCGATCTTTGGAGAGTCATCTGGAATACATACATCATACTTCTCTCCAAGGACAGCAATGAATCTGGGGTGTTCCTTCCTGCAGCAAGTGTGAAGTGAAATAGTCCCAGACTGTGGGGAACACAAAGGCTGTAATAATAATAATAATAATAATAATAATAATAATAATAATAACGGACACTAATGCACCCTTTATCTGCCTGTAAATATGAAGCAGGAAGAGGGCACGGTGGAAGAACTCTGCCTTCCACTTACCGCCAGGAAAGAGACCAGGGCTGACTTCTACTTCCTTTCCTATTTAGCTAAACTCCAAGAATAAAACCGGAGCCCTTGGCTCCGTGCCAAGCAAGCAAGGATTTCTTCAGGGTTACCTCAAGCTTGGAAAGGAAGTCTCTGAACTCTATCCAGTGCTCTGGCCTGGGTACGGTGAATGGTGTGTGAGTGGCACCCAAACGCATAGTGACAGGGGGGTAGAGACAAAGCTCGGAAAATAAAATGACAAGAGGGGACCACACGCGTACCCAAAGGGGCCCTTCTTCTCGAAAGGAATCATTCGCAGAAGGGCTGTGCACGAAGCAAAGCTGGGCACACGCATGGCCCAGATGTGGGCCCTCCAAGGAAAGCCGACACCCAGGCCAGGATTCCAAAATCCGCTGTGAAAGTCCCCAAGGGGAAGAGGGAGCGAGGACCGCTCCAGTCTCTGTGCTATTTTAAGCACTCTGACTTCACCCTGTTTGCTGAGGCAGACAGATGGGCCCCATCAATTCATGTCACTCCACGGGAGGGAGACCCAGACTGGAAGCCACACGTTTGTCCTGCCTCGTGTTGGGGCATCCTGAAGCTGGGGTCCCGGCACGGGGACAGGAAGCACTGTTTCTTTTATTTCTTTCGATTTCTTGCCTTTCCCACACATCCTGCCCCCGAAGGGTATCTGACAAGGAGCGGATTTCATGGGAGCCACCACCAGACCTACCCGGCCAATGGCACCAGGGATGCCGTTGCGGAAGCCAGGAAACCTTACCGCTGGGATCAGCACCACCCACCATGACCTCTCTTCCCCTCCAAACACAGAGGGATTTGAGCAGAGTGGGTAGACTGAGGCCCCCGCACCCGCACACCACTGTGGAACACAGCGCTTCCTCCCGCCATCCAGAGGACTGACCATGTATATGTGTACTAAGCTGCTCCCAGGCACTTGCCAATCTTATTAAAAACTCCCCACCATCCTGTGAGGTGAGAGTGCTTGTTTTTAATTCCCAACAGAGTGAAGGAAGCCAGAGTTGGAACAACAGCCACCTGAGAAGACACCGCTGGAAAGACTCCAAGCGAGCTAGCCCTCTACCACCACAGGGTGACAGGAAGGTGGCGGGAGGCTTACAGAAGACACCGACTGCGTGCCAGTCTACTTGACGCATCATTAGCCAGCATCAGGAGGGAACAATGAATGAATCTGCAAAGACAGGCCAGGAACCAGGCAGGCCAGGACTGCCCACTTCCTCACGGCTTCACCTGGGGCAAATGCCACCACTCCTGAGCCCTGGGTCTCTCTCCATCCCAGGGTTGGAGACCAACTATGTCAAAGGTTGACAAGTCCTGCAAGCGTGGCAGGTATACGGATGGGGTCGCTGAGGCAGAGTGCGAGTGCACAGACTAGTTACATTAACACGAAGCTGACGTAACATCAAATCAACCCCTTTCAAGTGACTAGGTCAATGTCACTTGGGACGTGGGATGCAGCTTGCGGATCACCTCTAAATGACTCCAGAACTTCCTCCCTGACTCACTCTGCACTGAGTCTCCATTTTGCCCTCCCCGCAGCCCCAACAACTATGACTCTTCCCAGCTCTTTGTCCACCTATTTAAGAGACTGCTTCACATACAGGGAACTGTGTGACCAGAGGGTGCTGGGTTGGAGGGGTTTTGAGATTCGTCTACACTGCAATGTGCTTCTGCACTTCATTCTTTCTAAGCCTGGATAGTATTCTCTTATCTAGATACCCCCGTCAGCTCCTGAATTCAGCCAACAAGGGCAGGCTGGCCGGCTTCCACCCTCTGCCTATTGTGTACAGCCCCGCTGTCAGCATCCACGTAGCAAGCCGTAACTTTTGAAGCACTTTTGCATTCGATTCTAAGCGGTGTACGAGCCCCTGGTGCTGCGGTGGATGGTATTCAGGGGGCGATCTGCCTTCCTCATTAACCTATCACGTTCCAAACCTTCCACCCTTCTGCTAAGGAAAAAAAAAATGGCAAGGAATTTCCACGGCAGAGTCAGACACAAAGACATGAAAAGGTGACTGCCAATTACTGGACTTTCAAAAAATGACTCAGAACTGGGAATGTGTGGCAGGGCTTTTATGGATATGCATGGAAAAATGCAAAGATGGCATGCGAGGTTAAAAAAAAAAAAAGACACTGCAGGAATGCAGGGGTTGGCTGGGAATGATGCAGGAGCCGTAGGACAGCGTGCTCATCTCTGGCACTTCCCTTCACCGATGCCCAAGTCATGACCTCAGAAGAGCCTGGCTGCTCTTCATCAAAGCCAGCTTTTCCACCACCACCCAGCGATGATGCCTGGCTCAAAACCCCATGCACAGACACCCAGCAAACCTCTGCCCCAATCCTAAACATCTTAGCAAATGTCTGGAGAACAATACACTCAATATCAATCAAACCCCCATCCACGGGAAAGGCTGATATCATCGTTAAAATCACCCATGTGTGGCTTCCAAGACCATCCCTCACCAAAACAAAGAGGAAGAACCAATCAATCCTCTCTCCACACAGAGTCTTAAGTCATCATGAAAAATGCCCCAGTTCCCTCGGATCCTTTTCCCGTCTAAAGTCTGGGTTTCAGATTTGGTATTAGAGCGAATTCAATCACAATGGGTGTGTCAAAAGGGGCAAAATGCAACCTCGCTCTGGGAAACAAGCCTCTGGGGACCCAGCCCCTGGGCGTCAGCCAGCACAGTGCCAAATGCACGCTGATTAAAGAACCAGGCCGCCACATGTCACTTCAAATATCCTTCACCATCCATGGAATCGAGTAGGGCAGGTGAACATTCTCATACTGTGCTCCCTATGGGGTGCCAAGGCAAAAAGCAGACTACTGGAAACTGGAAAGATAGGAAGGGTATGGGGGTAGGGGGTGGGGGGAGAGAGCATCATGCTTCCAAGGGACAACATGGAAGTCTCCCCCTTTAAAGTCACCGTGAACATCTGTTGGTAATTTTCTTCTTTTGTGTTCTCCAATCAAGCCTCTCAATTGAGGAATAAACAGAGAGGGGGCTCCTTAAAAGACAGATTCGTCCCAAAGGTTTCCACTTACCGGACACAGGGAAAGATAGGACTTACCTTGTTCCCTGTCTGCTCCCACCTCTACCCTCCCTCCCAAGGCACTCGGCTTGAAATGCAATCAGGAGAATGTTTCCAGAAAAGGTCATTTTCTCCCCGGCTCCCCCTAAGAACAACTCAACTCTGTCAGGGTACAAGGGGGACCATAGACAAGCCCCCTGGGCGAGCCAGCCAGCCAGGTACATTCCCAGAAATGGGCACACATTTCTGCTTAAATTCCATGCCCTTTTCGCCTGCCACAAAGTATCACTGTCTTCATTCCAACTATCTGGAAACCTTGCTCAGCCTGGGGGCAAGCAGCAAGCTGATTTTATGGGGTGTAGCCTATGATGTCCTGCTTTAAATTACTGGTGCTGATGCTTCGGGATACAGTTTACCTAGGGTTCCTCTTTTTTATAGGAGAGGGAAATTTCAAGGTTTGCCTAAACCAAGAGAACCAGGTGAGGGCAAAACAGCATCCCAGCAGAGACAAAGAGCCCGCACTCCATTGCACGAACCCCAACAATGTTCAGAGAGCCCTTAAAACGCCTCTTCCCTGAGAATCACAAGTTTGAAGATAGGCTGGCTTAACGCTAAAAGTTAAAAGACTAGTTACATTACTAGTTACTAGTGCCATCGGGTCAGTGGGTGTCCTCTAGACACCTCATGTGTTTAGTACTGGTCACACTGCCAGAAATAACATGCCAAAATGCATCTTGTCCCACAAAGGTTTTGAACCCTGAAAGCTTCCAAGAGCTCTAACGGCTTTGGTGTGGACGTGAAAGATTTGGACTATGATGTCCCTCACACCAGGATCATAACTGATCCACATTTTTGTAACAAGGAAGTCTGCCTGTTCTCACAGGAACGATTCCACACTAGAAGCCCAGCACTGCTGTTGAGTTCTAGAACCTAATCCCTGCAAGCCTTCCGTCCACAAGAACAGACCTAAAGACACCTTTCCCAAACAACCCCAATACACCAACTCCCCTGTCAGCCCCTACGCTACACCACCACGGCACTCACAGGCCAGATCACTGGCTTTTTCACTAAAGACATGCATGCCCAGCATACTCCTCCTGCTATTAATGACTCCTCCCTATCTCCCCGACTTTCTTTACTCCTCAGTCCACCTCTATGGAAATCTGAGATGGTGGTGGTGGTCTCAGAGTCTCGCAAACCCACCTCGACTCACGGCAGCTGCCAACGCTGCCCCAGCACATGACTTTAAGAACCGCTTGGGCAGGCAGCACACAGGGTCTAATGAACGCCTTTGATCCCAGCACTCGGGAGGCAGAGGCAGGCGGATCTCGGAGTTAAAAAAACAAAACAAAGAACACCCTTAGGCATGCCAAGATTTAACCTCTTCTGGCCGACTTGTTCACAGGAAATTCTGTAGTCTACGTCAAGTACTCACGGTTCTGCCTCCACAGGGTCTGACTCGAGTGGGTGGTGTGTGAAAGCAAGTCCTTTAAGGAGAAATTCAGAACCCGTGCCTGATCTCGACTCACGTTTGTTCCTTCAGCGGCAGATATGACCAGCCTTACTGCCACGTGCAGAACCATCTATGGTAATGATTTCCCGGCACGTGAAAATTCAACAGGACCACGCATGGTCACCCTCCAAAGCTGAGGGTCTGGATTCCTCTCCAGATACACTGATATTCAACTTAGGAGCTCCAGAAACAAATGTCCACCTCAGATGAGCCAGTCTGACTGTGTGCAACAAGGCTGTGTGGCAAAACCTCCATGCCCCGTGAGGCTCCAGTCCTGACATCTGTCTCTGTCACACCTGTGGGGCTCGACTACTGAGGGATCACCTACCTATCTACCCTGAGCGAAGAGACGGCTTAGAGGATAGCCCTGTGCCCTCTGGACCCCACAAGGAGACAGTGTGGGGGTGTGGGAGGGGAGTACGCAGCCTGAGGAAGGTTGCTGAGGATAGTGATGAGCACAGGCACTGATAAACAGCCCCTGCCCGGGATTATTCTGCTTAAAAGCATCCACAAAAATCCTTGTGCCGAAGCCTCGCTGTGTAAAGTGGAAACACTGAGGACCTGAGATGCCAGGGGACACTCTGGCCCTGAGATGCGGAACAAGCCGCAGTTGGGCAGGCAGGGGTCCAGCCACAGGGTGGAAAGCAAAAGCCAAGGCCAGCTTGGAATGGCTGGACTGACACAGTAGTTTCTGAATGGAGCCAGGGGTATGGGAAATGACCCGGGTGGACATTCTCCTTAAAGCAGTATATGACCACATGACCACATGCATGTGTGAGTGCGTGCATACAAACACACACACACACACACACACACACACACACACACACACACACACACTCACTCACACGATAGGGTACATACACTGGAATCTGAATAGCATTTCAAGCCAAATCATACCCTCCCCACATCCCTAAAGCAGACAAATGGTAAAGGGGTGCAAACAGGAACAACTTGTTTTGCTGCTGGACCCCTGGTCCCTGGTCCTGGGTGCAGGGCTTCTGGAGCCGGTCCTGAGGCTGCTCTTGATGTTCTCTAAAGGAGTGAATGGACAGTGTGAACTGTCTGGCTTCATATTACTTCCATAGAATTTGAGCCCGGGGTTCACCATTTTTCTTTTAAGTAAGAAGAAAAGTTTCTCACACACAAATGCATTCCACTCACAGGGAACTTCCATAATTCAAACAAAAAAATAAATTTGACTATAAAAAGCAAAGAGTGAAACTGAACTCCTCATTCAAGAAACTATAAGCAGAAACAAAGCCTTCCAACAGCCTGTGGCATGTAACACAGAGAGATCGAGCATTCATAATCAAAACTCAAAAACACAAAAATGCTACAAAGTAAGAAATCCTGTGACCTGACGTAAGTGAAAAACTCCACACCATGGACCTTCCTCGCATGAACACCATTACAGAGTCAACCTGTACACAGACACACACATATTGTGTGTGTATACATACATACATACATACATACACACATACACATCCAATACATATGAACCCCTGGGCTCTCAGCTCAGTAGGGAATTCTCAAAAGTGCTGGCTTCTGGCACCCTGGAAGAGGACATAACAAGGCAGGTCCATCTATAGCCTATCAAACCCCAGCTGTATGTAGCACACAGGCAGGACACCCCCCCAGGACAACATGGCCTTTCAGGATGAGAAAACCAATATGCCACATCTGGGCTGCATTCTCTGTCAGCGGAGCCTGCAGGGGTGCAGGAGAATAGAAAAGACCAGACGCTACCTTCAAGTCGGATGAGAGCGGAGTGGGCACACTCGGGGTCCAGATACTGGGACAACGCCCCAAGGCGCTGGAACCTGTGCCCAGTACATCAGTCCCAGATGGCAACGACAGACTGTGCTATGTGCACACAGTGTGACCACACATGGGAGTGCTCAGCACATAGTGGTGGCTGGCATTACTCCCACCCATCACCAAACCAAGAGGGAGCCCAAGGTTCTCTGGAGAGCCAAAAGGAGATCCAGGGCCTGGGGATTTCTAAATACTGGTCATCTGTATAGATGGACTTGTGAAGGACACAGCCGGACACTGGTCTGCAGCCCGCCCCAAACCTGAAGACCACAAAAGCATCTCCTGAATAGAAACAGAGGATGAAAAAAAAAAAAAAAGCAAAAAAAATCTTTTTTTTCTTTCTCTGCAGAAACCAACGATAAACTATCTGCATTCTCTTTAACATCTTTTTTTTTTTTTTTTTTTTTTTTTAGGATCTGATACCATGGCCACAAAAAATAATCTCTACAGCGCCTTTGTTGAGCAGCAGAAAGAGACAGCTGGTGGCTGGCAGGAGGAAGTGTTCAATCTTGTCACTTCCAAAAGGAATTCATATTCATCATTAATGATGCTTTTGTCCATGCCAGAAGAAAAACTTAAAGGCTCAACTATGCTTAAGTAAATTCTCCTCAAGCCAACTGCAATACAATTTTATAAATTATAGAGTGGAGGAAAAGAACAACATCTTGTCAGCTGTGAACAAGACAAAAAGAGACGGGAAGAAAAAAACAGAAAAAACAGATAAACAAAGCAGCCATGTTTCAAGAACAAATCTAGGCTAGAAACACTAATTTCTGGAAAAAATAAAATGCTGAACTTTCATTCTTCCCATGAAATAAACATTAATAAGAAACTACCATCCTAAAGGGTATGTGTGACCACCACTACAGCACCTCAAAGATTCAATTCTTTATGCTTAAGTGTGCCAGGCAGAAGCACCAGAGGACCCTAGTTTAAGAGTACTGGGCACTGGCTACTCTTCGAGAGGACTAAGGTTTGATTCCCAGCACCCACACGGCAGCTCAAGACACCAGTCATACATGTGCATCACAGACATACATACAGGCAAAACATCCAAACAGAAACAAATAACAACAATAATAAAAAAAATACACCCTGATTTCAGAGCCATTTCTATGGAGCTTTGGAAACAAAATTCTTAGAAAACTCTTAAACAAACCAGGTGTGATGTCAAATGCCTTTCATCCCAGCACTCAGGAGGTAGAGGCGGGTTGATCTCTGAGTTCCAGGACAGTCAGGACTACACAGAGAAACCCTGTCTAGAAAACAACAACAAAAAGCCAAAAACAAAAAACAAAACCAGCTCGTAAACTCTAAAAGCACCCCTAATACACAGCCTTCAAATGGGCATCAAGAATAAATGTAAAGGCAAAACCTGTTTCATTTGCTCAACGAAGTTTAAAATAAAGTACAGATTAATATATATATATATATATTATATATCTCATAATGAAACCAAGTATTCTGTGTGCTTCTTAAGAAATCTTTTATTCAGCAACTATGTTAAGTAATCAGGGGTGAGATTATGGCTAAAACATAAAACTACGCTAGAAGCCAGGGGAAAGCAGGAAGAAGAAATGGCTGCTTTGTGGTATGAGCTTTTGTCTGTTATAAAATACATGTAACAAAATTGATCTTTCAACATTCCGAAGGGTGCCAGTCTGTGGTATGAAGCACATTCATGAGGTTGTGTAAACTTTACCGCGATCCAGCCCTAGAGCCTTCTAGTCATCTTGGGTTCAGAGTTTTGTTCACAGAGGTGAAATGTTTCCCGACCAGAGGGCACGGCGCTACACCCATGGCACGTGTATTTAAGTGCGACTGAGAATCTTCACCTTAAAATGGTTAATTCACCTCATTTTAAAAAGAAAAAAACAGTTGTGTCACTCTTCTTTAACGGATGAGTTCTCACCCTGAAGCAGCTCTCAGCTCTCAGGCAAGTACGGAAGCGGTGACCTTAGGACCGTGACATGACAGAAAGCCTGGGTTCGGGTGAAGCTGGCGGGAGACCCTGGACCCTTTAGCGGGGAAGGTCTAGAGGGTTTGGAGGGTGCAAGGGAGGAAAGCCGGGGCCTATGCTGATGCACAGCAGGGGGTCAGAACACAGTCAGCACTTGGGGGAGACAACACAAACCCCAAGTTCACTCACATGGACGCGCGGTACCTAGATCTGACCACAAATACCACTAACTAGAAGGCTATCTCACTTACAAGATGTAAATGTTTATTTATGATCACTCTAAACTGTGTATTACAAACTGGAATCATCATAACCCTAATAGTCATCATCGAGCCCACGGAATGGAGGGGGGATTTTACCACTGTCCAAGTCAGTCAGGGGTTGGGGGCTGTAAGACAAGAACTACAATGCACACAGAGCCGGAGAAGAGCCAGGGTAGGCAGGGCAGAATGGGATCAGAAAAAAAAAAAAAAAAAAAAAAAAAAAAAAAACCCACACAAGGCATCTCTAAGAGACCGGAAGATGCCTATGGTCTGACGGTGGGCAGTGAGCCCAGAAGTCATGTGGCATGAGAGCACCAATGTCCAGTTAGAGATGTTCAAGCTTGACCAGTTAGGAAACTCGTTCACAGTCATGACCTCATTTGAGTTCCGGGGTCACCGTGACAAGGAGGCGTGGCCAATCTGACAGTCATCTCTCGGACAACAAAGCTTAGGTATGCGAGACTGGACTCGGCGCCCATGGCCACCTAGTGAGGAACCAGGAGGGGCCTGGAGCAGCTGCGACCCAGACTGTCACGGAGGCAGCTCCATAGCCTTAGAGTGCCAAGTCTTCTGTCTGAGCTACTTCTCTATTACTGTGACAAAACACCATGACCAAGGCAAGCCATAAAACAAAGTGATTGGGCTGCGGTTTCAAAAGCTTAGAGTTCATGATAACCGAGCAAAGGCATGGTGACAAGAACAGCTGAGAGAAGAAGGCATCTTGCTCCACAACCTTACGAAACAGAGAGAAGGGCACACTGAGAAGAGCAGGAGTCTTTGGGGACCTCAAAGCCCACCCCCAGTGACACACCTCCTCCCAGGCCACGCCTCCTAATCCTTCCCAAACAGTTCCACCAACTAGGGATCAGATATTCAAATGAGTCTATGGGGGGCCATTCTCACTCAAACCACCACTGTCCTTTTGCTTAATCCTTTACGTATTCTAACATGTGACTGGTTTTAGTATGACGTGGAATTTTTTTATTTTTTTATTGGTGTTTTGCTTGCATGTCTGTCTGTGTGAAAGTGTTGGTTGAGTCCTCATGAGCATCCTCTCTTCCATGTTAGCATGTCTCTTGGCGCCATGTCTTGTTCAAGCCATGTTTAGGCTGCCACATTAGCGTGTGGCTTCCCTGACATTTCTTTTCTTTTTTGCTTTAAAAAAAAAATTGGGGGGGGGGGGGACAGAGCCTTTATGTATGTCTGTGTGAGGGTGTTGGATCCTGGCATTACAGACAGTTCTGAGCTGCCATGTGGGTGCTGGGAATTGAACCTGGATCCTCTGGAAAAGCAGGCAATGCTCTTAACTGCTGAGCTATCTCTCCAGCCCCCATGATGTGGAATGTTGACAGTGATGTTTTCTCAGATGAAATACTGCCTTAGACAGTCAAATTTCTAAAACCGTAACTTAGCTACGCACAACTAAAATTCCAGCTTAAGGGCCAGCAAGATGGCTGGGGGGGGGGGGCGGTAAAGACACCTCCCACTCGGCCAGACAACCTGAGTTTGATCCCCAGGACCCATCTGACAGAAGGAGAGAATCAGCTCCCCTAAGCTGCCCCTGACCTAAACAGTGCGCTCTGCCGCCATGTTCCCGCTCAAAAAAATTAAATGAATAAAATATAAAAAACAAAACAAACCCCCCAAAACAGGCCTAGCATAATGACCCAACCTATCTGCAAATGCTTTGAAGAAGGCTTAGCCTTTGTCCATTAAATTGCCCAATAACAACACTTCAAAGGTCCGGCTGAGTGGTTTTCAACCAGGGGTGATTTCCACTCTCGACAAACACTTGACGCCGAAGGAAGGAAGAAGCGGATACTCTGAGCACCCTGTGAAGCACGGGACGAGCTCTCAAGCCACCGGAGCCGAAGCCGAGAAACACACACACACACACACACACACACACACACACACACACACACCCGCCTAAATGCTAATGAAGTGGTTCTGCATGACTCGCCCCAGAGGTGGGAAGAACACAGGGCCATGATACCCCACAGACCCAGACACCCCAAGCTGTGCAGCTTCACCATTACCGAGACAGTTTCCTCGTCTACAAACTGGGGCTCCTGCCACCTGAGCTGGCTAGGAAACTCCCAGGTTCAAGACCCAGGGTCAACGCTCAAAGCCAAGGCTGGGCTGGACTCTTACCACCCACCCGTGATAGGCACAGGCTCCAGGCACCTGTTCCCAGATCGACTCTCCAAATGTGCTTTCTACAAACCCATTTGGAAAGGCAAACACCAGAGCAACGGGCATCAATCTAAACCAGGATGGAGGTAACGTTACTCTTCCTCAGTCATTAGCTAGAGGATATGCAAGGCGCCTGGGACTCAGGGTCACTGTCATCTTCCATGCAGACAACCCCCCCCATCCCCAAGCCCATCTGGATCCAGTGTCCACTAGAACTACCACCCCCCAGGAGGTCAGGGCTGTGTTTACACAGCCAATTATTCCCTCCAGTCCCAGTACGAGGAGGGCATGCTGCACTGGGGTTTAAATCATATCATCCGAATGAAGTGCCGCTCTCATAATTGGCATCCGCCTCTCCACGGCACAGATGGTGATCACGTGACGAAACCACAAACCAAGGGCTGAGGTCCTGGTCCTCAGACCCTGGTACAAGAGCCTGGGCTCTGGATCTGGTTCTGAGCAGTTGGGGTGAGGGGTCAGGAAACTTGGGCTGGCCACATCTTTTGTCTGCCACCAAGGCCTTCTGGCACCGAGTGAGGCAGAACCAGCTGCAGTCAGCAGGTGGATGTCAGGCGTCAGTCCTCTCCTCAGAGAGCAGTCCAGGGAGAGGGACCATCACGGTCCCCTTCACAACTCTTTGTACTACATCAGGTCTCTCTGGGGAACCGCCCCACCCCACTTCAAAGGATCGCAATGGCACGGTGTGTGTTAAGGGTTTCCCCTAGCCTTAGCAGATCGGTGGGGCTTTGTTTTGGTTTGGTTTTTACTGTTTTCTCCGTCTCTTTTATAACCTCCATCTTCCCCTTCCCCTTGTTTTAACGGGAGGAAGAAGCACTATTGTACTGAACTGTGAAATGCACTCCAATGCAGCTCTGAACAGAAGTACCATACAGTGGCTGGATATTAGTTTCCATGGTAACCTAGGTCCCTAGGCCTTGGCACACGCAGCAGGAAATGCTGCAGATTTCCAGAACTGTATCCTTTACTAGAATGAAGAGTTCCACAGTGAATGTAAACATTTGGGAATCTCTCTCTCTGTCTCTCTCTCTGTCTCTCTCTGTCTCTCTCTCCCCGCTCCCCTTCCCCTTCCTCTCTCCCCCTCCCTTCCCTCCCTTCATTCTACTAAGACAATACAAACTTAAAAGCCAAGCTATTCTTACTGTTAATAAGCTTATGCCAAATGTAATAACCAAATAAACAATAAGCAAAACTAGTCTTTTGCCCTCCAAAAAAGCTCAAAAAACAAAAGTTGTTTCTGTAAAGAGGGATTAGAATGGAAGCAGAACACTGCTCTGTAACACCAGATGACCAAGAATTCCTTATCAACAGCGAGGGGGGGGGTTCCTAAGTAACACTCGGTGGAAAACACAGGACAGACTTCTTTCCATCACCCTGTCACTTCCTCCTTGTACACCCTCACCACGAAACCAGCCAGGCAAATCAAAACAAGTACTCAGTAAGTACAGCGGGGAGGAGAAGCCCGGAGCTGCCATCTCTACCTCCACACAGGCCCTGGTGGCGCAGGGCAAGTGATTTCACAGCTAAGACAGGGTCTGCTCTATCAAAGCACGCACGGGATACTACACAAGGTGGAAAGTTTTGAAGGGGTGGAGACGGAGTTCAGTTGGGAGAGGGCTTGCCTAGCCTGCGCAAGGCCCTGGGTTCCACCCCTGCCAGGCAGTGTACAAATTAGACACCTGTTAATGCCAGCACTCAGGAGGTACAGGGAGGAGGATTAGGAGAGTTCGAGGCCATCCTCGGCTGCAAAGGGAGTCTGAAAACAGCGTGGAAGCTACCTGAGACCCTAACTGTACTCGGTACCTTCAAAATGGAAGAACACACAGACAGGCTTTAAACAATTAAACAAAAGCAACCTCTCCGGCTAAGTTTTTTTTGTTTTTGTTTTTTTGTTTTTTTCGAGACAGGGTTTCTCTGTGTAGCTTTGCGCCTTTCCTGGATCTCGCTCTGGAGACCAGGCTGGCCTCGAACTCACAAAGATCTGCCTGCCTCTGCCTCCCAAGTGCTGGGATTAAAGGCGTGTGCCACCACCGCCCGACCCGGCTAAGTTTTAAGCTATCAAAAGTTAGTACATCAAAATCAAATTTCTATTAAAGATCAGTAGAGTATTAATTATAAAGCCCTAGGTTCAATTAAAAAAAAAAAAAAAAAAGCCGGGCGTTGGTGGCGCACGCCTTTAATCCCAGCACTCGGGAGGCAGAGCCAGGCGGATCTCTGTGAGTTCAAGGCTTGCCTGGGCTACCAAGTGAGTTCCAGGAAAGACGCAAAGCTACACAGAGAAACCCTGTCTCGAAAAACCAAAAAAAAAAAAAAAGGGGAGGCTGGAGAGATATCTCAGTGTTTAAAATCACCTGTTGCTCTTGCAGAGGACTTGGGTTTGATTTCCAGCACCCACACAGTGGCTCACAAGCATCTCTTAACTCCAGTCCTAGGGGACCCAATACCCTCTCTTCTGACCTCCACAGGCACTGGGCATGCACGTGGTACACATACCTTTTTTAAGAAATATTTTTTTTTTTAATGATGGGCTGGTGTGATGGTTCAGTGGGTAAAGGAGCTTGAACCAAGCTGCTGGAAGCCAGGGCCCTGTAACCTGGAAGAGGTCACCAGTTGAGTCAACTATTTCATTATGTAAACCGCCTAACACAGATAACCACGCGGCACGGACTGAATCAGTCACCCAGAAAGATCCACATCCTTTCCCTGTTCAGACCTTCCTCCTCCCTCCCTACCACAGCTGGGACTAAAGCTCATAATTCACCAACCCCGACCACGACCAAAATCAGAGAGTACAGCACACATGCTAACAGGTGTCACCTGGATAAACACTCAGGCAGACGGGAGGCGGCATTAAACTGAGCAAGGGCAAATGCCGCTCCTGGTTAGTGCTGATGCTGTCCTCAGCAGGACCACAGCACAAACTTGGCTGCCATCCATCATAGGCTTTGGTAAAGGGAGAGCGAGATTTCAGGTGAGTTCCTTCCAGTCTAACAGACCACTGCTCTCTCAAGCGTTACTTCAGGAAAACACAGTTCAAAGCCAAATGCCAACCAAGCAAGGACACTGGTTAACCACACTGAACACTGTGTCTCTGGCAACTGTTACTTCCCAACCAAGGATCAATAATAAAGGCCACGTGTGGAACAAGCCCAGGTGCTGTGCTCAGCCACCCGTTAAGTATCGGGGAAAGATGGGGAGGGGAGGTAAGAGGGATGCCACCTGACTGCTAGAAGTCACTGCTTTCCAGAAGATACACATTTGCCCTTCAGAAATAATCAAACACATAATTAACCAACTCCGAACTCATTAATCACAAACAACTGAACAAAACCTAAGATTCTACATGCGTGTGGTTAATAAAAGCATCATCAATAAAGCAATTTCAAAATTTCTAGTCTTTGGGTCTAGTGTGATTTTAGTGATTTATAAAAATGCCAAAATTCACTTGTCATCTCCTATTGTCCAGACTCAACACCAACTCTGAATTTCATACAACATAAGCCAAAGAACAACAACAAAAAAGAAAAAAGATAGCTTTCCAGTCACAGGCCATGTTTTAAAAGTTGTGGGTCCTAAGCCAAATGTGCATGACTTAATGCAGTGTGCCAATGAGTCAAAATGGCTCCAGGAATCATGGAGAAGCATCAAACCCATGGGACACACCTGTAGGGACGCCACTCAGCCTGGTACCATGGCAGAGTCCTGCAGCCGCAGCTCTCAAGTTGGAAAACTCAGGACCTGGGGCGTTTACCTTGAATCTGTGTCTACATATTAATGGCCACAGGTTTTAGCTATCACTATAAATAGCAACAACTTGTATAAGATTTTACACAGCCTTTAGAGACATTCTTTATTGACACTGTATATGAAATTGAGACTATAGCAATCCCTAATATAAAAATATACGGACATGAATGGACACGAATACACACATAGATGTGTACGTATACACACACACAAAGTTAAGAAGGTGTGAGGGTCAGACACAGGTCCATGAAGCCACTGTAACTCTTTCCCGAGTCGTAACAGCATCATAGCCCTCAGCAAAAGGCTGGGAATGAAAACCGGTCGGTCGTCCTGGAAGTGATCTGAGTTCAGCATTTTAGACAAGACTCTAAGTCCAAGTCCGAAGCTTTAGTCCTTTCATCCAGCAACCGACAACGAATCACATTAAAGGGACTACAGCTATAAAGTCCAATGGACAAAGGGCTGTTTGTTTGGTAGGACCCAACGCTGACGTCACTCTTGGTGTTCATGTGACTCAACGGTAGTTATGAACGTCCAGTGCATATGGATTCGAAGGCATGCTTCCCTCTCATCCAGTTACCAGTCAAAGAAGGTACCTGCAGGGCATTTCTGCAGAGCCCAACAACATGGATGCACACTGCCAACTTCCTTACTCTAGATAAAACATCTCGCAGAAACCACTCTCCTCCAGGTCATGGACATTCTCTTCCTGTACCTAGAAGGGACAAGCCAAGGCTGACCTGGCTCAGAAGCTGGGCCTGCTTCCCCTTACTGCATCTGCAAGCCGTCTGGGGCACATCTCTCCCCTAAGCATTACCGTCTCATCAAGGTTTAATTGTATAGGTATACATGTGTTTGCCCAGCACTGGATGCTTGTCCCCAGTTTACAGTGACTGAATGCAATACTTGGGGTCAGAAGTGTTTGCAGATGGTGATTTCTCCCCCAGCTTTTAGAATGTACATAGTGAGATATCTTAGAGATGGGACCCCAAGTCTAAACACAAAATTCCTTTGTTTCATATACTATATATATAGTTTGAAGGTAATTGTATAATTTATTTTTAATAGTCTTGAACATGAAACAAAATTGTATAGTATGGAATTTCCCACTGCAGTATCATATTCACTCAAAAAAACGCTTTAGAGCATTTTGGATTTCAGACTCACCAAGTAGAGATGCTTGGCCTGTATTTTAACAGAGTAAAACTGGATCCCTCAACACACAAATGGACATACTCTAAAAAGAAGGGGGAAGCCAGGTGTGGTGGTGCATGCCTGTAATCCCAGCATTTAGGAAGCAGAAGCAGGAGAGTCAAGGCCAGCCTGGTCTACAAGTTATTCTTAGCTAACTGGGGTTAGACTACGTAGTAAGACTGTGTCTCATAAAGCCAGAGAGACAGAGAGAGAAACAGAAAGACAGGGGTGGGGTACATTAGGAATCACCATTTACATGAACCTCTCTCTCCCTAGTCCCCGACTGCCCACATGCCTGTCCAAATCTATCACGCACTAACTCCCCAAATGCCTGAGAAACAAAGGCTCTAACTGACCTTAGCATTCCAACAGCTTGAGCTGCAAAGTAAACTCCCAACAAATCTGATGAAAAAATGGCATCCATCAGAGGGCTCATGACACATACAGGTACTGTGAAAACCAAACAGGCCTCTCCTGCAGGCACAGCTGTACCAACACAACCTCTGCTGCATAATGGGAGCTGCTAGTTCATCAAATGTTTGGATCACTTTTTGTTTGTTTGTTTGTTTGTTTGTTTACTGGGGATGCAGGTGGTGGGCACAAGTGTAGCAGCCAATGAACAACCTGAAGTCATCAGTTCTCGCCTTCAACCGTGCGATGCACAGGAACTGAACTCAGAATGTCAGTCTTGGTAGCTGGTGCCCTTACCCACTGAGCCTTCTTGCCCGCCTCCACTGAAAGTTGTTAAGTTAAAAATTCAATCACTCGGTCAGACACGGTGGTACAGGTTTTTTAATCCCAGCTCTGGGAAAGCTGAGGCAGGAAAATCATGAGGTTAAGGACAGCATGGATTAGGAAACTATCTCAAAGTTGAAAGCAAATATCAAGCATGGTGGTTTCATCCCAGCACTCGGAAGCCAGGGGCAGGCAGATCTCTGAGTTTGAGGCTAGCCTGGTCTACAGAGTGAGTTCCAGGATAGCCAGGGCTACACATTGAGGCCCTGTCTCAAAGCGGGGTGGGGGAATCAAAACAAACACAATTAGATCTTCAGACCTGCTGGCTACGTGCAGTCAGTGACTACCATATTGAACAGTGTATCTCACACACACACACACACACACACACACACTCATATGCACACAGACTAGTTCTACCGTGGAAGAAATTATACAGCACAGAATGACCCTGCCTAGACGACATTAGCTACTGTGGTGACCTAGTTCCATCAAGTCCTAACACAGGGGGCTGCAATTTAAGGCAAACAAACAAACAAAGTACAAGAGAAAAATAAAATAACTAATCTGACTTTGTCCAGCCCATTTCCTCTTTCACTAAACACTGCATGAAAATTCTTGTTTTTTATAGCTTTGTTCTTCCGCCTCACACCCACATACAATACAGCAATGAAACGTTTCAAAGCAAAACTACCCAAGAGCAAGGCATGCTCAAGGCTTCCTGAGTGTAACTCATGCAAATCAAAATTGAGGTCAAGTTTAAAACAGCAAAGCAAACTCAATGGTGTTTTCCAAAACATCTCTGATCTAGTGTTCCTACACACACACACACACACACACACACACACACACACACACACACACCCTCTCCCTCCCTCATTAGACTGACCCATCCCTCTGTGAGCAAATTGTGAAGTGCCTCACATCATAAATGTTTCAGCAAATCCACAATCCTTCCCTAGACACCCGTGATGTCCCACCAGAGTTCCAGCGACCACCACAGCCACTCTCAAGACTGCAGGGAAACAAACCACTGTCTTTCCTCAGCTTCAGACGTGTTTCACATTAAATTCCTCCTTCCTGAATTTTCACGTTACATCTTAAGCCCTGGCTGATCATCAGAAAAATCAATGTGTCAACCTTGAGCTTGAGGTCTTGCTAAGTTTGGTTCCTAAAGAGAAATTACAATTGAACCTGTTTCTCAAATACTCATGAGAAACTGAAAATAACTAAGGACACAGACGTGGCCTAAAAGAGCAAAGCCAGCTCCCAACAATGGCCACAGGTTGACACACAGGTTGATGAAGGCAGTTTTAAACCTTTTGTGTTTAATCACATTCCTTTAAGGCAGCCTCTTGTTTTGTTGTTTGTTTGTTTGTTTGTTTGTTTGTTTGTTTGAATTCAGCTCTGGGCCTGCAAGAAAGACCTTTTTAATTTTCTAACTTTAAAAAATTTTGCCAGGCGGTGGTGGTGCACACCTTTAATCCCAGCACTCAGGAGACATAGCCAAGCTTGAACTCTGTGAGTTCAAGGCCAGCCTGGTGTGCAGAGCAAGATCTAGGACAGGCACCAAAACTACACAGAGAAACCCTGTCTCAAAAACAAAAAAACAAAACAAAACAAAAAAATCAGTTTGAGGCTGACGTGCTTTATAGGTAGTGGTCAAAAGTCTCTATTACATAAAAGAAAGTTCTAGAGTCGAACACTAACGTCAATACAGAAGTTAAAGGCTACTGAAATGTCACTCAAACAATCTGGTTAAAGTAAAACTCTGGAGCAAACAAGAGCAGCCTGGCTGGAGCTTGGAAATTTCCTGGCACCATCTGCCCAGCAAGGGAAGATTCCCTCCCTCCCCCAACCAGCCAAGTGCAGGTGGCCACCTTTCCCTGAACCATGATCTCCTCCTGGGGGCAGGGATCTTCCAGCCACAGTGAAATGTGAAGACGCACGGGAACCCTCAGAGAGGGGTCACCAAAATTCAAACTCCAAACTCTCAAGTGCACTCTGTCCAGATGTCCATCCCAGCTGGCTCCTGTGCCCAGAAGAATCTAGCCTCCTCATCAAGATCCACCAAGGCCCACGGGTGGTCCAGTGTTGTCGGAAGTTTCTCCAGTCCTTCCCGGCCCTGCGGTCAGGACGAATCTCTCCCACCTGGGCATCCCTGAAGCCATTTGGTCCCAAGTGAACACACAGAGGCTTATATTAGTTACCAACTGTATGTCCTATGGGTCAGGCCTCTCGGTAGCTAGCTATTAACTCAACCCATTTCTATTCATCTATATGTTGCCATGTGGCCGTGGCTTTACCAGTCTGCTGGCATGCTGCTCCTTGGGCGGCGGGCTGGCATCTCTCCCACCTCTCCTTTCTTCTGCCTATCTCGTTCTTTTGGATCTCCTGCCTGTCTAAAACCTGACTCGCCATAGGCCAGAGTAGCCTCTTTAATAACCAGTCATAGCAACACATATTCACAACAGGCGAGCGAGCTGTGTGTACACTCACTCATTTGTTCAACCCTGTCAGCAGCTCATAAATGATCATTGGGGACTCTGGGCTCCCCCAAAAGGAGGACGACACAGGTCTCAAGCTGGAGGCAATGGTGACAGCAAGGCTCCAATAGCAACACGTGCCCTTGGGGCCCTCAGTGTTCCTGTCTGAGAGATGAAGGGTTCTGAGGCAGTGGGACTCAGATGACTCAAGGAAGACCAGCAGGCCCTCAGCAGACACGGAGGCCCAGGGAAGCCTGGAAGAATGTGCAGGCACAGGCAGAGGGGCCAAAGGTCATGACGGTCTAGGAAGAGGGAGCTGTTCTCTGTGGGTGGAGATGCCAGGGAATGGCTTGTGGGCAGATGGTAAGAGCCCTCACGTGACCACATAAATGAAATCTCACCAGGAAGCGAAGTCTCCTGGGAGGCTTTAAACAGATTCCAGAGTCCCATCTGACGGTCCCGCCACAGCCCTGAAGACCTCGCCTGAACACAAACATCTTCAGTGATAACGATTCACGCCCATGAAGTGCAGAGGGTGGCAGTTAGCAAAAAAAAAAAAACATCCTAAAAATATGCACCGTGCACTGAAGTCACAGGACACTTTCTAGAGGAGCAAGCTTGCTACCAAACCCAAGCCACGAAGACTTTCCTCACCTGCCTTGGAGGCCCAGGCTCACTAATTAAAGCACACACTTGGTCCCAGCTTCACCTATCCCCACCACACACAACTCAAGCCAGCCCGGATGCCCACCCCTGGCACCCACTTTTCTGGCGCTAGTCCCCCATTTCCTTCTCGTTAGTGCAGGCTTCCTTTGCTCCTTTCTCGCCTGAGCGAAAGCACAAGCGGTAAGATCAATAGAAAAGGAAACTGACACCCTCCAACTTCTCCAGACTTAGCCGACGGAGCAAGACATACGCAGCATGTAAAATCAGGGATTACGGGAGAAGGAAGGCTCGCGGGTCCTATCTTGGCATGCCCCGTCCCCCTCCGTTCTTGTTACTCTAAGGAAATTAAAACTTAGGGTCACACAGCTCCAACAGCCAGGGATCCAACCCAGACACGCCAGCTCCCAAACAGGGTGCTACTTGTTTTTGTAAGGGTTGGGGTTTTTAATGCCTTTGGGATGGAGTCACTTTAAAACCACACAGAAGCCAACGCGAAGGCCAGACGTTCCTTACATGAGGAATCCTGACTTACTGGGTCAGGCCCAGGCTCAGAGAGGGGCTCCAGTTCACTGGCCACATGACCGGTGTCGGTGTCTCTACCCTCCCTGTCTTCCCTCCATCCCATAATATCTACCACACAGAGTATTGTGAGAACAAAAAGGCAACACACTGGGGCCTCTCATCCAGTTTTACTTCTTCTCCAGTCAACCACGATCCAAAAACATCATACGGGAAGTTCTAGAAATAAACAATTCCCAAGTTGCAGATAGCTTTCATCAGAGTGTCACTGCTGTAACTGTTCTCATTGTTAGATGTTAATCTCACTGTGCCTTATCACATGTATGTATGTATGTATATGAGAAAACATAGACACCACACATCCAATGTGGGCCTTAGAAAGGATCCCCAATAACAACAAAGGGACAATTCTACATGTAAACCACTCAGAACACGGGACATAGTCAGAAGACTATAGCAATCATGATTTTCAATATTAAAGGCACTCTCATTTTTCAACATAATCTAGTCTACCTGGAACCCTTTTTTTTCTTTTTGAAAACCTTGAACTCAAATGAATGGGCTTGGCATATTACCATCTGCACGTCCCCCAAGATGGGTTTTCAAAGATTTAAAAGTAATTACAGAGGCAAACAAAAACACGCACAACTGAAAGTCAGCTAGCACCGTGCTCTTCAAAGGCCCTGCTGACCTAACCAAACAACGTCACAGCCACAAAGGGCCCATGCTAGGAGGCTGCATGCAGTACGCCCCGATCAGAGGAGCTTACATGTGTAAAGATGCTCTCCCCAACACACGGTCCTGTCTCTTCATTCACTTCCTTTACTTTTCTTTCCTTAGGTTTTAAGTAACTGACCCAGACACAGGCATACCCACCAACTCAAAGATTTCCCAACTCCAGTGACAGCCAGAAAATCTGAGATGCTATGGACAGTTAATGCCTACAAACTGATTTTTTTTTACGGCCATTGAATCCAGAGAGAATGTGTTTCCATATTTAACATGTATGACATGTTAATTCCAGAGTATAAACTAAACATACAGATTTGTGCCTAGTAAGACTAAACTCAAATTCCATTATTGTTTCATTATTAATCAATATATACCTGAAAATAGTCAAGTTATGATTTTATTTAGAAAGAGAGAATCAAAATAGTTCAGATTTCAATATTTTATAAAAGATAAGTAAGTGTATTACAAATAGATTGATTTAGCCTCATAGTAACTAGTTGTAAAAAATTTTTTTAAATCAATTTTGTTATTAACTCAAGCTAAAGATTTTGTGAAAATGACGAAAGTCTTTCCAAGCTGTTTCCTTTGGGAAATATCATCAAATGTTTAGTATGCTTCAATCAGAAACCTAGTTAAAATCATCTTGAAATTTTGGACACTGGCCCAACAGAAATGTGTTTTTATGATTAACTTCAAAGACAAGCTGTAAATGGCCACAGGTGTGTGAGAAGCACACAGATAATTTCCAGGGAAATGCAAAACATAACAAGGAACCATCATGGCTCAGCTCAGTGGAATGGCCTACTGAAAAGACAAAGAACGGGTCGGGCAGTGCTGGCGTACACCTTAATCCCAACACTCAGGAGGCAGAGGCAGGTGGATCTCTGAGTTCAAGGCCAGCCTGGACTACAGTGAGAATTCCAGAACAGTCAAGAGCTACACAGAGAAACCCTGTCTCAAAAAAAAAAAAAAAAAAAAAGAAAAGAAAAAGGAAAGAAAAGAAAAAGGGAAAGGAAGGAAGGATGGACGGATGGACAAGTGCTGACAGAAATGTGGGGAAAGGGAACTCCTCTCTACTGTTGTAGAAACATCAATTAGTACAGTCACTTGGAGGACCACAGAGGTTCCCCAAAAATTAAAAATAGAGCTAGCACATGATCCAGCAGGGCAGCTTCTGAGTGATGGTTATTTAAAGGGAAGGAAACGGCATGTGGAAGACACATCCGCAGCTCTGTTTATAGCAATACTGTTCTCAACCGGCAAGAAATGGAGCCCATCAACAGAAGAATAAAGAAAACACAGATATTCAACGGAGCCCTTATCAACTGTGAAAAAGGAAACTCTGGTTTTGACCACAATCGGGATGGAACTGGAAATCGCCATGTGAGTGAAATCATCAGGAGCAGAAGTGTCACGTGATCTTACTCCTGTGGAATCTAAACCGTTGGTCCTGGAGCAGTGGTTACCCGAGGCTGGGGAGGGTAGCGGGGAAGGAAGGTGGGCTAACGGTACCAAGTGACGCTGAGAATATGAATATGACGATGTGATGTGCCACTGTACGGGATGGTGGCGGGAGACGGCACAGATTCTGCACCTCGAAAAGCTAAAGAGGAAAAGAGGGAAGAAGAGGAAGACACAGGGAGGAGGAAGGAAGAGGAGAAGGAGTGCAGAGAGGGAAAGAGGAAGGGGGGGCAGTCGTAATTCTTTTACCAACTAGAGAGGCTTTAAAATACGACACTTGAAGGCCTCCAAGCCAAACAAAAAAAAAGGAGGAGGATACTCTTTCAGCAGAATAAGTAGCAGCAACCCACCCTGAAGCCCACGTGCACAACCATGAGGACCTGAGTCTGGATCCCCAGCAGCCACAGAAAAGCTGAGTGCAATGGCAGGCCCCTGGAACCCCAGAGCTGGAGCACAGGCAGAGACGGACGGGCGGATCCCCGAAGCCCAGGGGCCAGAAAGTCAGGTGGAAGTGATGAGACCTAGGTTCAGTGAGAGATCCTCAAAATATAAGGTGGAGAGGGGCGACGAAGACACCCAGCATCAACCTCTGACCTCCACGTGCCTGTACACCCACATGAACACCTATATACATGAGTATGTAGAGACATCCCATTCACACACATAAATAACATGGAGAGCAATGAAGATACCCAGCATCAACCTCTGGCTTCCACATATATATCTACGCACACACACATGCACACACATGCATGCACACCCACACCTACATCAATGGGGTCACCTTTCCAGTTGCTCCTTTATGCTCCATGAAGTAATTTAACAGTAAAATCTAAAAACAGACTCTGAATCCTAGAGCCTCAGAAATCCAATCCCATGCTGGGCATGATGGCTCACTCCAGTAAAGCCAGCACTTGGGAGGTAGAAGCAGGAGGATCAGGAGTTCAAGGTTATCCTCGGCTACATAATGGCTTCAAGGGCAACCTTGGCTACATAAGACCATGTCTCAAAAAAAAAAAAAGAAGAGGGCTCTCAGCAGGTAACAACACTTGCTGCCAAGACTGAAGATGTGCGTTTGACCCCTGAACTCACGGGCCAGGAATAGAGAACCAGCTCCTGCAAGCTGTCTTCTGACCTGCGCACACATCCCCACAGCACGCACACAAAATAATATACGTGGCTGACAATTACGGACCGCTTTCACGATGACAGACATGGCTGAGGGGAGGAGGAGCCACACCGTGGATGGATGGTCACATTCCACAGTGGCAAACACGGGCTTGAATGTCAAGGTCTTTCGAGCAGCAGTCCCCCAAGTTCTTACAAGAGGTACATATAAGTGAGGTAATCATTAGGAAGGAATGTAAATTTTATACAGGTTAAGAGCCCCACCTCACAGACAAACCAGATCAGGGAAGCTCAGTGCTGATTAAGTCATTGTCACATTTCTGGGGGAACTTTTTTGCAATACTGCTGGCATCTCAGAAAGGAGGAGAAATAATACCTCCCCCGGGGAAATGTCCCTGATTCCCCGAGCTGGGTTAATTGCTCACTTTCCCATATTCCCCTGGTGCTCTGGGCTTCGGCTATGACCGTACCACACATATATTATTTCTACACCGGCGTTGTCATTTACACATCTCAGTCTCCCTACTCAGACTGTGTGCGCTTTGGGGACAGGGGGGGAACATATTGATCCTCGTGGTCTCATGGCAGTACGGCAATTAAAGGGTTTGGAGTTTCGATCTATTTGAATATTTAATTAAAAGCCTATGGTCAATGGCTGTGGACCACTCGAAGTGCTGGGAACAAACCCCTGCATTGTCCTCAACACCCAAGGTTCCCAATGTCACAGTGACGCTGAGTGAGGAGGCACACAGCTATGCATGCCACGAGGGAGCCAGCCCAGAGCCACCAGGCAAGGAAAGGGCAGGAGAGTGGGGTTGCACGGGCACCAGGGGGGGTACCCTCGCAAAGATCAGCCCGAGAGCATCCACCTTCTCACGCATTATGAACATCCCCGTATTCTCTAAAACCATTAAATCTTTCCAAAAGATGTCCCCCTTTTGATCACTGCTTTCATAAACGCGTATTAACTCTCCATGAGGCTCCGGACACTGTCTTGCGGGGTACCGTTAGGACTAGGTCGGTGTCTCCTTCATGGGGTCCTCAGCCTAACACTAGAGCTGTGGAGATGGGTATGGTACGTGGGATGCTGTGCCTATCATAAAAGGATTCCGTGTTTGTTGAGAACTTAAGACAGGAGCCATGCAAGCATCTCCAGGACTTCCCATTCCACAAGGGAACCAGGAGGGGCGCAGGGCAGCCTGTGCTGGAGCGGAAAGAGCACAACCAGAGGCGTGCCTTGGGCTCTATACTGAGTACATCCCTCCAGCAGCCACCCCCTCCGCAGGCCACCTCGCGTAGGAACAGCGGCTCCTTTCCCTCCTTGCCTAGTGGTCACGTGTGCTCCACTATCTGGAGAACCGGTTACAACTGCTAGTATGTGCTACCCCACGGTGTTAAAAATACACGGAAAACGGTGAGTCAGCCAAGCGCTGATAACTCAAGCCGTATCTTCTCGAGAAGCCGCCCAGAGGGAGAGCCCACGTGCTGGATTCAGTCAGTGCTGGAAGGCAGCCTTCCATCTGCTCACCACGTGTGTTGGTGGCCATGTCAGCCACTTTCTGAAAGGCGTCCAAGAAGGCAGCTGCGGCTACTACTGTTGTCCTAAAATGCAAACAGATAACAAAAGCATGAGGAATGTCGCACACTGGCAAATCCATCGCAGCTCTCGGGCTAAAACCTCTGCTACAGTGAACAGAGCCTTCCAGAGAAACAATCCAGCAGTCGATGGTCTATTACTGGGTTTTTTTTTCCCCTAGCACTCAACCCCGATAATGGCCTCACTGTGTGAACTATCAAGAAAAAAAGTGCAAAGAAAGAAAACGGAGGTGTTTCTACCCCAAAGAAGAAGAAAGCATCCTTAAAAGTATAGACAACACAGGTGATGTCAGCTTTAGTATAGGAGAACAGTACACACATACATGAACTGGCAGGGAACCAAACCCTGGAGAGCAGAAAGTTCAACAATTCATTGCCGAAAAGGAAAACTGAGGCCACACATTGAAAGCCATTTTGGAGATCACCTGAGCACACCAGAGCACCTGATGCTCCAGCTCTGTAACTCAAGGCACAGCTCCACCCGTGGGCTGAGCTCACAGGGGGCCAGGTAGATACATACAGCTTTCCTCCCTAGATCCCAACTATCGTGAGACTAAGATACTGTGTTTTGGTTCCATTTGTTTTTGTTATGTTCAGCCTCAGGATGCTCTCTCCACTGCATCTTTTGAAGTCCTAAAAGTAACAACAGGAAGAATTCAGACTCATTTCATGTCCTAAGCATTTTTGAATGCTAACCCATTCCCTAAAGCACTACCAGATGGATGCACCGGGCACTTTGTGGCCTGCTGGTTCCTAGCACTCTGGCCTACAACACCATGAACTCGGGAATGACCAGCATCCCGGGCTGCTCTGGGACAAACCAACAAGCCGTGCACCCATCATGCAAGGACTTAAAACTCAAAAACTGATGCTAATCTTCAAGCGTTTGTTACATGACTCGAGTCTACTGAGCCTTCCCAAGAAGGCAGTCACCAAAAGAAGAGTAAGTTCTAGAAAACAGAGTTCAGAAGGCAGAAAAGGAAGTGGTCTATCTTAAAGGTAACAACAGTGCCTTTGGAACAAAGCGTTTCTGAAAGGCTCTGGATACGGTCCCTTAAGGCCAAATTTCAAAATGAGGCAGCCTGACAGTTTCTAGTAGATCAAGAAGATATCTGCTCAAGCTAGATGTGCATGCCTTTAATCCCAGCATTTGGGAGGAAGAGGCAGGCAGATCTCTGTGAGTTCGAGACCAGCCTGATTGATCTACAGTGAGTTCTAGGACAGCTAAGGATACACAGAGAAACCCTGTCTTGAAAAAAAAAAGAAGAAAACAAAAGACTATCTGCTCAGTTCTAAACACTAGCCCTCCCCCATTACACACACACACACACACACACACACACACACACACACACACACACACACACACTTCGAAGCGTATTTTGAAAGTGTTGGCATCAAACGCAAACACTGGAAAGTTATCTTTATCAAACATCCTGAGACGTATAAATAGCTCATCCTGACTTACGCTGTGTATCTGACAAGCCAGCTTGATTTAGTCTCCTTCAACTCAGTGCCAATCAACCACACTTTACGAGCCAGCTGCAGGCAAGCTTTGGCCATTAGAGTCGCTGGAGCCCCACTGCAAATTACGACGCTGGTCAATACTAAGGAATTAAGAGCTTTTAATGACGGTCACCCTGCGCTTTCTGACGTCATGGTCAAAACCACCAAAGAGCTAAGGGAGTGACTGGCTTAAACGCCCAGGACGGAAATTCTGCCTCTGCAGGGGTAACTGCAGCCTTTCCAGGACACAAAATCCACTCTCAGAAGATGCTACTAATCTGATAAACTGATAAAGCAATGTCCCTGATCTCAGAAGACCTAAGGAGGGGGCCGTTGTGTGTGTGTGTGTGTGTGTGTGTGCGCGCGCGCGCGCAGAGAAGTCTTCCTTGAGTTTTACTTTCTATGGTCAAGACAGGTGGTGAGCTCATTACTTCAAGCTCCTCACCAGCAAAAGGGAAAAGAGAACACTTTTTTCTTCAGGCCTATACTGAAGGCCTACCCTACCATCTGAGAGTGGACAAGAAAAATGAAGGGGAGATTCAAATGGTTTAGTTCAGGGGGAGACCTCCAAAAGAGGGAGACTGACTAACCTATGTGAAATGAGAGCAGTGGATGAGCTAGCGCCAGAAGGCCAGGGTAGCTCCATGAGGAGGCGGTGAGGACCTCAGATGAAGACCCAGGCACCCCCCAGCAAGCCGGAAAGCAGGGAGATGGTCAAGGACCCGACAACTGGAGAAGGCACACATTCCGAGTCCAGCGTCTACTTGGGGTGTCACATACAAGGCTGCAGAGATCCCCACAAGGGAAGCTGAAGGAAACCCATGCACTCCTGCCCAGTCCTGAACCACAGGGGAGCCGGGTACCCCCAGTCCCCATGGCAAGAGCGAGCAGCGGCCTCTGGTATGCACCGGCAGAGATTCGGGAATGTCCTCATCTATTACCCATACGGCTTTTTCCTAGAACAGCCCTACCTACTGCTCTGTCCTCTCTTCCATTCTCATCCATCTCAGGCCAACCAGTCATCCCCCAAACTTCACGAGTGAGGATTATCCAAACGGTCATTTTCAAGTGTCCCATGCTCCTTGGAGCACCCCCTCAGCCCAGCGGTATCTCCTCCCCCACTGACTTCAAAAGGGTGGAGCTGCAGCATGTGGGTATTCCATCTGTCACAGCAAATGAAAACGGAACAGGCAACTAGGCGATACGGGGTTCCTAGAGGAAATCCGCAGCAGATCCTGTTTAAGCAGCTTTTTGGGGCCTTGTTTTTGTTTTTTCAAGACAGGGTTTCTCTGTGTAGCCTTGGCTGTCCTGGAACTCACTCTGTAGACCAGGCTGGCCTTGAACTCACAGAGATCTGCCTGCCTCTGTCTCCCGAGTGCTGAGATTAAAAGGTGTATGCTACCACCACCCAGCTAGGCATAACTTTTTTTTTTTGAGACAGGGTTTCTCTGTGTAGCTTTGGAGCCTATTCCTGGAACTCGCTCTGTAGACCAGGCTGGCCTTGAACTCACAGAGATCCGCCAGTCTCTGCCTCCCAAGTGCTGGGATTAAAGGCGTGTGCCACCACTGCCCAGCTTAGGCATAACTTTCATACTGTAAAATTTACTTCTTCTAAATGTCGATAAGATAAAGGGCTTATCTCCGTGGCTTTTAGTAAACGGAGAATTGTGCAGGGAGCCACACTCCAACTTGAGAACATTCCCACCGTCTCATCTGTGGTCAGTCTCCTTTTAAAGCCCTAGCCCAGCCGACCACTGCTAAGACTTATCTCTATAGATGGCCTTTTCTAGATAACTTCATGTAAATGGATCTGTGCACCAGTCCACACTGGGATTTCAACTCTGCACGTGGGAAGAAAATACAGAGAAGAACTTGGGACTCTGGGAGCAGAAAGCTCGAGTGCAATCTCCACTCTGTCACTGGTGGCATCTCGGTGAACACGCTCTTACCTGTGCCTCGACTTCTTCAGTCAAACTCAGCCGTACTGAACCTTGTGGGGGTGAGACTGTTGACAAGTTCACGTATGCTTGGCACACAGTGGGTGCCACATAAACAGTATCCGTTATGACTCTATCTAATCAACTCTGAAAGAGCAGAAATGAGTCGATTTCACACATGGGGGGGGGCAGGATAATATGAATTGATACTGATTAAACAGAGCCCACTACATGCTCTATCTGCGGACATTTCTAAATGTTACCCAGATGTGTGTGCTGACCCACACCTCCCTGTCTGAAGGATGTCGCCTTTTCCAGTACAACACACGTGTCTACTTACCGCAGCTGGGACTGCAGCTTTCCGGCTTTGTTTATGAAATCTTCCCAAACTGGATAGCTCCCCTACGACAGAACAAAGGCAGCAATCAGTCACAGTGTGACGAGCCAAACACCCATTTCTAACCACGCAAGGAACAATCTGCAGATGTGGCCCTCCTTTGTAGGATATCTACGACACACACAGGCTCGGGAGCTCTTTCAGGGGTGCCCTACCCCTATAATCTTGCAAATAACCACAGACACCAATGGGAACGAGTTTCACAGACTCTAAACACCTACACCACTGGAGTCAATGCGTGTACACAGTGGGTCCAAATTTAAAAAATACAGAATATTCAAGGCTCTCTCCTCGGTCACCTGTGCATGCAACATGGCTCTGTTTGTTCTCATCTTTGTCCCACACAGCAGGAGGAGGGAGCTGGGTGACTGAAACTCCTCCCTGGGACAGGTGGCTATCGGGAAGTCATATCAGCCTATCAGACTCTCAAGGCTGGAAAATAACCTAAATATAGCCACCCGGCTGATATTTAACTCTATGTAGACTATGGCAACAGGCGGTTCCCAAGCAAACTTCAGCCAGCAGGAGACTCATCCCATTCCTCGGTGCCTACGTCAAGCCATCTGTCCTTAATGTTCACACGGCTCTAGTTTTAACCTCCCAGAGGCCCTTAGAATCAACACTGATCATCTTTCCTCCGTACTGAACTCTGAAGTCCAATCCCACTTCTCTAAGGGGCCCACAGTGTCCTAGAGGCAGCGCAAGGGGTCTCCTCCTCCTCCTCCCGGGTACAGGACTGGCATGCAGTCTGCCCCCTCCCTTCCCATACACGTTACATACAGACTCAGCTGCAGCAGCCATCGGGTGGTTTGCCTTTCCTCCAGTCAAACCCAGTAAAGGTAAACCATGGGTGAGGGTGTGCTGTACGGCACTGTATCCTGCACCTGGGGGTCACAGTCCCAGAACAGAATACAAACGAGGGACATCCTGACAAGGTAAGAATAATATCATGCCCCCTCTTGTTTCTGTTGCTAAGAGGAGAAGGGAGTAACAAGAATTAAATTAATCATTGCATCTTTCATTACAGATGCCAAACCCAAACTGTCTGAGACTGCAGGGGGCACGTCCTTGCTGCCTGCCACCTTCCTCGTGGCTCTCATGGACCATTTCTTCTAACCTCACTGCTCATCTCTCAGCCTTGGCACGCCCGGCACTCTGGCTGTGTGGGTCTCTACCGTGGTACTGCTGTGGCCATCACAGAACAGTGAGCAGCATCTCTGCTCACCACAGACATGCCAGAGGTCCCCAACACCTCGCTATGACAAATGAAACCATCTCTAGTCCTTGGTAAGAACAGTGTCTTAAAGAACACCCAGAAAACCCATTTCTTCTGGTAAAGAAAGAGCTGCCGGAAGTCCAGCCGTTTGCTGGGGGTCACTTCTCCAATCACTTCCTTCTAATACGTGAGAGGACAAACGTTTATTTTGAAGCTCATATGCGTAAGAGTTAATACCTTGTTTAAGAATTACCCTTTTATATATTTCTCTAGCCATCAATTCTGTCTGAAAATGTACATACAGGTCACATGGAAAGCTGCCTTATGATTAAAAAGGGTTACTTCTGGGAGCTAAGATTTGGACCAATATATTGCTTTCTTCTTTGTACTTTTCTGTGTGGTATGTTGTTTTGCTTTGTTTTTATAAGGGTCGTGTATCATTTTAATGAAAACAATAAAGTCACTACATTAAAAAAATTTAAGACCAAATTAGAGGTTCTGGCAACAGTCACCCCATGACTTTTCCACCAGGCCAAGCCCGCAGACTGTTTTGCGTGTGCTGCTAGCTCCCACCCAGCCGCTCTGCAATGGTGCATCTGGGTCCTGCTGGGTCTCATCTCAGCCATTTGCTCCCACACAACACTGAGCTGCACCAGGGCTCTTGGTAGAAGCCCTCTGGCATCTACATCTGAGTCATGCCAACCAACATCTAGACGTGGTTCTTGATACAGGGTGCTTATCCTATGTTTATCCCCTGGGGGCATCTTCAACCCAACGACAGAAACTGGAATATTAACAAACGAGCCTGCCCTGGTAGTGTACAATTACAACCCCAGCACTCAGCCTTGGCTACTTACCAAGTTCAAGGCTAGCCTGCACTACAAAAGATGATGTCCCCAAAAAAATCAAGGGCCAAAGGGACTGGAAAGACAGCAAGCAAGCTTGAGGACCTGAGTCGGATCCCTAGAACTCTAATGAAAATTCAGGGTATGGTGGTGTGTGCTTATAATACCAGCACTGAAGAGGCAGAAACAGGCTGATCTCCAGGGCTTGCTGGCAGCCAGTCTAACCTAATTGGTGAGCGCCCAACCAATGATAGACCCTGTCTCCAACAAGGCCGAGAGCATCCCTGAGGATGGTATCTTAGGACAGTGGTTCTCAGCCTGTGGGTTTCGATCCCTCTGGAGTGGAACAACTCTTTCATAGGAGTCACACAGCAGATATTTACATCACTATTCATAACAGTAGCAAAAGTGCAGTTATGAAGTAGAAAGGAAATAATTTTATGGTTGGGGGATCACCACAACATGAGGATCACAGCATTAGGAAAGTTGGGAACCGCTGCCTGAGGATGTCCTCTGGCCCACCTATGCGTGCGCGCACGCACGCACGCACGCACACACACACACACACACACACACACACACACACACACACAAGCACGTACGCACCCACATAAGCAAGCAAGAGGGAAGGAAGGAGAGAAGAAGGGAGGGAGGAAGGGAGGGAGGAAGGGAGAGAGGAGAGATTGATTGAGCCCAGTCTACCTTGAGAGTACTCAGACCAGCATTGCAGGCCCATCAAGACACCATAAAGACCTGCTTTGACTCCTCTGTGTTCACTATTTCTCTATCAAGTCTGTATAGGAATTACTCTTCCCAGAAACAACAGCATTCAGGGTAACTCAGAGTCCTCTGGCTGGCCTCCAGAGACCTATCCAGATGGAGGTACCTTCTGAGGGCACTGAGGATGGAGCCAGACCCTCCTGATAGGAAGCTTCTGGAGAAACCCGAGGACATTTAGAAAAGAGCCATCCTGCTTCTAGCTGGAGGTGCTACAGTCATCTACAGTATGGTACAGCCCTTCTCCACCCAAGCCCCTAGTTGGTCAAGATGTATGACGCTGAATCAGGCCAGGTGTGGCTGTTTATGCTCATAACCCCAGCACCTGGAAAAGAGTCAAGGAGTGCCAGGAATTCAAAGCCAGCCTCAGCCCACTGTGACTTCACTGGGCTATATGAGATGCTATCTACCAAAAAAGGGGGGGGGGAGGAAGGAGAAGAATTTGAAGCATACTAAGTGACAACAGGCTGGATGAGCCAGAGGCCTCCGCACATCACCTAACAGCCAGACCAGCAATTTACTACGGGAAATCACTGGGCCCTTCAGGGCCCCTTTCCCTATAATGATGATAATTAAAACAAGTCAGTCACATCGCTGCCTTTTGGTTAAGATCGGGAGTAGGACATTTCCACCACCCTGAGGAGTAGGCACCACCACCCATCAACACGGCAAGACTGGGAGGGAAACAGGGAAGGGAAACCTGGGAGCCGCCTCGATTGAACCGACTACTTCTGCCCTTCGCTCTGTGACATCCGAGTCACTGGACCTCTGCATGGCGACACCATGAACTCAGGGGTGGTTTGGGGAACCGAGATCACGGAGACATCTGCGCCCCTGTGCTTACTGCAGCACGTCTCACAGCGGCTGACACAAGGCATCCGCCCAAGTGCCCATCAGCTGACGGCGGGCTCCAGAAAACGTGCATCTGCACCACGGAACGCTGCTCACCCCGTCGCTCCAACGACGGAGTGCGGTCCTACACGAAATGGGCTAGACACAGAAAGACAAACCCCACCACGCGCTCTTAGCAGTATGGAACCCAAAACATCTGACCCACTCAGCGGTGGGAGGCACAGGGGTGCAGGGGAGGCTGGTCAAGGACATTTAATTATAACTTAGATAGGAGGGGAACAGAACTGGAGGGCACTGGGGGGACTGCCTGGAACTGTGGGGAGTGTCTGCACTGGGGGAGAAATCGGGAATGACAGCGAACAGGAAGTTTCAGTCTTGGGTGATGAACGTTCTCAAGAACAGCGTGGTAAGGACATGTGTGACTCTAAGAACAGGCTACAAACCTGTCGGCTTTCTATGGGCACACTGTATGATACATACAGCTTCTCTGTACAAATAAAGATGGCCACACCAAAAGGGGGTCAGTACAGCGACTGGCACACAGAAAAGCCCATGTCTGAGGTGACGGGTCCTGGCACTTCAGGTTCTGAGAAATCTCCTTCAGGATGCTCACTGGGAGCCACGCTGCAAACAGGCTGTGCCGGCTGGGATCCCTCCTCCCTAGTCCCAGCTGCAGAATCAGAATCAGGCAAGGTGGGAGGCAAAAGGAGGCCCAACCTACCTTACTTGAGAGGAACAGATCAAGGCACTAGCTCTACAGTGTCAGCAGACTGTCTGCTGATCCTGAACAATGAAGTAGTCAGCCCCCACCCAGATCAGTGTGCCTGAAGACCGCAACAGCTCAAACCGCTTACAGAACTCGGGGGGGGGGGGGGTGCAAATAACCCAGTGACAGAGAGTACACCTAGTGTGTGTGAGGTCCTAGGTTCAATTCCCAGGGCTGCTGTCAGAAAAAAAAAAAAAAAAAAAAAGACCTTTTTATCTGCCCCTACCTGGAGCCTCACTTCAACTGTTCCCAAATTAGAAAAAGGAAAAGAAAGAAAAAAGGGAGGGTCCCCTTTCTCATCAAGGGATAGAGCACACAGCTTCCCACCCACGAACGCCCACCCAGCCACAAGAAGACTGCCAACCTCTCCTGACTGAATGCTATTCGAGGAGCTAGCAGAGTGTCAAACCCACCTGTTTTAGGTAATTTAATGGAGTCAAAAAAAAAAAAAAAAAGACTTCTAGGAACAGAAAACAAAAACCTAATTGTTGGAAAATGAAAAAAAAAAAGATGTAAATGTTATTAAAACTTGAAAGCAAGGTGACCCAGGTTGTACCAATTTTTTTTTTTTTTAATGTTTCTTTCAAGGAAAAAAGTCTCTCCCCACCCGAAAGGCGTCTTAATACAGACAGCCAAAGACTTGGAGGATGTGTGCAGGGAAGAAATAACTGTAGAAAGATTGAAAGACAATTATTAAAAAGCCATGGGGTGTTAACTACTGGAAGATTTGATGAAGGTGGTCCTCAGGCGTCCCGAGACCCTGGGGGCACTCAGAACCCTTTGGAGAGCAATGCCAACCCAGGCTTGCATTTTCTAGGCTACACCAAGAAGTGGATGTGAATGATCCTGAGTGTCACATGTCTTCGATGGCGTCCTGGGCACAGTGGAAAACCCTGAGGAATGCCTCCCAGAGCTGTGAGAAGGACACACGCACACCCACACGCTATGGGGCTCATCAGAGAACACATGTAGGTTTCAGAACTCTACAGACACACCACAATCAAAGAAAACAAGACTCCACCCAGCACCGTTTCTGCTTCATCCAGAGTCACAGGCAAAACCAGACACTCCTCCCCAGGAGCCACCCGAGGGCAGAAGGCAAGGGCAGAAGGGGGAGGTTTTAGAATCCTTGAACACTGAACTCAGATCACACCAGAGCTGAGAAAGAGGAAAGCACCCTGCTTAGGAAAAGAAGAGAAAACCTGGTTATTCATCAAGCTGCACCAGACGGGACAGGGTCTTTCCTGATCACATGACTTCATGCAGCCGCCTAGTGGGGTCCCCACCATGCTCCACAAACACGACCCCAATGGCTGTCTTCTCTTCAAAACTCAGGGTGGGAGGTGGGGCTCAATCATTTTGCAAACTTCACTCGCTGCCCAACACAAATACTGCTTCTTCCAGAACACTCTGAGCCGCCCCTCGTCACCACCTACCCTCCCAGATTAGCTGTGTCCATTCCCTCGACGTAGTACATCATACGATCCATGTATGAGCCATGAGCCAGGGTCTCTCCCTTCTAAACCAGGAGACAAGGACAGAGAACAGGCTAGTGGAAGGGAATGTCTGTCAGGTTAGAGAGGCTTCCCTGGTGCAAGACGAGGGAGTGGCCGCCACAGCTGGATGGGGGGGGGGGGGGCACGACCCAGGGGACACTGAGGTGCTACAGTTTTGCTGAACCGGGAGCAAAACTGGGCAGTGTGGACAAGGTTGCCGAGGCCAGTCGTCAAGGGCAAAGTCCAGAGCTGAACCACAAAACGGGACAGCAGAGGGAGCCAGGGTGGCCTTGGTTCTGATGACAGGTGACATCAATTCCAGGCTGGCCAGGTCAATTCCAGGCTGGCCAGGTGATATGCAAACCTGGCTTGTGGGTCACATACCTGGCGGCTGCCTGGTCCCGTTGGGAAAGAAGAGAAGAATAAAGTCCTATTCTTTCGTTTTTTTTAGGGAGAGGGCTTCCTAAATCTCCTTCCCCTTCAAGAATTTGATGGCCCCTAGCCAGTCTGTAAACCGCCTTCTCCACATCCACCCTTAAGGTGGAGTCTCTCCTCTCCCCTCCCCTCCCCTGCCCTCCCTTCCCCTTCCCTCCTCTCCTCTCTCTTCTCCTCCCTCCTCTGCCTCCATTTGTCCCAAGCCAGGAGCCAAGCATTCACCCAAGGCAGGAGCAGGACACAGATGTCAGCCAACAGACAGTGAGTTTTGGGGTGGCCTCACTTGATTTTGTTCTACATTAAACAAATGATGGCATCCTACACTCGGTGCGGGACAAACGGTGTAACTCCTCGGCATGGCTGGTGACTGGTGCTCCATAAATAATGTACCAACTGCTTCTCCCACACCCGCCCCACTGCGACAGCCAAGATCCAGGGACAGCTGAAGGAATTCGATAGCACATCACCGTCTCAAGGGACGCAGAAGGGCAGGGACTGTGGCTAGAAAACCCACGACCTAAGAGGAACCAGGAGGGCTAGGGAGGGCTCTCATGAGGACGAGGATCAGTTCAATGGGGAAGAAAATCGGGAGTAGCAGGGACAAGCTATAGGGAATGGGTTCCAGCTCAAAGACCTTTGTCCTGCCCAGAAGGAGCCAGACAGCGGCTGGCTGACTAGCAGTTAAAGCTCGGACAATGCAAGGCAGGTAGGACCAGATAGGTCCTGTATTCCTTTGGAGGAGATGGCTGACGAGGGTCGCATCAGACATCAGCACTTTCTAAACAGTTGCTAGGTACCAGGCAGCTATCTGGATCTCAAGTATTAAGTGATGCGCCTGACCCTGGAGATCTGGCAAAAAAATGCAGACTTTGCTTTCCCTGCTCGGGTGGGGAGGGGGGAGGGGGAATACGACACAGGACCCTGGGCGGTAGCATGTACAATCTGAGCTGAGCGCTGCTGACTGCTGTGGAGCACTTCCTGAGGAGTCCAGCCTAGAACACATTCACATTCCATGTCTGCAACAAAGCCTCTGATGCTATGATTTTGTCTATGAGAAAACTGAGGCCCAGAATCACAGAGAAAAGTAAACAAACAAAAACAAACAAACAAAACTGACGCCAGATCTTTCTGACTGCAGATGTGCGTGACCCTGGTTCTGGGGAGTCAAAGCAGCCTGAGGGACAGACCCAGACTCAGGTCCCAGTCCAGTGTGACAAAGTGACTCAGCCGGCCATTAGGTTCTGCTTTAGTTTTGTGTCCTGCAGGAACTAAGGCAGAACAGAGGCGAAACTCCAGAAACACGATGATATCTGCACAGAACTGTGTGTCATTCTAAAAATGCTCAGGTCAGCCATGGAAAAAGCATGCATGAAACAAAGAAAACCCCTTTGTACAGAGAAAAGCCTAAATCACACTGGAACACACACAGTTACTGGCACTTGTATGAACAGGGGTGATTTTTTTCCCTCATCTTCGGATTTTCCTCGGGCACTGGAATGGATCTCTGTAGCATCTCTGGGCTGGTCATCACCACAGCATCATGCTTCCTTCCCAAGGCCTCCTGGTGAGCCCAGCCTCCAGAGAGATAAAAAACGAAGAAGAAGCTTGGAGAGGGATCTGGCCCTTCTGACCCAAGCTGAGCATCTCTGGATTCAGGAATGCATTCAGCTTCCAGAAGTGGGTGTGCATAATTAGGGCCGGAGCCCAGGAATGCCTGCCAGAGCTCTGTCCCCCAAACTAAACTTCCCCACCCTGGTCTGCATGCAAGATACAGGTCTCACAAGAGCCTCAGATGAAAGGCACCCGGTGAACCCATCCATCATAAATACCAGTCCCGGGCTTTTATTTTCTGATTGGGACTTGCCTAATCCACTAATTATCCCTGTCCATCAGGTGGATGACAGTCTGGGGATAATCAATGGTTGTTGCGTCCTTGCCCGCCCACCCTCACACACTTGCCCAAGTACACCAGCAATAAATACGCCTGTGAAAGGGAAGCACACCCACAAAAGGTGGTCCCCATCCAGCTGCCCCCTCACAGACTGCTCCCTCTCAAGCTCCTCCACACTCTAATTAAAGCAAGGGCACTGAGCTTCTCTTTTACCCACATGGCCAGGTCAGATGCTTAGGATGTTTTCAAACATATGGGTACGTCTCCACTACACAATTAAAAAACTAAACAAACATGTAAACTGTACCTTCAAATTTGCTTTGGGTTTTAGGTCCTTTACCAGAAAGCAAGCAAGCCATCTGTCTGTCTGTCATGAGCTATCCAACAGGGCTGCCACTAGGGACTGAGGGTTATTTAAATTGAAATTGTGAGGAAATAAAAGGTACAATGTCTACACACTTGGAAAGATCTAGAACTGCTTTCGCTATGGAAGCTTCCCTTGGCCAGACCAGGGCATCTGTACTGTGCTTCTCACCTGCAAAGGACGTTCGGGATTTCATTTATTTGTTTGTTTTCCTTTTGAGACGGGGTTTCACTATGTATCCCAGGCTAGCCTGGAACTTGTTTGCAAGACTAGGCTGGCGAGCCTGTGATGCTCCTGCCTCTGCCTCTTGAGGGATGGGATTACGGTGGCCTGCACTGTGGGTCTTTCCTTTTCTACCCTTTGTAGTATGTGTTTCCACACTCTAGATTTTTCTGCAAACAGAACTAACTCCTTTTCCTCTGCAAACAGAACTTCTTTTCCTCTCCTTTCCCATTCTCCAACTTCACATGTACACACACACACACACACACACACACACACACACACACACCTAGATTCTCACTGTCCTGCTACTTTTTCAATGATTATTTAAAACAGTACCTCCCAGCAGAGGATAAGTGGCTGCCTGTGCACCTTATACTGCCTGAGGAAGTTTTCAAAGGGGTCACCTACCCTAGCCACCTCGGAGTCCAAACAGACCCAAGAGCAACATTAGACCACCATAGTAGTGGATAGTGCCAAAGGAACCACAAAGGACGTCATGGCAACCTTAGGGAGGCATGTGCTTGTGCGTGTATTCAACACGTCCTTCCCATGAGAAATCAGGTGCAGAAAGAGCAAATGATTTGTGCAAAGTGAGAGAGAGGACCTGCCCTCACTCCCACTTTATTATATGAATTGCTGCTAAATTTGCTCGGTTCCTCGGACAGTGAAATTGGCCCATCAGCTCACCTGGCTGACTCTCCAACTCGGGAAACATGAGAACTCATTCTTTAAGCACCTCACGCAGGGTTTCAATGTTCTTACCTAAGGCTCCTACGAAATGTGTGCGCGCCCTTAAGCCTTCCCAGGATAATGCCTGCTTCATGGAGCCTTCACTGTGCAGAGTCCAGAGCTGCTGCTCCGTTCCTGTGTTCCTGTCTGTCAATACCCATGAGACGACAAGCAAAACACACCACAACTCGGGTGCCCCACGAAGTTCAAAGTCTGCACCTCATGACTTCGCACCTGCACACACATGCTCATCCACCTCTTCCCAGCATGGACCTACCAACTCCTAAATGACTTTCACCTTTGAGATCCCGCTTCCATCACCAGCCAGCATTTATGTTCCCCCAACCCTCGCGGAGGCAGGCACAGGTTCCTGAACTCATCAAACCCACCCCAGGGACTAGCCTTGGCCACACTATGTGCTGCATCAGTTTCCATTGGGAGCAGACAGCACCTCATCCATCACCCAACTCCCACCCCAAGCTTCCAGGAAAGATGCCCTGGTGGACCACAAAAGGTGCTACAGTTCTTTTTACAACGCTTGTGCATGCAAGGGTGTGTGTGTGTGTGTGTCTGTCTGTCTGTCTGTCCGTCCACTGGCTATCATCCATCCATCGTGGACAGAGAACCTTGACAGACGAATACATTCAAGAGTCTGAGCGTGACTAGAGTCAGATGGCCCAACTTCAGATCTGTTCACAGAGTGACCTTAGAGGCAAGTGACTTCATCACCTGGTGCCACACCGTCTCCATCTGTAAAAGATGCTAATGGCTAGTTCCTGCCCCCAGAGGATGATTGCAAAGTTCACGAAACAATCCGAGTGCTTGAAGGTGAGTAGCACAAAGAGCTGACTCTGCTTTAGTGAATCAGCAGTCAATGGCACCCTTACAGGACATTAAATGAGTGCCTACTATGCACAGGCACTTAGTGAGGGTACAGCCTTGAAGAGAGAAGAGGTCAATATGCTTTAAAAAAAAAAAAAAAATCTTTTTGGAAGGCTGAAGAGGAAACCATTGATCCCAAAGCCTCGAAGGACAGTGTTCTCCAAGCTGGAAAAACTGGAGCGCAGCGGGCGGAAGTTCCTCAAACGGGGTACCGCCTCACCAGGCTCTCAAAGAGGAAGAAGAAACTGTTCTGGCAAAAAGGGAAAGAGCGCATCCAGATGGGAAATGTTTCCCCAAAGTCACGGCTAGCACGACTCAGTACGTCCGCCAGGACTATACTCCAGCTATAACCGGGGTGGAATGAAACACATAAAAAGAGAGAAGCCCTTGCTTCCTGAACGACAGAGGAAGCCTCTGGTAGCTCAGGGTGGCCTGGGCGCCTCTCCCACCGACCGCTGGCGCAATCCCTGCAAAACCTAGAGAGACGCGGCAAGGGTTTGCAGAAAGGGCGAATTCCTGAGCCCCACCCGAGATCAACCAAGAATTTTAAGGGTGGGCCTAGGGATCCGCACGGGAAGACACTCTTGCTTTCTCAAAACCACCCAGACAGCAAGACTGGAAGACCCCAGCAAGAGATAAGATGGCGAGTCCTCCCCCTAAGCCCTTGGAAACTGGGAACTCAGCAACCTCCTGGCACTCATGTCCACGTACAACATCTTTCGAAATCATCCAGAAGATGAGCGCTCACACACAGGAATGTAAGCAGAGACGTGCTTTGCGAGGCATTCAGGTTCCAGAAGCTTTGAGAAGTGCATTCCTTTAGGCCACAGATAAATCCTTCAAGGAAGGCCATAAAGCTGCAAAAATGTACTTCCTGCAGTGTTTCTTCTATTAGGGAAAAACTGCCCTAGCCCAAACACAGTTAAGGGGCTCGCTCCCCACCTCCCGGCCTTTGCACAAACTGAGCCATGCTTCCACAGGTCACTAGCTGTCACTCAATGTCCGCTTCCATGAGACTCTTCCCTCACCACTCTTGGAGACATGGATTCCTTTTAGCATTTAAGAGAATTGAGAGACGGCTCAAGGGTTAAAAGTACTTGCCCTTACAGAAGACCCAGTTTCAGTTCCCAGCACCCACCCAGGGACTCTCAACTGTCTACAAGTCCCATCCCGTGGGAGTCCAATGCCCTCTTCTGGCCTCCCAGGACACCGGGCATGCGAAACATCCATACACATAAAATAAATAATAATAAAAAATAAAAATAGTTTTGAGAATTGATCCATGCCACTTATCTATCCCTAATCTGTCACCACTCCATGAGGTTCCAGAGGCAGGAAATCGTGTCCACTGTTTGCTGTTCTATATCCCCAGCACTTCCAGCTCTACCTGGCACACAGTAGGTGTGTTGACTTTACTATAGACAGACAAAACACAGTCACGTGGCCGTCACGGAAACTGGCATAGCTTATGTAACTCCACACAAGGGAAAGGGAAGACCGGATGAAAAGGAGGTTTCACCGTCCCTTTAATTGTCTGGGTTTTTGTGAGCCTGAACAACATAACCCACTTTGTAATTGGTGCTTATGGGGAACTTCACTTAATTGAAGTTTCTAGGTTTTCTTCCATTAATTTTATATAACTTATATAATCTTTCAGAAGTAATCCCCCATGAAATGTTCTCAAAACATTTGCTTTTTTTTTTTTTTTAAAGGAAAAAAACTCTGCCTCCTCTGACTTAATTAGGGTATCCCTAATTAGGGCCAGCACAACATCAAACGGCCAGGTTCCCTAGGAACCAGGTTCCATGGGACCGCAGGTCTCCTTCTAGTTGCAGAACGACCTCAGTCCCGGCCTGGGCAGCAATGGCTCTGGCTCCGGGCTTGGCCATGGGCTACTCCTGGCGAGGCTCCTTACTACCTGCTTCCTACTGGGGTGTCTGATGCAATTATTCAGGCCCCATATCACATCCTGCTGTGGCACTGGCTTTGAAGGTTCAGTAAACAGTCATTTCAAAACAAAGAACGACCATTAAACCCAACTCAAAGACTTCCTTAATGGCAGCATGCTCGGCTGCAAGGAGCCTGGCTCCAGAATGCAATCGTGGTCTCCCTGGAAACCAATCCACCACATTGCCAGCCCCCAACGGCAAGGGTCTCCCCACTCCGGGCTGGTACTCAGTCTTCTGGAGCGGGTTCAAATACAGCTTGTGTCCTGAGGTGGACTGGACTCCATCCCTCTCCACCTATACCTCTCTGTTAATAAGGTAGAGGCACCGACAGGTCAACTGTTCGACCATTTCAGGCCAATTATTGGGCCCTGTCCCTCCCTTGAGACCTCTCAAAGTTTCTTGGGTGGGTAGGGTTCTGTGCATGTATGCATGTGGGTACACACGCCCAGGAACACAAGCAGGCCAGAGGTGGATATGGGGTGTCCGCCTCTCTCTGCCTCCAATAGTTCTGGGGTTACAGGAGTGTGCAGACACGCCCCGTGTTTTATGTGAGTGCCAGGATTTGAACTCTGGGCCTCATGCTGGCACAGCAAATATTCTCCCCTGATGAGCCATCTCCTCACCCCACCACCCCACCACCCTACCCCACAAAGCCTCCTGAAGCAGCCCAGAGGCAAATCTAGATTCTGTGTGTGATATATCCAGAATCCCGATGATACAGCTGAAATCATCAAAGGGATGGATGAAATGCACCCACCACAGAACATGAACAGAAAATTCTGAAATGCCACACTCTGAGGGACAACCCAGGTGGAACGTTAGAGCATGGTCGTGGAGCTGATGTCACACGGCCTGGGCCTAACTTTGGGCTCCACAAATGGCCAAACCTCTCTGCGCCTCTGCTCCCTCCTCTGTAAAATGGGAATGAAAGCAGTGTCTACCCAACTGGGTTGCTGGGAAATTAAATCAGCTTCTGAGTGTCAAACACTTAGAGCCTGGTAGTTCTGGCCACAGAAACGTTTACTGCACAAGTAAGATGAAATTCAGTCGTCAGCTGGGTGTCGTCCCGACCAAAGGCATTCTGTGAGTCTGTCTGCCCACCCCAGGTGGAAATCAGAGGCACTCCTCAACACCCCCGACTTCTGGGAGTGGGACTACAGTGAAGACTGATGTCTTGTAAAGAACTTCAGGACAAGGCTGCAACAGACTTGTTCACAGGTCCATCTCTCCCAGCCAGCCATGCCCGGCATGCCCCGAGCACATCAGCAGATTGTAGAATATACATACTGCTCTTGAAAATTATTTGTATGTTGAAAGTGGAAAAGCAAATATGGATTGCAGCATCAAACTCAAGAGTGATCTTGTCCTTTTCTGAAATAGGAATGGAACTACCGGCAAGAAATTCTGGTGTGTGTGTGTGTGTGTGTGTGTGTGTGTGTGTATAAATGCTTGAGACCAGGTACTATCAGCAAGGAATTCTGGGATGGCGCTGTGTGTGTGTGTGTGTGTGTGTGTGTGTAAATGCTTCAGACCAGGTACTATCAGCAAGGAATTCTGGGATGGCACTGTGTGTGTGTGTGTGTGTGTGTGTGTGTGTGTGTGTGTGTGTATACTTGAGACCAGGCTTGTTTCCAAATGTCAGAGTTTTCATTTAAATTTGCATAGACTTCCCCAATCTGAAAGTCTCAAGTCTAAAATGACCAGAAATCTGGAATTTTGGGAGTGTCATCACACTGATGCCCAATAAAGTTTCAGAGTTTGGACTTGACTGTGAGAAACAACCTAAGGTAGCTCAGACGGACACCAAAGGACACTCACTTGCCAGGTATTTCACACCAAATCATTTACACCTACCTCCTCGTTTAATCCTTGAGGTAACTATTGTCCCCTCACCCCATTATGTAGCGGGGGAAAGAAATCAAGGCTCAGGAAAAGTAATGATTTGCCCAGAATAATGAGGCCAAGAGATGGCAGAACCAGGCTTTAAAGTTCAAAGAAAACCCACTTGTGAGGATAGAAATTAGTTAACTATTTGGTAGACTATAAAGGATGCCCTCACAGAACCCCTCTTAGGAGGAGTGGCCTGAGAAGAAGACCCTTCCCCGTGGTACCTGGAAATGTGAGAATGATTTCAACAGGCAGAGATGAGGCAGGAAAGGGAGGAGCCATGGAGTGAGGCATCCTGGACACACACCAATCAGCTGGAGCCAAGTGTAGGGGGCCTAGCTGCCAACCAAGCTGAGGCCAGAGGCAGCTTTGGGCAGACAGGCAGGGAAGCCCAATAGGACCAGCTCTCAGGAGGGGGCGGAAGCTCCATGTGTATTCAATACTGGAGACAGGCAGGGCCAGAGGCCATGAGAAACAGGTGGTGTTCACTCAGAAAACCAAGAGGGCCACAAAAGAGAGCCCAGCAACGCGAGTCCTGCCTCCCCTCCCCTGTTCAGTGTCTCCGGAGGACTTTTCTTCTCCCAGCCCATCCTCCCCTTATGAACAGTTGGGGTCTGCAAGTGGAGAAACGGAATGAAGCAGACCCCGCTAGGGCAGAGGGCTATTAGAACTCAGGGCTACTTTATTTGGCCAGAATGAAAAACCAAAAACACTGACCCTCTTCATTTCCAGAAGCTCCGCCACAGGCTCTACTGTGGCTCCCCAAAGGGTGAGATGGTGTTTGCCTGAAGCAGCAGGGAGATAAGGACTACCTAGATCTTAATTCCCTTCCCATTCTCCAGCATACAGCACCTGACCTTAATTCCCTTCCCAATCTCCAGCATACAGCACCTAACACCTGGGCACATGTGCACCAGGCAAGAGGGGAGCCTTCCACAAGAAACACCCCATTTCAGAACATTCATGAGGAACCTACAAGGCAGGCATATTATCATACCCACTTTACAGAAAAGAAAACTGAGACTCCTAGAGACTGAGAAACTGGCTGCAGGGTTTCCTCTCGCTCCCTGTGTTCCAGGTCAGCAGGACCACAGAGTGTCTACAAGGATTATTTAAATATACCCTGACCAGCAGGGGACAGGAGGTGAGCAGGAGGCTTAGTGTCTGTGAGATCACTGCTGGTCAGTACCGGAGCCACTAGTCACCCATGGCTATTTAAACTCAAACAACTAAAAGAATCCATTCGTTCCTGTTACTTTTATTTGTGGGGTTTGTTTTCATTTTGTGAGACAGAGTCTCATACTACTCAGGCAGACCACAAAGTAGTCGAGAATGATCCTGAACTTCTGGCCCTCCTCCTCCTCCTCCATCTCCCAAACACCAGGGTTACAGTGTTGGACCACTTTGCTTGGTTAAAAGTACGTAAAATTAAAAACTCAGTTCCTTGGCCATACTAGCAATGTGTGGCCAGTAGCTAATATATCTAACAATTTTCATACTGTAGAAGAGCATATTACAGATCAGTAAAAATCTGCCAAGAATTCTAGATATGGAATTATTTAGCATTTCTCTGTATTTTTATTGTAATTTTTAATAGTGATGAAAACTTTGATAGCAAAACTTGCCATTTTGACTATCTGGAGAACTAAATTAGGTGACATCAAGATCATTCGCATCCTAATACAAGCATCTAAATGGGCTCTTCTCATGCTTCGGTGAGATCACGAATGCGCTATGGCGGAGCTGTACCTCTGTGAGGGGAAGCCCAACAGCTCAGTGTCGCTCAATCCTGGTGACCCTCAATCCTGGTGACCCTCAATCCTGGTGACCCTCAATCCTGGTGACCCTCAATCCTGGTGACCCGGTGCTTTCAAAATCCTATCAACTAAGGTGCTACCCAAACACTAACTCAGAGATGCTGGGAGCAGGGCCCAGGCATTCAATCTCCCAGGGTCCTCAGTGGGTCTTGACTGTAACCATGGCCATCACCCAAAGGGCACACATGCCCAGACCTCCTACCCGGGTCAGACCCACTATCCGGCCCTGCAGAGCTCAGTCATGTGGTGAGTTGGCAGGAAGAGAGTCAGAGTCGGTATCTGCTGCCCACCTCCGGCACTCTTAGCACGGAGCTCTCAGCACTGAGCAAGCCAGTATTTCCACTCCTGTCCGTTCTTGGAGGCAAAGAAATCAAATAAAAATACACACAGCTCAAAAGGCACTCGACTGATCTTTTTTTTTCCCCCACTTAAACAAGACAGGAAAAGAAAAGCCCCTTAAGGACTCTGACCAAGGCCATATATACCAAGAATTAGAGCAGGAAGGTGGTTTTTCTGGGGACCCCATCTGAACATGTTTCCAAGGCCTCTACCAACTCAGCCCCAACTGGAGGGCTACCAGGACGTAATTAAACACAGAAAGCTCTTTTTACAGGCGTGTTCCAGGGCTGGACACAAAATGAGTTTGAGGTAAGGAGTTCGCTCCGAGGAGTCATGTGAACTTCGGGTGAACCTGACTAATCCATATGATTATGAGAGTACAGCCCAGCCTCAGACACCTTGACTCCAGACCCAAGCCCAGCGCAGAGATCCCTGGAAAAGGACAAAAGGAGCCTGGTCCCCAAGGCTTCTCCCTTCCACATGCACCCACAGAACCACGAGGAAAAGGACCTGGCGAAGCTGTCTGTCGGTATGACTGATGAGTGGGGGAAAAGAGGTCAGCCACCATTTCTTCATATTCTATAAATTAAACATTTTCCCCAGGGTTAACAGTGACATTAGAGACATCCACCCCTGAGTATCTCGGTTCAAGTCCACTCCTCCAGGTCAGAGAAGGTCCTACTTCTGTCTGTGACCCTCCTGTGGGCTCAGGCAAATGAAGCGCCAGCTTCTAGAAATATACCCATGCCCCTCCCCATACCTTCAGCTCTTAGCTCCACTCTCTGAATATCAATTCCACCTCATCTCAGACAAGTCGCTGCATCTCTCCAAGCCTGGGTTGTCTCATCTGCAGAGTGTGTACCGTGAGTGTAAGGGTGAACATACAATCATCACACCTGGCACTTAGTACAAGCCTGGCACATAGTAAGTCCTTCTCCAAGTCCCCCGCTGCCCACTATGCACCACATGCAATGAATAATGAGCACCTACTATGTGCCAGGTGGCATGCCACAGCATCAAAAACCTCACAACTGGGCTGAGGTAGAGAAGAATGAGCCACCCTGAGGCCTTCCCAGGGGGCTTAGAGATGGGTATGTAGCTTCAGGATAGATTCCGTCCTGGGGCTGGCTGGGGGCGGTGGGGCTTGTTGTATTTTTGTGGCACAGACTCAAATGAAACCTGCAGTCTGCTGCTAATGTAAGAGAGAGCCTCAGCAATCCAACACAATAGGCTTCCTGAATGCTCCGCCAATTAATTTACTGTTTGTCTCTCCGTCTACTATTTAATAAGGCCGTATCAGCAATACAATCTGCAAATCTGAATTAAAATGCTTAAGGCATCAGCCAGTTCCAGTGAAGGGCCCCAACTATGTCCTCCTGGGGTTCTGAATGCCCAAATCCAAAAACCTGTCCTGTGGCTTCCGTTTAAGGCTGGGGAAAGGCGTTTCTTCATTTTCGCAGAGGTGTGGGTTTGGTGGGAAAGTGTCCTGAAGGCGATTTCAAGAAGTAATGGGGAACTCATCAAAATGATCTCATTTTTCCATTTCCCAATGGGAACCTCTAAATGGTCTCATCACAGAAGGAACCCTGCCAGCTCTCACCCATCCTTGCAAAGATGGAAACAGCTTGGATACAGACGATAAAGCATCTAATGGATCAATAGTTTCAACCTTCCCACCCTCCAAGCATTTCAGAAACCTCAAATGAGCTAGCCAAACTGATGGGTATTATCTTTTTTTTTTTTTCCTTACAGCCCAAGATAAGACAGAAGAGGTCAAAGAGCAAAGGCAGCCAGCAGCTGTGAAGACCGGGCCTGTGGAAGGCACACCAGGCCTATACTTTGTCAAAGTGTCCCTGTTTATGTGGGGCCCAAACGCAGCTGGAGAGGCTGGATTTGATTTGCTGACATGGTACTGTTGACACTGTAGCAGAGTTTGGTAGTCCAACACAGCCGATAATAAAATACCACAGAAGAGACTACACGTACGTGACTCTGGAAGGGTGATGCTGATCCCAGAGCTCAACTCAGCCTTCCTCCCATGAAAGCTATAACCTGGAAACAGCCTCCTCCTCCATTGGGGCCCTTACGAATTATGGAATTCCAAGCAGAAAGGTTTCAGGAAATCAAGCAACAAGTTCTAAATGATTTTATCTAATAGAATATGTAAGGAAACGCTAAGGTAAGCCCCAAAATGACGTGTTTCCAAAGGAACACAAGATCCACACCCCCAAACTCCCACAAGACTGTTGTTCCCCTTAGAAGAAACCCTAAAGCTCTGAATGAGGCACCCACTCTGGGCAGGCTCCCTCTGCCAATTTTATGACATCTTTACTCTGCCTTCTTCTCCCACAGGCCCGAGATGAAGAAGCTGTAAAACCCTGGCCAAACACAACCATTTGCCAAGAGAAAAGCCAACATGGGGTCCATCTGTGACTCTGCTCATCTCACCTTGTGTCTGTCAGCCTCTACCCAGAGTGCCCCACTTCCCTCCCAGGACCCAGTTAGCCTTGATGGGTTTTTTTTTTCCTCGTTATCTTAGTACAGACAATCTTTTTATTCGGAAGCATTCTGAAAGAGAAGCCCAAAAAGACTGAAGCCCTTCCCCTGACCGAAGGGCAGCCCATCCTTCCTCACTTGCGGCCATATTGTATCCGCATAAAGAGCAAGGGCAGGACCTAAGAGCAGGCCTTCTACCTAGGAGGCCTCAGTAAAGACCTAGGGAGTGAACCCCTCTTACTACATGAACCCACGGCAGCTAAAAGGGTAGTCCTAAAGTCACAACGCAGCCTTAGACCCGATAACCACACTGGCACCTCATGGTAAGTGAAGGGAAATGTCCCCGTGTGCCTCTGAACCACGGACAGATTTCCACGGAATTCAAGATGTCCCTTTAGCCGCTCTAATTTTAGATAGACCCTCAGACAGAGGATACTGGTGGCAGGCTGAGGTGGGCGGGGGCAGTCGGGAGGAACTGAACAAGGCCTCTATTCTGCTCCGCACAGGTGCCTGTAACAGGACACCCCTGTCTAAGACAACACATGGAAGGGCGGCATTCAGGTGCAGTTGGGTATTTTTTAGCCTAGCCATATTACATAAACCTGAACCCAGGGCAAAGTTCTCCCTGCAGCAGGGTCAACTCGGCTCCTAGCATCCTGGTGCTTGAGCAACAAGGACAAAGAAATATTTGATTCCAGCATCCAACTTTAAAAAAAAAAAAAAAAAAGTTAATTATTAAAAGACCGCTATCCCTGGGGAGAGATACTCTCAATTTTGGCTAGCAAAGCCTCTAGGACTTAGCAACTACGGGAAACATGGTCAAACTCTGGTTTAATGATTCAAAACAAACAACACTAATCTGTTTACCTTACTAAGAGCCAATTCTGCCCAGAACTTGGATAGAAATGAAAAGGATCCTAGGACCTCTTGGACAGTAACCGTCACCTGCAGACCACTGTCCCCCAGAAAGACCAACCACAGCCCCTCCTCAGAAGCTACACGAAAAGCTGAGTTCCCTTTCCTTCTGGGTCTAACTCACACCAGGCAGCTAGCTCTAAGGGTGATTTACGTGGATCCGAGGGGAGACCGCCGGTAAGTGATTTTGCACAGGGCCATTCATTAGTGACCACCACCACAGCAGGGTGGAAGGAAGGGGAAAACAGAGATTTCCTCTCATCAAGGGAGCCATAAGTTTTCTAGCAGCTGCGGCCAGCTTCCCTTGGAGCCCCATCCCAATGGGAGCAAAGTGAGGCCGCCTTCTCCACCCTACCCCTGAAGAGGATAAACACTGTGCCCTGATAGCCCAGGACTCGGTCCAACAGAGAATCTTTGCAGAGAGCAAAGAATTCGCCCGGGCTTTTCCGTGTCTTGAGGTTCTGGGTGGCGCCAGGCATGGAAATTATTCCACTTTCTGTTATCTTTTTATTTTCTCCAAAGAGGAAACTGACTCCCTTCCTGTGTGGCTGCGCATTATGAAGTCTCAAATGCTCCTCAAAAAAAACCCCATGTTCTTCGCCTTTTTCTCACCCCAGTTCAACATCACGTGAAAAAAACAACTAAAAAATGGTATGAAGATGACACTCCAAATGGCTTCTCCAAACAAACAGGGGACCGAAATTACAATAAGCTGGTCATGAGTTTAAAGAGGAGAAGAGAAGGACAAGGTCATCAGAATGCCAGCTGACATTAAAAGCTGGCTTTCTTGCTGACAAGGCCACATATCTTATGCTGCTTATCCTATTGAGCCCAATTTAATCTTGTCACTTTTGAAGCGTCACTGCGGCCCAAGCCAAAGAGAAGTCTTCCAAAGAAAACTCGGTGAAAAATATTTAGTGGTTCCCTGTCGCATAAACAATCTCAGAAAGAAATCAGACAACCTGCATGCGATCCCTGATCCCTCTACTCCCTCAAAGAGTCTAAAATTCTTCAGAACCCAAAGCACAGTGTAATCTTCCACTGGACCTTGATTTTGAAAGTATTGTGGGGGGACGAAATGTTTACCCACAGGATAGTGAACACATCAAACACAAAGAGACAGAAGCTAGAGTCAACACCGAGGAAGCAGTGCATAAGAGATTTTTCCAACTGAAGCCACCTTAAGCACCTACAAATGTCTAGGCAGAACCCACCCCAGGCAGCCAGCTGGCAGGTGGAATGTGGCGCAGTCATCTTGGGGAAGGATTACCTTCTGAAGGGTTTTAGGTTCAAACCACCTACTGGAAAGAACTGAGCCCTGGTTCTAGATTTAAAAAAAAGAAAAAGAGAAAACTCCAGGTGTGATTACTCAGGGACTGAAGTCAGTAATCAGTTTAGATCCCTGGATTCCTTGTTTCTATTCAGGGACTGGAAACATCATTATCTCCTCCCAAAAAAAAACCACAAGCGGCTTTACTGACCCATCTCAAATACCTCCTCTGCACATCACAACATACAGTGTGGGCCTCAAACCAAAGCTTGTTTTGACTGTAATAAGGTGGGTGAAATTTAAGTTAACAATAAATACCAGAGTCCAAGGAGGGGCATCAATCTTTGTTCAAAAGAACACTTCGATAATTCAATGCGGATTGAGGGCAAAGGAATGAAAGGACTGTCTTTGAAGAGACTAATCCATCTAATTCCAAGCGACTGGATTAGAGGCATTCCTGGGCGAGCAGGCTCTGGCTACAGATTAGGCTACACGGATTTCTGACAAAAGGCAAGAGCTTGGTAGGACTGCAAAACAGACATGAGCACCAGGAGGAGGCACCTTGGCAAAGTTCACCCTGGGTGAGGTGGCAGTTGGTTCTAAAAGGAGGTGGCAGGCGTGACAGCTGAGCATTCCTACCCAAAGTCCATGTCGGAGGCCCAAGGCCTCTCCAAACCTTACACTTCATCAGACAAAAGCTTCCCCAGGCGCCAGGCAGCGGCTGAAGAGGGGCTGTCCACACCCACTCGCCAGCACAGCTTTCCAAACCTGCCCACTCTTTTGGAAGCCGAGCTTTTAATTAAACACCACCTCCCCGGATCTGTTGAGGCAGACTAGGGCTGGCCTCGAGCCAAAGAGAAGCTCCCTAAATACACTTGGAAAAAAAAAATCCCCCCTACCGCCCCCAATTCCCACCTCCAGCCAGCTCCTGAAACAGGTTCTATTTTATTAGTGTGAGTAACATAAGTCCCGGTGTACCTCGGTGCCCCAGAAAACCCACATTCGAGGATCAGGTTATCTCCAGTCCCACCCTTTGCAGGAAAAAGCAAAGGGTGTTGTTCCCCGCCCCCAACACACACACACGCGCGCGCGCGCACACGCACACACACACACACACAATCCTTTCGAGAGAAGAGTGGGGTGTGGGTGTGTGTTTGAGGGAGCCGGGTATAGTTGTTTGGGAAACCTCAACCTTGCGTTCCCGCTGTGAGCCTCTCAGCTTCGGGGTCCCTCATTGACTACTCTGGGAACTTCTGTACCCTGGCCCGGGGGAGGGTGAGGGGAAGGCACGGCACACCCTCAGCAGCTCCAGAACAGACGAATTAATAACTAATTTGTTCAGATTCCCCTACTCCAGGTAGACCTGAAAGCCAAGCTTCTAACAAGCCTGCCACCCGATCTCCCACGCCGGGAGATTCCTTTCTGCATCCAGGCAGGCAGGGCCCCCACTCCTGACCCACCACCGCGCCAAGCACACCACCCCAAACCCAGGGAGTCAGGTGTCCGCCCGGGCGTCCAGCTTCCATGGGTCGCAGACACTCAAGTCCAGGGACAGACAATGGGAAACTTAGAACTAGGGCCCTAAGCCCCCAAAGGAACAAGATGGTGTCGCCCCCTGGGATAATGAACCCAGGGGTTGGCAAGGGGCATCAGACTGCACCCCCTCTCCCTAGCCCCCCGGAAAGTCGCCCGCCCAGTGACCCAGCACAGCCGGAGCAGCGCGGCGGGCGAGCAGGTGACACCCGGGTCTCCGGAGCTCCCGCAGGTGGCCGGCGGCCACGGTGCAGGCGTAGGCTAGGCGGGTTGCGGGAGAGAGGAAGCCCCGCGGCGAGGTCAGAGCAGCCGCGCCCCCGGCGTCCTACCTTCATGTCGCTGATGATGGTCTGGAAGAGGCCGCCAAGCGCGCTGCATTCCTTCTCGATCACAGCCTCCATTTTCCCGGCGCGGCGGGGACAGGACAGGCTCTCGGGGCCGCTGCACAGCGCACGGGGCCGGGCTCGCTCAGCCCGGGAACGGTTTCACCCTGGGAGCGACCCGCCTCCGGCTCGCCGCCGGTTTTGCAGAGAGCACGCGGTGCTCGCGATCCACGGCGCTCTGCCCCCCAAGTCCCAACCCGTAACGCCCAGCCGCTCCGGAGGGCGAGTCGCCTACGTGCAGCGCTCGGCTCCTGGCCTCAAAAATGCCCAGAGAAGACTGACAATCAAGCCACCACGGGTGCCCACGACGGAAACAGCAAAGCCCATCTTGGTGCAAAGAAAACCGCCCGCTGACCCGCGGCCAGCGCCATTTAAAAAAAAAGAAAGAAAGAAAGATTTTTTTTTCCCCCAAAAAAAAAAAATGTAAAAATTTTTCCCTGAAATTCAAAAAGAAAGGAAAGAGAGAACGAAACGGGCTAGCAGCAGACGAGGTCAGCTCGCGGCGCCCGGATCTGTTGCTCGCAGACGCGGCCGCCGCCTCCTTTTCACTCGTGCGCGCCCGGCCTCCGCGCTCGCTCTGGCGGAGCTCCCGGGAACGTTCGAGGGGCGCACGCGCGCTCGCAGCCGGGAGGCGAGCTCGGGAGCGCGGGGGCGGGGGGAGGCGCGTGCTCGCGGCCCGTGCGTGCACCGCCCGAGGGCGGGGCTGGGAGCGTGCTCCGGCGAGGAGCGGTGTGGGGCGCCTGCTGCAGGGAGGAGCCGATGGGAGGGTAGGCGAGCCCCGGTGTGCGTCTCCCGGACGCTCCGAGCACCTCGTGTTGGGGTGGGGGGGGTGTCTCAGCGTGGGGAGGGCGAGTCAGCGCCCATCCGCCCACAATGGCCGCTAGCGTGCCGTGAAGCCGGCCCCGCCCCTCGGGGGGACCTGCAAGGTCGGCACGTTCAAGTCCTAAGCCCAGCACCTGGTGAGCGCCCAGCGGGGCGGGAAAGCTGTAGCTGCAGCTGCAGCCTTAGGAGGAGGAGAAGCCTCTTGGGTGATGTCAGGACTGCAGCGCCGAGTCACGGTTGCAGTAGAGCCAGCTACAAGATGAAGGAGAGTTCGGGAAGAGCCTTCTGCAGTGGGATGCGGAGTTCGATAAAGTTGCAGGATGCTGGATTGATCTGCTGTGGCAGAGTAAATGCAAAGCGCATCAGGGTTCCTATCGCCTACTCATCTGTCTGTAGAGATCGCTGGCGGCGTGTGGCTTGAATGTTGATGGTTTTCAAGGCTGTGTTGCCATAACTGCAGAAAAAGCCCCCTCGAGAGGTTTAACACAGGACACCAAAAATTAAGGTGGACCTGGGGCCTGGTGATTGTGTCCCTAGCTCCACTTTCAGGAACACTCACTCTGACGTCTTCAGTGTCTGGTAGGGGATCACATGGGCAACTTGTAAGCAAACTTAAAGCACCGAACTGAACTTTGACCCTTAAGCGTTTGAAGAACGAGAGTAAATGGAGCCCGTGTCGAGCTTCACCCAAAGAATCTTGAGTCAAATGCTGTGGGCCCGTTGACTCAGCTTAGTAAGTCCTAATTTAACACTGCCTGGTTAGAAGGATGTAGGGAATTCTATCGCAACCAAAAACGCTGATGTTTCATTTTCCTTCAGGCCAAGAGTGGAACTCAACTCAGCTGCCCAACCTAATCTCCCTGACATCAGAAGGAGAGGCCTGACCTTCTGTAAGTCACTGGTCTCTTAGGCAACCCTGCCGCATCCAGTCCCCAAGGACATTCAGTTGCAAATGTCTCATCCTCACCTTGCCGGTATTAGTGCCTGACACGTGGTTTGTTCTCCCGAATTACCATTATTTTGATGTTAATGTTACCGGTATTATAATGACCCAGATGACTGGAGAGCCCGATCGCCTGGTTCAAGCTCCGTGTTACAACCTATGAACCCTGTGGCCTTGAATAAGTTACCGAAGCCCTCGGGGCCTCGGTTTCCTCCTCCATAACTGGAACTGATGATGCCACTCGCCTGATTAGCTGTTCTAAGCACTGAAGGGCTAATAAATAAAAATATTTAGAGTAGTATCAGATAGATGAGAAGTGAACACTCAGGAAATCCTCAATAAAAGTAGAAGCCCGGCCAAGGCTCATGTACAATCTGGCTCCAGAGCACCTATTGCCAGCCTGCAGTAATGGCATGCAGTCCCATGCCTACCCAGTGTAGTCTGCGTTTTATACAATACCTCTCACCTAAGGTAGGTCCTTGTGTTACTGATGGAAGAGGTCCGATCTGGTTTTCCGCCAAACCCCAGTGATTAAAGGTCCCTGCCTTGACCCAAACAATACCCCTCAACTGCCTCCCACCCACCTTGGTCCAAACTTAGCAGTGTCTGTCTGCCAAAGCACGCTGCTCTTGTAGCTTCCTTTTCCCCTAGACTTCAAGCAGGTTCCGTACTAATTCAGCTGCCCTCTCTTGAGACCAACATGTCAGGGTGCTCTTTGAAAAGGTCTCCTTGGAAGCTTTCCCAGAGAGGGTGACAGATATGCCCCTCCAGCCGACTATTCAGTTTTATGGAATGCTGCGGGGGAAGGGAAGGGGAAACACGGGATTTGCGACCATGGTGTTAGGCAAGTGCTCTACCAACTGAGAGTTCCATACCCAGCCCCCGGTTTCGTGTTTGTTTTTTGAGGCAGGCTTTCACTCCGAACTTTACAGTCTAAAGCCACCCTAGCCTGGCAGTTCACTTGCCTCTACCTCCGGAGCGCTGGGATTATAGATACACAGTATCACACCTGGCCTTTGGCAGTTTTAGATTGGAATCCAGCTGCCCTGGATTGGAGAGGCCTTGGAAAGGGGACATGGCAGCATCAGATTAGTACTACACTGTACTCTGCTGTACTTGAGGATCTTGCTGACTTACTCCTTCCTTCAAGAACTGAATGGACAGATGGAGTATTTACTTCTTCTTTGGTGGTGGTGGCGTGTGTGTGTGTGTGTGTGTGTGTGTGTGTGTGTGTGTGTGTGTACAGGTGAATTTGGAGAATGGAAAAGGACATGGGCAGCAGAGGGCTACCTCAGGTATCATTCTTTAGGCTATATACTTTTTTTTTTTAAGTCATGTGCTCTCACAGGCCTCGATTTCTCCAAGCAAGTAAGCTAGGCTGTCGGGCCAGGCCAGTGATCCCCAGAGATCTGCCTGTCTCACCCTCCCCAGTGCTGGGATTCCAAACTTAGCGTTTTTATTGTGTTGTCTGGGGATCTAACTCAGGGTTCCCTACCTGCAGGGTAAGCGCTTTGCTGACAGCTGTCTCTCAGGTGCGACCCTTTGTTGTCACCCTTTTTCTGACTTTTTTATTCTCAGTGCTAGGAATTGAACCCAGGCCCTTGTACAGTGTAACAGTTTGTAATGACCCCTAAGAGTTCCAGAACTAACCTGAGGAATTTCAACCCCTCTGGTCAAGAGTCAACATGGCTCAGAATGTGCATTCCCCGTCTAACTCTCGACCTCTGGCCCTGGGGCTATTTGATCTAGGGAGCCAGCCTGTTTCCCCAGGGCTCCCCATGCCCTGGCTATCCCAAGGACTGGCATGGCCCTCTGTGCCTGAGACTTAATACACTACACCGGTAGGTTGGCCTCCCAGCCTTGATCCTCAGCGCTGGTCCCCCAATGGCTGCGTATTGAAAGTTACTGAGGGAATGTTAAGCCACCCACACCCGGACTCGAGTGCTAGGAGTCTGATTTAGTTGGTCTAGGCTGTGGCCTGACCTTAGGACTTGTCAGAACCTCCCAGGCTATTCTTCCCCACCACCCCCTCCCACCCTTCCCCCACCCCCAAGACAGGGTTTCCCTGTGCAGCTGTGTAGTCCTGGCTGTCCTGGAACTCACTCTGTAGACCAGGCTGGCCTCAAACTCACCGAGCTCCACCTGCCTCTGCCTCCCCAGGCATGTGACACCGCCGTCCCACCCAGGCTGTTCTAATCTGTGGTCAAGTTAGAGGCAGTTGTGAGAGCTGGTTAAGATAGCAGCCCGAACCTGACACAGTTGGCTTAGTTTGGGCTGTCACCTCACAGCTCACGCACTGGTGCTGGTTCTTGCACTAGCCCCCCCATACACACACAGTGTGTGTGTGTGTGTGTGTGTGTGTGTGTGTGTGTGTGTGTGTGTGTGTGTAGGTGCTAGCTCGTGCACATTCTTGTGGAGGCCTGCAGATAACCTCAGGTGTGGTACCTCAGGTGCCATCTGATAAGTTTTTAGGCCTCCTGAAGGCCTCTCCACCCACACAGCAAACTGAATCAGCCCGAGATGGAAAAGCCCAGGTTTAATGGATAAAGCGTTCCCAGGTGACCCCTGCCCCCTGCCCCCCACCCCCCAGACGGGAAGAGAGACCAGAAGAACCACGTGTCTATTTGGGGGGGCGGGGAGGGGATGCAGCTTTTATACCCTGTGGGGGTGGTCTTGAGCCTCTCTGGGGGAGGAGCTGTATTGGGCGGGCTTTGAAGGGGCGGGTTAAAGGAAAGAGATGGGGGGGGCGGAGTTGAGGTGGATCTTCCACCAGACTCCTTCCAAACATTCCAGACTCTGGGTATAGGGATGCCAGAGTGCCAGGGGCTGAGGTGGAGCTCCCACCCAAACACCATCCACATTGAGTTGTTTTGTTTGTTAAGTTGTTTTGTTTGAAGAGTGTGTTTACCTGCATATATGTCTGTGTGACAAACTTTTCCAGCGGAGACGTGGTGCACACATGTCTACTCATCCCAAATAAGGATCCCACAACAAACCAAAGTACAGATACCACCAAAGTCCAGTTTGGTAAACCAATGAGTTTTATTGGGGTTACTTATAGCAATATGGGTGGGGGGTCATTTACAGAAGCAGAAATGAGAGCTGCATCACCCCAGCATGGGTGACAGCGCACAAAGCTGGGAACCTGGAGCACACTGCATAGCCTGAAAGCAGCATAATAGGTTGGAGAGTGTCCTTCCCACGTGCCTCAATTGGTCTGAGCCTCTTCCGGGCAGCCCAGCTGGTTTCTCTTCTTCCAGTCAGCTGGTCTTGTCCGAAACTCTGCTTTACAGCTTAGCTCTTTTTGGCCTGAGAAGTAAGCTTTTATTGCTTTCTCTGGCACAGTGGGGCCTAGTGAATCTAGTCAGTTTCAGGGACTTCCTGAAGCTGTTTTGAGTTGTTTACCTTCCTGCTTTAAGGAGCTTCCCTGCAGGATGGAATGTTTCCATCTCAGAAACTGCTAGACAACAGCACCATGTATGTGCCTGGTGCCCCTGAAAGCAGGATGTGGACTTGGGGTCCCTCTGGAGCTGGAGTTATAGAAATTACAAATTGCCATATGGGTGCTGGTAACCAAACTTGGGTCCTCTGCAAGAGCTTTTAACCACTGAGCTCTCTCTCCAGCCCCATACCTTGTTTTTTGACTCAGGGCCTTTCTCTGGCCTGGCGCTCACCAAGTGACTGGTTCATCTAGCTGGCCAGTAAGTCCCAGGAATCCACCTGTCTCTGTCTTCCCAGCACTGGGGGTGCAAGCATGTGCCACCTGACATCTTTGTCATGGGTTCTGACAATCAAACTTGGGCTTGCAAAGCCAATGCTCTACCTACCAAGCTGTCTTCTCAGCCTTCAGCGACTCCATGTCTGCATCTTTAAAATCAAGATAATAGGCCGGGCATAGTGGTGCGTGCCTTTAGACCCAGCACTGGGGAGCCAGGGGCAGAGGGGTCTCTGGGAGTTTGAGGCCAGCCTGCTCTACATATCGAGTTCCAGGACAGCCAGATCTAGATAGTAAGTCCCTGTCTTGACAAAAAAATAAATAAATAAATACAAGTAGAAAATAAAATAAAGATAATAGACATATTGGGTGGGCATTGAATGCCTTAGACTAGTACTTGGCACAGTGGCTACTCACTAAAGATTAGGTTGTTGGGCTGGCCAATGATTCAGTGGGTAAGGTCACTTGCTGCCAAGCCTGGTTACCTGAGTTTGATCCCTGGGTCCAACATAGTGTTGGGAGAAAACCAACTCCTAGACATTGTCACACACACACACACATACACACACACACACACATTGAATAAATAAAAACAAAGATTACATTGTCACTGTGGCTCACTTATAAGTTGGTTTAAGCTTACCCCGGTGACCTATAAGCAGAATTCTTTATGAGCCAACAACAGCCACCGAATCCCTTAGATAACGGGGCAGTTCCCAGTATATAAAAGGTTTGAGTTAGAAACAGACCCATCTTGAAAATGAAATTAGCAAAAACCTGCTCAAAATCGCTCTCACAATGACTCACCCTCAGAGATGTTTTGCATGTGTTTTGTGGATGGTGGCCTAGGAAATGCCCCAATCTAACATATATGTTTAACTTGGATGTCCAGAATGTGTCATTGAGGCAGAAAGCTAATGAAGAGGGTGACAGATTAGTGGCAGGCTGAAGTAACACTGGAACATCAACAGGCCCACAAAGACCATGCTTAGACACAGGGCAGAGGCCTGCTTCTGGAGTCAGCGGCCCCAGGGCCAAACACAGGCAGAAATGTGAGCTTTAGTCGATGCCATTTTATAGTGGCTAAAACTTAGTGCCATGATGTCATGTTTTCCAATTTTTATGTTCTCTTTTAGCTTTCTCAACTCGAAAACATTCATCCTCTGCTAGCCATGGGAGTAAAGTGAGGGGGGTTGGTTCATAGGGAGCCACGGAAAGAATCTACATTTTTCTGGGACTGTCAAAAAAAAAAAAAAAAAGCTGTAGTTGAGGGTTCTAAGTCCCCAGGACATGTGTCTTCTCTGTGGTGAGGTGAGAAGAGTTCCATTCATAGCCTGTCATGTTTTTTTAGTACCTACTGTGTGCCAAGCCACACCTGCTCCCATGGGAGCATCGGTTTCATTCACTTTCAGGCCTGGCCAACCTTTTGACATTGTGATGTGATGCTGTTATATACACAGTTCATGAAAGAGAACCTTACAGTCCAGTTATAAAAAAAAAAAAAAAAGACTCTCTCTCTCTGTCTCTCTCTCTCTCTCTCTCTCACACACACACACACACACACACACACACACACACACACACTCTGCTCATAAATGTTTAAGCACATTTCTAATTTTGTGGTGGGTCACATTCATGGCTATCCTTTGGTCCAGACATACCTGAATACCTGAATGTTCCCATGATAACTACTGATCTACTGCTTACTTGGGTATTAAGAATGAGGTTCTTGCCGGGCGTTGGTGGCGCACGCCTTTAATCCCAGCACTCGGGAGGCAGAGCCAGGCGGATCTCTGTGAGTTCGAGGCCAGCCTGGGCTACCAAGTGAGCTCCAGGAAAGGCGCAAAGCTACACAGAGAAACCCTGTCTCGAAAAACCAAAAAAAAAAAAAAAAAAAAAAAAAAGAATGAGGTTCTTGGGGAGCCTAGATCCCTGCTACAAAATAAGGAAAGGAGGTTTTTTAGGACCTGACCCCTCCTCACTGACAGTATTTCCGGGGCCTGGCTCTTTGATGCTCCCTGTGAGCTCCCTAAGAGCTGTGAGGGAGACACTGAAGCAAGCTACAGTGGTGACCACAAGGCACGAAACGTGCATTCTCTTGGAAACCGTACATTCACATATTGAGAAACACGCAATTATTTCAAATCTATCAGCAGTAACTGAGTTGGTTTTAAAGTGGAAAGTATGGGCAGAGCCAGAGGGCTCGGCGGGTGAAGCGGCCATCAAGGCTGGGAATCTGAGTTTGGTCCCTAGGGCCCGCATGATGGAAGGAGAGAACCAACCCCCACAAATTGTCCCTGATCTCCACAAGCTGATTGAGGCATGTGCGTTCCCATGAGAGCTGATGCTTCAGTGCCCCAGGGAAGAGTCTGTGGTTTGGGGAATCCAGAGGTCTGATTGTTCATCCACCAAGGGACCAGAAAAGCAATTTTGCTCTCATGTAAGGCAAGGACATGCAGTTGATCCAGGACCCCACAACTACACTGTATCAAGGACAAAGAGGACCAAAAAGCAGGAAGCTGATGCAGACACCTGATGGTCTGGCTGAGCGGAGACAAAAAGCATCCAGTGAGAATCTGCAACCAGAAGCCTCGCTACAGCTGTGTCTGAGTTTTAAATTTGCCTTATCTTGCACGGACCCAAAATAACCAAGATTTAAATTAATGTGAAAACTTGTTACTGGCCTAAAGTAAGGGTAGGCAAACTGAAAGGATCCGAGTTAGCATAAGACACCCAAAAACCGAGTTCTCAGCACAAAGATTAGTTCCAGAGGGACAAAGGGCGGGGCGTAAGAGATAAGACAGGAGATAGAGGATGAGGGAGAAGAGGGAAAGGAATGAGAGGAGGAAGGGATATTTGCCCTGAGGGACAAAGGACAGCCTCTGGACAGAGAGGAGACAGATGTGGCCCATAGGCAAATGGCAGTTTATAAAAGGAAAGGGAGAAAACCCCAGTTAGGAAGAGTTGGCTCATTTTAATTGGGCATGTTAATTAGGGCAGCCAAAGGGGGCTTCTGATCGCAGGACTTCAGTACTTTGATAGCTGGACCTTGGTGGTCAGCCTCGGGGGAGGAGTTGGCCAAATAAGGGACTAGACCTTGGTGGCCGGCTTTAGGACTGTAATTTTAACAAGGTAGAGGGGATGGGGAGAAGGGCAAAAGGCAAAACCTGTGGGCAACGTGTTTGCCGGCTTGGGCCTGCTAGAACCCTTCACAAACCAGTAAAAGCAAATGAGAAGCAGCCCTGGGACTTGGGGTAGAGATCACTGGGGAGAATGATTGCCTAGCATGCAGAGTCCTAGGTTCAGTCCTCAAGAGCCGATAGACTGGGCATACGGGGAGGCAGGAAGATCAGAAGTTCAAGGTCATCCTTGACTATATTGTGGAATCCAGACCATCTGGAGAGACTTGAGACCCTATCACAAAAAAATAAAAGAAAAAACAAACAAAATGAAACAACAACAACAACACACACACAAACAACAACAGCAACAACAAAAATTCTCTACTTGAAAGGCATGGTGACTTGAAAGAAAATGACCCCCAAAGGGAGAGGCACTACTGGGAGGTGTGGCCTTGTTGGAGAAAGTGTGTCACTGTGGGGGTGGGCTTCGAGGTCTGCTATGTTCATGATACACCCAGTGAAACATTTCGCTTCCTGTTGCCTGCTAGTCAAGATGTAGGACACTGGACTACTTCTTCAGCTCCAGGTCTGCCTGCACGCCACCACGTGGCACCATGATGATAATGGACTAACCCTCTGAAAATGGAAGCCAGCCCCAATGAAATGTTTTTCCTTTGTAAGAGTTGCCGTGGTCATGGTGTCTCTCCACAGCAACAGAAACCCTAAGACAAAAGGCATCTACCCTCATTCAAGTCCTCCTCAGAATTTTGCAGACAACCCCCCTGAAATGAGTTCACAATTCAAAATTATTAAATATAGAAGCAAAAAGTAAGCCCGTGGGACCTGGAAATAGTGGAACAGTTTGAAAGAAGGAGGTTTAAAATGGTTCGCCTAGGCTGATGAGATGGTTCATTGGGTAAAGGCATTTGCCAGCAAGCCTGGCAAACTGAGTTCAATTTCCAGGGCCCACACAGGAGAGAACCAATTCCTAAAAATGACCGATACATACAATGAAATGTGCACTACCCCACCCCTGCACACTCTAAATAAATAGATAAATGACATTAATTTAAAATGCTAAGTGATTCACCTATCAAGGAGGCAAAAGTTTAAGGTACTTTGAAAGAGACATGCATTGTGTCTTAGGGTTTCTGTTGCTGTGAAGAGACGCCATGACCACAGCAACTCTTATAAGGAAAAACATTTAATTGGGGTGGCTCACTTACAGTTCAGAGGTTCAGTCCATTATCACCACGGGTGGGACATGGTGGCGGGCAGGCAGACATGGTGGTGGGCAGGCAGACATGGTGCTGGAGTTGAGAGTTCTACTTCTGGATCGGCCGACAACCGGAAGTGAACTAAGACTCTGGGCTTGGCACACCTCCTTAGTACCACTCCCTTTGGGGGCCATTTTCTGTCAGAAAAAGGAATCAACCAGAAAGTTTAGAAATGGAGAATGCAGTCGTTGAGCTTAGCACTGATACTGAGTTCTGCAGAGAGGCAAGAGAAACTGATAAGATGGGACTGAAAAGAGAATCTTTGACCAGAAAAGAAAACTTCGGAAGTAAATAGAAAATAGGACGGAAAGAAGTAGGAGACGAGGCAGACATCATAGAGGAGTGGCTGTTCTCATAAAATTTGACTGCGAATTCTCCAGAGATGATGAAGGGCATGACTCTCCAGTTTCTGGGAGCACAGTGGATTCTGCGCAAGGAAAACCAAATGAGTATGTGTGCCCACACCGGAAGTTACAAATCGCACTGCATGCTCGAAGTCAGAACAGAAAGAACGTTTACAATGACAAGATGAAAAGTGTGTGCCACTGGGGCTCGACAGTCTTGCCCGTGGCTTGAGGTCATGGCAAAGTATGTCCCCGGAGACTCGGTGGGATACTTCGTTATCGGGACTTGGTGTAGCTGACACCAGCATGAGCTGGTGCAATGTCTCTTTGGAAGAGATCTAGCTGTGCCGCGGCCATGTGACGGAGCCCTTCCTTCCCAAGTGTCTCCCCGGGCTGTTTATTTGAAGTTTGGTGTCAGGGTGGTACTAACAGGAAACAGATGGTTGACTCAAACAGAGTCATGGAGGAAGTTTAAGAGAGAGACTACTTGAAAGAATATGAGCAGGTTTAAGGAAGCCAGGAGACCATCCTGTCCCAGGGGCCATCTGCGATAAGAAGCTGCCACCACCACGCTGGGCCTGAAAAGCAGGGAGGCAGGAAGCATGGAACTCAAAGGTAGCTAGCTACCTGAGCTGCAGGTTCTCCATAGAACCACACCCCTGCTCTCCCCCCCCCCCACAGCAGCTAGACCCCACAATATTAGCCCAAGCTTTTCCCCAACTCTCCTCAAATGCATTCCAGTTTGGACAATAAATGGCTTAATCATTTGGGCATCTGATGCTGTGGTCCTTATGGAAGAACTTCCTGAGAAATGAAGCTATGCAAAGAAAATGGAATGTAAACTGGAGGCCGGGAAAGCAGCATCATGTACTGTCTGCGTAGCTCCTGCTCAATGGTAGACTGTTTTTCTTTTGTGTAAGCGTTATAATTCACATCTCATAAAACCCACCCCTTTAAATTCCACAATTCCATTTTTTTTTCATATTTACAGCATTGTATAACCACACCAGAAACAACTTTAGAATATTTTCATCATTCTTCCTCTTGATCCTCTGCCTACTAGTAATCCCTCCCCAGCCAACTTCCCAGCCCCTAGACCTAAGCAACCATGCATCTACTTTCTGTCTCTCTGATTTCCTATTCAGACACTGTATTGATGAATCTTACACTGCACGGCTGCTTTCACTTAGCACGGTGTTTTCAGAGTTCATTCATGTTATAGTAAGGGATGTATACTTTATTCCTGTTTATATGAGTATATGTTTGCCCGCTTGTCTCTTTGTGTACAACATGCATGCAAGTGCCCACAATGGCCAGAAGAGGGTGTTGGGACCCCTGGAACTGAAACTATAGATGATGTGGGTGCTGGAACTCCAAACCTGGGTCTTCTGCAAGAGCAGCTGTTAATTGTGGAGTCGTCTCTCCAACCCCTCATACATAGTTTTTGTGTGGGTGTGCTTCCTGTGTGTGTGTGTGTGTGTGTGTGTGTGTGTGTTATCTGTGTGCATGTAAGTGTATGTACACATGTGTGCTGTGGGATGGTCTGTATGTCAAATTGCTCTGATTGGTCAATAAATAAAACACTGGTTGGCCAGTGGCCAGGCAGGAAGTAGGTGGGACAAGGAGAGAGGAGAATTCTGGGAAGCGGAAGGCTGAGGCGGAGAGACACTGCCAGCTGCCACCATGACCAGCAGCATGTGAAGACGCCGGTAAGCCACCAGCCACGTGGCAAGGTATAGATTTATGGAAATGGATTAATTTAAGCTATAAGAACAGTTAGCAAGAAGCCTGCCACGGCCATACAGTTTGTATGCAATATAAGTCTCTGTGTTTACTTGGTTGGGTCTGAGCGGCTGTGGGACTGGCGGGTGACAAAGATTTGTCCTGACTGTGGGCAAGGCAGGAAAACTCTAGCTACACATGTGTGCATGTACATGTGGAGACCACAGTTTGATGGTGGGTGACATCCTCAATGACTTTCCATCTTATCCTTTGAACAGACCCTTCACTGAATCCAGGGCTCACAAATTAGCTAGAGTGGCTGACCAGCAAGCTTTAGGAATCCATCTGTCTCTGAACTAAGATCATACAGAGTCACCTAGATTTTTCTGTGAGTGCTGGGATAGGAACTTGGATCTGGGAGGATCCAGCATGGTAAAGTGCATGGCAGGCAATTTCCCGACTGAGCCTTCCCCTCAGGACCTGGATGTGTGTTCTCAGTTCTCTTGGATGTGTGTCTACTGTTGGAATTGTTGGTCATATGGAAAAATCTATGTGTAACCTTCTGGAGAATGGCCAGGCTATTTTTTTTAGTAATTTTTTTATTACGCATAACTCACAAGGCTTTTGTACCGTGAAATTACTATGGGAACCATTGTCAAACAATTTGTGACAGTTGACAGCAGCCTTATCAAAAGATCTCTCTGCTCTGTTAGCCCCAGCTAGTCACCGGAGGCACAGTAACCTCTCCATCCCCTAGCCTTCCACCCATATCAAATTGTTAATTGATTCTTTCAACAACTTGACTTTCTTTGTTGTGGTGGTGGTGGTGGTGGTTGGTACTAGGGAAGGAACCTGAGGCCTCTTACATGCTAGGTTAGCCACTGAACTAGCTATATCCCAAGCCTTCCTTTTAAATTTTGGTTCATTTTATTTTGAGACGGTCTCACTAAGTTGACCAGCCTGGCCTTGAACTCACACTGCATCTGGAGCTAGCCTGGCCCATGCCGTCTTCCTGCCTCAGCCTCCCGTATAGCTTGGATTACAGGGAGATGCCACAAGGTCCAGCCAAACATCATCTTTTAAAAAAAAAAAATGGCTTAATTCACTAGAATGTGCTAGGTATTTCTAGCTTAACTTCTACAGCAGTCATTCATACTCCGACTGTTCACTCTCTTAGATGTCTGATTGTAGTCATTCATGTTCTGGCCACACATCCGTCTCTGGCTGTAAACTTCACCTACTTTACATGTTTAAGTTAACAGAGAGTCTTGGGGTTTTCTCTTGACACCCCCAAAACCCAAGCAGAATGACTTCACTTTCAAGAGGTTTTACCTAGGCTAAGGGCAGGCTGCTTTCCCTTAGCTCGTTAGCTTTTCCTTGAAATTAACACTAGAAATAAAGGCATCCAAGGCAGTGTTCATGACAGCTGCATGCTGGAGTGGGCCGGGTGTGGGCTTAGGAGTCAGACTTGAGTTCAGCTTCTGGTGATTACCTGTTTCACCCCAGGCCCTGAGTAAATGAGTTGCCCCACCCATGACGCCACTGGGAAATAAGATGCTGCTTGGTTACTTGGGGGAAGGCATCCCTTATCTAGGGTGGTGCGGTTGTTTGGGACAGCAGGGTAAATTTAGGACTTTGGGCCAGGAGAGATTTCGTTAATTGTTTTAAAGCAGCCCCGCCCTGTTTGCTTTTAATAATGGGCTTGTTTGCTTTTAATAAGAAGAACCAGATCAGCTCTCCTGTTCGGCTGGGGGGAGCGGGGGAACAACACACGCAAACGGATGCTTATGAGCTGAATAATCTTTGCACCATCCATGGCCACCGGCAACAAATGCAAACAGGTGGAGGTAGGACCCATTTCGTCTGCAGAGGGTAATGATGCCTGTCTGAGATCCTACCTAGCAGCTTCAGAGGCATTGGCAACCATGGCTAAACCAAAGGGAATGCCAGGCCCTGGCTCCCTGTCCCCAAGGCAGGAGGGAAATGATGATAACCAGTTGTCTCCTGGGTGAAGTGGTGAGCCACCCACTGTAGTGACAAGGGAGTCAGTGACAGGGTCGGTCCCTTCCAGGTGATGTCACAGGTGTCTTCTGTCCTTTGCTGGCTTCCCGGAAGTTTTCAGGTTCTCTGCATCATCTGTGACAGATATGCAGATGTACACATCTGTCCATCTGTCTCGGTCTGTCTGTCTGTCTCTCTGTGTGCCCCTGTCTCTGACTGTCTGTCTCTGTCTCTCTGTGTGTGTGTCTCTGTCTCTCTCTATCTCTGTCTTTGTGTGTGTGTGTGTGTGTGTGTGTGTGTGTGTGTGTGTGTGTGTGTGTGTGTTGACCGAATTTCAGAGGCAGCTGGAAATGGAAGTTAGGGAAGACATGAGGCCACTTGCTCCAGGCAGCGAGCGGAAGGAAGTCTTCTCAGAAGACACTGAGCACAGTAGCCCATCTTCTAGCCCTGCCCTTGATGGATATGCAAACACAAAGAGCCTAGAATACCCCCAACGCTGGATAAATCACACTGACCTTGACTCGTTCATCTTTTCCAACTTCATTCCCTACTGAACACATTCTCTCTCAGCCCCAAACTTTTTACATGTTTTTGTTTTTGTTTTTGTTTTTTGTTTGTTTGTTGGTTTTGGTTTTGGTTTGTTTTTGTTTTTATTGGTTTTTCGAGACAGGGTTTCTCTGTGTAGCTTTGGAGCCTGTCCTGCAACTCACTCTGTAGCCCAGGCTGGCCTCGAACTCACAGAGATCCGCCTGCCTCTGCCTCCCGAGTGCTGGGATTAAAGGCGTGGCAGCCGCCGCCACCGCCACCACCCCCCGGCTTTTACATGTATGTACTTTACCCCTAAAGCTGATTTAGCCTAGCCCTGTTGAAGCGGGAGAGATCTCCTCTAGTCTCATACCCGCTATAGACAGATGTGTACTTTAGAATAAATTCATACCTGATTTGAAAATAAAATCGTATTTCCACAAAGTAGGTCCCTAATCTAAATTATTCTGAAAGGGAGTCTATTACTCCACATGGCAATTGCTTTACTGATGTTACTGGCCAGAACTAAATACTTGAAATTCACTCTCTATCCAGAACTGAAATCTTCCTTCCTTGCTAAAGTGAATTTTATGTAAGCCCTACACTATGTAACCCTGGGCTGATATATATATATGATATATATATATCATATGATATATATATATATCAACCAACAAGTGGGCCCATATTGAATATACACAGGCCTTTTCCCTGGTCATTATGCCCCAATTAATACAGCATAAAGACTGTGTCCACAGCACTTACATCCTAAGTCACCCATATGTACTTTAGGTCTACAGAAACGTGTATAGGTTACATGCAAACAGTGGGCTGTTTTATACAGCAGGTTGAACAACCTTGGATTTAGGCATTTGTGGACATCCACAGACAGCAAGGTCAGCCTGTATTTTTTTTTGTTACTGGGTCTGTATGGCCACCGTCATAGAAGCTATCCTTTAAAGTAAGTTGAACACTCAATTATAAAAATTTAAATTTTGAAAGAGCAGCTCTATCAGGGGACCCATTCGTGAAAATGGAAAGATCTTTTATCAAGTAATTTACCCCAGGGCCTTTTAAATAGCCATCTCCCCGTTTGGATTCAATTGGTGGGAGGCCCGTGCAGCCACGCGACTGGCCCAGCTCATTGTGTGAGGGAAGGGAACTGTGGTGGGTAGCTGGGTAACCATTTGGGGCTCTCATCTCCTGACTTGCTACTAATTCATTCTGCCATTAATCGCACTTTTCCCCTGAGGCCGTTTGATCTGTGTGTGTGTGTTTGTGTGTGTGTGACGGGGGTGCTCAGGGCAACCCCTCCAGACGATGGCCTTCAATAAGCGTGCAATCCAAAAGGGACATTGTCCTCATGACAGAGATGATTAATTGAATAACTCACTTGAAAATCGTGTGCCTCTTTAAAGTCTTGGTAGCTGATCCAGGAAGACGCCTCTGCTGTAGCCCGGCTGAGGACACCACCAGCAGGGGGGAAAAATTAAAGTGCATTCCATGAACAGATTCCTTAAAATACCAGACTCCAGGCAATAACAGGTCTGTCCTCCTGATAACACCTACCTCATTTGCATGATGCTGCGCCATTCCTGAAGGATTTTCGCAGAGGCTGTCGCGGGTCCCATAGTGACCTGTGATGTTGGCTGTCTTGGATTCATGTTCCAGAAGGAGATGTGGGCTTGGAGCAGCTGCCCTCCCCAAGAGCACACAGTGAGCTAGAGACAGAAATAGTGTCATAACTCATGTCTTTTAGACTTCTAACGCTCTTTCCCTCCCTCTTTTATGTAGCCCAGGCTAGTTCCAAACTTACTCTATACCTGAAGAGGATGCGCTTGAACTTGTGATCCTGCCTCTACCCTCCAACTATAGAACTACACACCTGCATATTTATTCAGGACCCAGACTGGAACCCAGGGTTTTGTCCATATTAGGGAAGCATCCTACCAAATGAGTCTCTTTCTTAACAATACCTTGCCAGCTCCCCGGAACGCTACACTAAAGTCACCTTCGTGACTCTTTTTCGTTTTGCCCAGGACAGAAGCATGCGCCAGCTGAGGAGTATTTCCCACCTGGCAAAAATTAAGGTCAAACGAAGTCAACACAGACTGCTACTACAGACAACATCTAAGTCTCCGGGTTCAGGACAGCATGTGCGGTGGCCATGCCACCCACCATGTTTCAGAGAAGTCCAGTAGTGAAGACTTCGTGGCTTGTCGCCCATCCTGGGCCGGGCTGTTCAATGGGGGCAGCTGTAGGAGTCACCATCTGCTGAAAGTAGTCCCAGGCAACTTGCTGCTTTTCCAAGATGGACTCGGATGGAATGGTTTGCGGAGCTCTGTCACTGCCCTCTAGGTCTGGGGTGAATAGAAGCAGACTCCTCAGGAAAAGTGACATCACCTGTGAAACTTTCTTCCACTACGAGGCGCTAAGAAGACAGCCACTTAATCCAGTTACTTATGGAGGTGGGACCTTCTGGCAGTACTTGGGGTTCGGTGTATTGTAGACATAAAGGGGTGGGGACCATGATTCAAAGGACTGCGGCTCTAGGAAGAGGGGAGGTCTGAGCAAGGCTATCCTGTCCCTCCAGGTGATGGCCTGTGTCACCTTGGGTCTTTGCAACTCTGCTGAGCCTTCATTGGTAAGAAGGACTTACCAGATACAGCCACTCGACCTTGGGCCTCCAGAACTGGGTGCTGAATGAACCTTTATTCTGTATAAATTACCCAGTCTGGAATAGTCATTCACCCATGGCAACAAAAATAGCTTAAGAGCCCTTCTATATTCACTATAAAAATAATGATGGCCAGACCACGTGTAAAATGGATTTTTTTAACCCTCCCTTGCAGCAGCCTGCCTGGGGACACCATGCCATTATCTACAATTGTCACTTTGGGAGGATCAGTCTGCTGTCATTCAGCTCTTCGGGGAACCCCATGACATCTCTCATGACAGCCCAGGAAATGAAGCAATAGCGTTTGTAATAACAGCCCCACGTGGCCGGGACTTAATAACTGACAACCTCTCTAACTTTTGTCCTCGCTTCCAACATGGCACGAAGCAGACAAAGCCAGATGTACACCCTTACCAGTCTGATAGGTGCCCAGCCAGAAGCTGGTGCCCAGCTTCTCGGTTGCCACCTAATTCCCAAGGCCAACAGCTTCCAATCGGGGAAACCCCAGGCCTCTCTAACTACGATGAATCTCTCCTTGGCCTTCATTGAAGGCTCTGCCAGAGGACAAGTATTGGTGGCCAACTCCCTGGGTCTGGCAAAGTAAAAGAAAGTGGTTTTGAAGCCAGGCGGTGGTGGTGCACGCCTCTAATCCCAGCGCTCGGGAGGCAGAGCCAGGCGGATCTCCGTGAGTTTGAGGCCAGCCTGGTCTGCAGAGCGAGATCCAGGACAGGCACCAAAATTACCCCAAGAAACCCTGTCTCAAAAAACCAAAAAAGGAAAGTGGTTTTGCTTTTTCTCCTTTGGATGGTCTTTATTTCTATGGTATAAATCAGAGAAACACTGTGGTTCATTTATATACTGACTGCTCTTTTCAAATATTTGTAGCTTCTGTGGTGATGGGGCAAAACACATTCCTTTGGAATACACAGTGCCAGGCAGGGAGGTGGCTCAGACTATAAAGAGCTCAAGCATTTTGGACGTGAGTCTGACATTCAGAATCCACATTTAAAAAAAAAAAAAAAAAGCTGGGTGTGCTAGCACACAGTTGTAAGTGCCAGGGAGACAGAGGGAGACAGGGGGATCCCTGGGTCCCACCAACCAGCTAGCCTGGCCTACCTGTTGATTCCCAGGTCAGTGAGAGACCTTGTCTCCTAAGACTTGGAACTGGGCTGGGGAGAGAGCTCAGTCAGCCGTAAAGTGCTTCCTGGGCAACCACAAGGACCTGAGTTCACATCTCCAGAGCTTCTGTAAAAGCTGGGTATGATGGCATGTACCTAGCGCCCAAGTGCTGGGTGGGGCAGGGGTGGTAGAGACTGTGGATCCCTGGAGCTCCTCAGCCAGCTAGCCTAGTCAAATCTATGAGCTTCAGGTTCCATAAGAGACCCTGGTACAAAAACCAAACTGTTTGAGAAAAGACTGGAAGTCTGCTGCTGGCCTCCACATGCCTGCACATACAAATACATGGGAATCCTCCTGCACACCATGCACATCCTAAAAGTACATCACACACACACACACACACACACACACACACACACACACGCACACACACACACACACACACACACACACACACACAAGTAGATATAGTATCTGAAGAATGACATCTGAGGTTGTTCTCTGGCCTCCACTCCCACAAGTACACACAAGCATGCACATCTGTCTGGACACACCCATGCACCTGCAGTCACACAAACACATACACACATACACACACACACACACACACACACACACACACAAGAATGCACACTGCCCATTATGTGAGACGTCTGGTTCTCTTGCAGTGTGTGTGATAATAACCCCACTTCATTCAAAAAGTGCACCAAGAAGCAGTAGTTTAAGAAGACATGAAATTCAAAAGCTGGTTGCAAAGCAGTGTGCATATTACCACCTCCAGATTTCAGGCACAGTAGGAAGTATTGAGGTGGCAGAGAAAGTGAGCTCTGGGGACATCTGCTGAGATTTGGACTCTGTCCCACCACCTGTTGGTTTGGATCCTGTTCACCGATCCTCAGTTTCCTCTGCTGTCAAAAGGAATCTAAGAACCTACGCCACGATCATTGTGGTGATTTCATGAGATAATACGATAAAGAATGTAAACTGCTTAAATGATTATAACACTCAGATAGGTGCTGTTATCACACACATAGAGAGCATCCTGGGAGACCTCACAAAGCAACCTTCTCTGTGATACATTCACACATGAATACAGTTATCCTAACAAGTATATGTTAGCGTTACATAGGACAAAGAAAAATTTAAGTGGAGAAAGAGCCCCTCACATATCCAAAGCACGGTGAACACAGCCATGATAGTGTTACATTGCAAAGGGCAGACTGTGTGATAGGAATCCTGTCAATCAGGATAAGATATTTCTAGGAAAGGAGCGATCTGGTTGAGCTCAGCTTGGAATCAAGCTGGAAAGGTTAGGGAAAGACTGATCGGGAATTCAAGGAAACTGGACACAGGCTCCATTTTGTCTAGAACATTCCCTCTCTTATCTCTACAGCCCCCCCCCCCCAGCCACCAGTCCCTCCAGTCCCTGTAGTCTGTGTCCTCAGGAGGTCTGAGGGATAAAAGCAGACTTCTCAGGAGATAAGAGGCTGTCACACTGGCCTCCACATCCCCTCTCATTCCATTCCCACAGCCTTGCATTTCTCTGCGAGGATGTGCTCAAGTGAGCTTTCCCAGGGAGAGAAAAGATGTTTCAAAAGTTGTCCCCCACTCCCTCTCCCTTCCTGCTGACACAGAGAAGCAGCCGGGGATTCCTAAATGGCATGCTAAAAATTTCTTTTAGTCTCATGTCTTCAGGCTTACTCCACTACACACACACACACACACACACACACACACACACACACACACACACACACACACAAGAACAGTTCTGACCCCTTACTGTTTTCAGTAAGATGCTAAGTCCCGCACTAAAACTCCTCCAGATACATGGTGGGGACACTGGAAACATTCAGAAGCAGAATAAGGACCAGACTGTTAGGCCCTCAACTGATGAGTCTAGTTGCCGTAAGAGGCTCAGGTCCAGTCCTTGCTTCAAAGACATCTAGATTTGAGGTGGGAACTTCTGGGAAAGGTAATGGTGGGGCATTGAGGAACACAGACCCTCATCAAATTCTGACCATTTGACATCGGACTGTCATAATGGAGTTGGTGGTCTTTGTTGCTCAACCCCCTTTTTCCTCTTCACTTTATTTTAGTTTGTAAGCAACGAGGCTTAAAGAGCATTGTTCAGAAGCAGGTCAGCCTCTCAGGAAAATTATCCATAGATATGAAACCCAAACAGGATCCTGGGATTCACTCCGGTATTGGAATAATCAATTTTGTGTAGAGAGTTGGAGGGTAATGCTGATGTTAAGTAAAGGTTATTCCTCCAGAGTTTGACATGGCCTCACCTGATCCTTGGAAGGCTTGACTAGAACAAGAAATAATGATCTGTGGAGGTGAGAAGCGAAGTGACCATGTCCATGATGTTGATTCTCCTGGGTCTGTAGCCTGCCACTCACACGCCAGGTTTAAACATGGGAGCCTCTAGCTTCTAGAATTACATCGGCCAATTTCTCTCAGGAAATGTATTCTATTGTTTTCATTTCTCTAGATAACTTCAATATGGGTATTTTTTTCTGTCTGCCCTCTTTATCCAATCATGTCTCCATCTGGGATTCTGAAAAGCCTTGCCAAATAAGTATTCCATCCCCCTAACTTGCTAAATATAGTTCTAGTATTTAACAGTAGAGGAAGCCGACTGTCCAGTAGTTTGGTACATTCTTCTGTTTCCACTATGGGACCTATTAGGTGAGCCAAGCCAATAATAATTATAGAGGCTGTGTGGAAACATCAGGATATTTTAAATTTTAATGATGGGGAGGGGGACTGTGTAAGTAACTCTGTGAGATGTGTATGCTGTTGGTGATCTATACAGGGATGAGGGAAAATGGAAACACTCACACGGGGATGACAAAAGTATTCATTCCTTTATGTAACAGTTGCATACCGAGTGTCTGCTGAGTGCCAGGCACAGTCCTAATCATTGCGAAGATAGAATTGTGAGATTAGTTTTTTCTTTCTAAAGACCCATTGGCACATCGATAATCAAGAAGACAGGCAATAATAAATATTGACAAGGATGCAAGAAGCCTGAATCCTCATGTGTTGGCGGTAGGAAGAAAAATGTCAACAGTCTTTGGGAAACAGCTTGGCAGTTTCTCAGAGGGCTGAGCACAGAATGACTACATGATGTACTGAAGTGCACTGTACTCGGCTCCTTGTGGAATTAGCTGGTAACACCACCATTAATGTTAGATATGCACCAAATCATTTGGAAGAATTCACAGAATCAATTATCGACAGTTACTCCAAGAAACAAGTCCCAGTATTTGATCTATGGACAAAGAACTGGACAGATAGAAAATCATACATGAATGTTAAAATCAGTGTTATTTGTAATAGCCAGAAAACGCCCATCAGTTGACCAATGAATGAACAAACTATTAGTTGCCTACAGTAGAATATAATTCGGCCATTAAAAGGACTAAGCGTTAGTCCTGTGCTACTACCCAGATCAACCTTGAAAATATTCTACCACAGAAAAGGAACCAAACACAAAATGCCAGGTAGGTTATCATCCCATTTACACAAACTGTCCGGAGAAGGCAAATCTCCAGACAGAAAGCAACTTCATAATTGCTTGGAGCAGGAGAGGAGGGGGAGGGGGAGAGGTGAAGGGGTGGGAGGGGAGGGCACTCTTCTTGAGGAAGTGTGAAAATACTCTGATGGAGATGGTTTCAGGACCCAGTGACTACAACCCACACTGGATTGCCCTCTGCAGAAGGGTGAATTTCATGGTGGTAAATTACATGGCAATAAAGCGGTTATTAAACATTACCTAATATGTTGTCGTGTTGCTTTTGTAAATAAAATGTGTGATTAATGTTTTCTTTCATAAGCGGACCGCCCTTTTGTTAAGGGGGTCATGTCTGGTTCCTTAAAGGCAACACCATGCCTTCCGTTTACTTCACGAAGATTCTGAGGAGAACGTCCCGGCAGCTGTTTGGTGCAGACAAGAGGCCCACAGCAAAAGAAAGGGGACCCCAGCCACCTCATCAGAGCCAGACTGTAAGACCACAGTGAACCTTGCCTTACCTCAGTCAGTCCCGACCAGGCCCATGAGAAAGTCAACAACTGGAACCGAGGAATTCATACAGGAGTTAGATTTTTCACCACAGCGACGTAAGAGGAAAAAGCCCGACTTTAGCTCATAGTTTTAGAGATCTCAGTCTATTTCCTGTAGGACCATGGTAAGGTAAAAACATGGCAGAAGGGCATGTAAAGGAGAGTTGATCATCTCGTGGTATAGCAAGTGAGGAGCCAGGACCTGGGCATAGCCCTCAGAGTACCACACACCACTGGCGTGCAACCTCCAGTGAGGTTGTTGGGGGGTAACCACCAGAGAAGACTAGTCCGACATGGGTTTAAGCCAACAGAAAGTCTTTATTAGCTGGCTAGTGAGTACATTGGGTGTTTGAGATCCCAGTGTAACCTCAAGCCTTTCTCAGGGTGAGCTTTTAAGCACAAAAACCATATCCTGGGTTGACATACTTCAGTTGGCAGGAACAGTTAGCCAGAAGCAGAACTACAGAAGCCAAAAAGAAAGGCCAGTACATTTAGAGACTTTCTTAGAACTATAGACTTTGATAGATTAGTTCTTTGTTTTCATTCTGGCAGGTGGTGATGTCTACCTGCTGAGTTCTATGGCCTGAATGATATGTCCACCATGGAGTCATTTATGTTAAGGTCTGTTACGAGTTCCACCTCCAGCTTTCCATTGCCTCCCAAGAACGCCATCAGACTGTGAATCCATCAATGGGGTAACCCATTGATATCAGAGTCCTCATGATCAAGTCACTCCCTCAAAATCCCATCTCTGAACACAACATTGGGAACTCAACACATGAGCATTTAGGAGAAACACTTTATACCCAAATCATAACAGCTAGTAAATGCCCACAGTAAACATCCACTCTTCATATGAAGCCTGAGATGGGTTTTTATTATTCAACTCTTTTTGACAAGTTAAGAGAAGCCAAGTCATTTGCTGAAAGTCAGGAAACTATAAAGGTAGAGGGAGGTGCAGTGCCTGTGTGTTCCACTGGAAATCACTGGGAATCCACTGGACATCTTGGTGGCCTGGTGCCTCTACAAGCTCTGTTCTGTTTGCCTGAGGAAAAGGTTCTGATGGAATCTTGCTTTATATTTGGGTCTGTGCCCCCGTGGCACTGTTAAGTAGATTCCAATGGATGTGGGGGAAGGAGGCTAGATCAGAACCTAGGAGCCTGGGTCGAGTCCGGACAAAGGCTGCATCCCTGGCCTTCACAGTGTTTCTGGTAGCAGCTGTGTCCTTCCCTTCCCGGTTCTCTGGGCTCTTGTCGTTACTAGCGCAAGGCTGGCCGGCACTGAGACCAAAACCACCACCATGATGGCAAAAACTCAGCAGCTGCCCCCGGTCGTGGTGCGTCCCTGCAGTTGACATGAGCCTCGGTCTCACCCTGCGGACGAGGGAACCGAAACTGTGAGTCACTTGTCCAACCTCATCACGGTGTGATGGATCCAAGACTCTACAGCCGCCCTGTCCCTCGAGAACCTGGGCTGCTGCAGGGTCAGGCCACAGTGCCGTTTGGGTAGGGACACAGGCGCGGGTGCCTCGTCACAATGAGTCCGTAGCTTGCCTAGACGCTATGTTATAGCACTACTCCACAGAGACTCCACAGGGACCGACCGCTGAGTGAACCGACCGCTCCGGCCAGCCCCGGCAGGCTCTGCGGTCGATCCCCGAGCACCTGAAAGCCACTTCCGTTTAGTCTCCCTGGTTGCGTTCATCCAGGGTCCCGGGCTGAGAAAGGCTGTGCACAACACAAGGCTGTTGTTTACTCGGCTTCACCTGGCTTTTGTTCATTTTTGCCTGATGCCTAATAGTGGTTTTTTTTTTTTTTTCCTTTTTTAATTGGGTTTGGATGTGCTGTCAGGTGAAAAGGAAACTTTTGTTTCACTGGGGTCTGGGGTGGGGTGGCGAGAGGGCTCATTTGCCTCTTGCCCACCCAGATCTAGATGTGTGCCGGGCTCGACTTGTACTTCATTTAGGCTGCCTTTACTGATGACCCCCCCCATAAAGGTCCTTCCCCATGAAGGCTTCCCAAAGGGTCCTCTCCACTCAGCCCTCTCTCCAGAGGTCATCCACTTCTCCCTGACACCGTTTTCAGGAAGCCGCCGCACCCCCCCCCCCCACACACCCCCAACAGCAGCTCTATGGAACCCAGTTCCTACGCTGAATGCTGTGGGATCCAGTTTAACCACTGGCGGTTGTTTTTTGGGTCGTTCATTTTCCGGCTTGGCACCTGATAGCTTTTGCAGACCTCTCCTGGGATGTGGACTATTTTGTATTTGTAAGCCATCTTTCCAAAAGAGACCATCAGGTTCCAGGTACCCTGTGACCCCTTGTTCCGTTAAGACAACTGACCAGGTCTTTGGCTTCATCCGCCAGAAAGTGTGACCAGTAGTGTGACCTTGAGAAGATCCTTGTGACTCAGGAAGTTCACGCAGGACTCCGCTGAGGCTGATTATGAAACTGTGGCAGGTGTGGGGGTGTTGACTGATTCTAGGGATTGGTCTGCTGTCATTAAAAAGTAGGATGGAATAATAAGAAGGAAATGCAACTGAGCAGGGGAACAGGCTAAGAGAAGAGGACAGGAAGGAAGGATTTAGGCTAAAGGGAGAAGATTTTGCTCTCCCATAGCGGTGGCTGGGCATCCACCCAAAGCCCAGGTGGTCATTCTGCCACACCATGGTCCTGACTGGCAGCATAGGTAGGCAGAGAGAAGATTCTAGAAGGGTCACTTGAGCTCCTCCTCTTCCACTATTTATCCCTGCTGCAAGAATTTTTTCTGGGGACTTTGTTTCTTTTGACCCCATCTCCTAGTTAGCTTCCTGTTGCTGTGATAAACATCAAGGCCAAACAACTTGGGGAGGAAAGGGTTTGTTTGGCTTCCATGTCCCAGGTCACAGTTCATCACTGATGGAAGTCAGGGCAGGAGCCTGGAGACAGAAAGTAAAGTAAAGACTAGAGAAGAATGCTGTGTGCCGGCCTGCTCTCCGTGGCTTGCTCAACCAGATTTTTCTTTCTCTTCTTTCTTTTTTTGGTTTTGTTTTTCGAGACAGGGTTTCTCTGTGTAGTCTTGGCTGTCCTGGATCTCACTCTGTAGACCAGGCTGGCCTCAGACTCACAGAGATCCGCCTGGCTCTGCCTCCCGAGTGCTGGGATTAAAGGCGTGCGCCACCACTGCCTGGCCACCCTGATTTTTTTTTTTTTTTCAGATAACCCAGGATCATCCACTCTGAGGTGGCCCCGCCCACAGTGGATGGGGGCCTCCCACACCAACCATTAATGGAGAAAATGCCCCACAGGCTTGCCGACAGACCCATCTGATGGAGGCATTTTCTCAACTGAAGTTCCCTTTTCCCAGATGACCGGGGCTTGTGTCAAGTTGACAAAAAACTGACCAGGACACCCCAGATAGGGAATGGTCAATAGAAAAAAAAAGTTTCCACTCAAATCAACTGGGCCAATAAGTTTTTTTTTTTTTTTGGGGGGGGGCTACTTAGGAGCTTAAAAGCAGGTTGATCAAAAGCTCACGAATGGTGACTCTCTAGAGTTCCAGATTCCACACCCCTGATGATCCCATGTAGTTGAACTGGGGCAGGAAAGAGGGTGGCTGAAATCTCAGGTTGGGGGCGGGAGCAAGAACCTTTCCCTGACTTGTTCTACAAGGGAATGTCAATAGCCTGATCTTGTGAGGGCCTCACAAGTATCATCACAGCTTCTCTACCTGTAAGATGGTACCAGCATATCAGCCCAGAGAAGAGTATTCCGCAACAGCGGCCCAGAACGAAGCTACAGAAAGTTATTACTGATTCACTTTGTACATTTGAACCAGCACGCCATGAACCCAGATGACTTGGCCAATGGCACACTAAGGGACATTATTCAATTCCAGGGTTTTTTAGCCAGAGCCAGGCCTCTTGGTCTGTCTACCTGCAGGCTGACAAGGCATGCAGATCATCTGCCGTTGTTTGCTGTTGTTTTGGGGATTTTCTCAGCTCCCACCTCTTGGTATCGTCACTAAAACCCCTTTCAAATGACAATCTAGCATGCACCCTGAGAAGACAGAGTCTCCATGGCAGATCTTGATGCCTCTGAAGAAAGAAGAGCAGACGGTGGGCACACTACGGGGAAGAAAGGGGACAGGAGTCATGAGTCATCCTGGGTGCTTAACCACGGAGTGCCCGAGGAGGCTGCGCTGTTTGTGCGTTTCCATGGCTCCTCGCCCACTGGGGGTGTTCATTTCCTCTGTGGCAGTGTACACTCTGGGCATTCCTTTCAAATATTTGCTGAGTGTTTCCATGGGCAGATGGACAGTTAAGATTAGGCTCATCCGCACAGAATGATGTAAACACGCCCCGAGGGCGAAGACAAAATTTCACTTTTCTCTTATGTAGAAGTTTATAGGTGGCCGCGTGGGAGACACATGTCGGCTCCATGGTGCAGTTGGGGACTCAGGCTCCTGACTGCTTACTTCTTGTTTGTGGTTTGTCTCCTTTAAGTCACCTCATGGTCTAGGATGACTACCAAAGGCCTGAGAAGGAGGACAGAAAATAGGAGGAGAAAAAGGGGCTTCTCCCAGCTGCTTCTTTCGTACAGACTTCTAAGGTATCCTGGATAACTCTGCCCTCTGCTTCTGGTTGGCTGTCATTCAGTCATATGCCCATATTTGGCTTCAGAGGTTCCTGGGGTGGGGGTTGAGTGAGAAATGTCCCCTATACACTCCCGTATTTGAACTCTTGGTCCCCACTTGGCACTGTTTGGGGGAGGTTATGGAATGTTTAGGATGTAGGTATTTCACTGTGGGGATATTGAAGTGTCGTCAGTTTGTAGCTCCCTCCCACTTCCATTTTATTTGCTTCTTGAGTGTGGGTGGAGATGTGATTGCTCAGCTTCCTGTGTGGCCACGCCTCTTCCCAACGTTCTGGATTATTCCCCTGGAGCCATAAGCCCAAATAAGCTCTTCTTTCTCTCAGTTGCTTTTGGTCACGGCATTTTCTCACAACAGCAGAGGAGTATCTAATACATTAGGAAATACAGCTGTGTTTAGGAGACTGTTGGGCAGCAACCACCTAAAAATGTCCATCTAAAAATGGGGACTTACTAATGGAAGAATGTTTATTCTAATAGCAAACTATGGTCCATAGGCCAAATGTGGTCTGCTAGATGTTTGTCAAGAAAGTTTTATTGGTACAAAGCTAAGCTCATTCATTTATATATCTTCTATGACCTTTTTTTTTTAAAAAATTATAACAATTGACATTTGGTTTACGAAGCCTAAACGACTTACTATTATCTGACACAGCAAAGGTATTCTAACTTCTGGAACAGATAAGCAGCAAGTTATACTTTGTGTGCTTAGCCCATGCCAGGAATTGAGCTTAACAAGGCCTCTGAGTGTGATTCCATTATCAAGCGGCTTATAGTCCAGGAGACCCGACAGTCAAGCAATTGCGAATTGTCATATTGTGTGATGAGTAGGATCATAGTGCGGTCTTCAAGGTTCTATGGGACCACATAGGCAGACCGTGGAAAGAGAAGTTTCCAGGTGAGCTTAAGAGACGAGAAGCCTCACACCTGTATTCACAGCACTTGAGAGACTGAGACAGGACTGCTGTGTGCTTGAGACCAGCCTGGGCTACACTGGGAGTGCCAGGCTAGACTGTGCTGCAGAATAAGAGTCTGTCTCCAAAAAAGCAAAATAAAACAACAAAACAAAACACAATACCGAAAATTCAGTTTATTGTGTGTTCACCCCACTGCATGTCACGGTTACCCATGAGTGTCCCTCAAAGAGCACTCTAATGGGGGTGGGTGGGAACTTTGTCTCAAGGCTGTCCAAAACACCATCTGTGCTCCTGATAAACCCGCTCCTGAGATCCTCATCCCACGGAACCAGGATACGGAGTGGGTGGAGTGGGATAGCGAGCGGCACACTGAGGTCTAATCCCAGGCTTCAAAATCAACAGCTACTAGCAGGGCCTTTGGATGAACATTCCAACCCACCCCTTCCTGTCTCCCAGAAGCCCGGTTCCACTGCCTGTCTTTGGCGAGCTTCATCTGTGTCCCTCATCAAAATGAGAAGAGCATCACCAGCCTGGTCGGGGGGTCTGCATCTCGGCACAATCAACCTTCCAGGCTGGGTGACTTTTTTTCTGGGGTTGCTCTCCTGTGCACCACAGGGTGTTTCAGCATCAGAGGCCTCTGCCTGGTGGAGGCCAGAAGCACCGCCAGGTCTTGACAACCTGAACTATCTCCGGACATTTTTACATGCTCCTTGGAGAACGGAGTCACCTCTGCTTAAGAACCAATGAGCTAGACAGTGGTATAGATGAAGTGAGGTGCCGTGCATGCCACACGAGTGTTTCTTGAGTGTGTTACCGGCTGTCACTATCTTATTTATGCTCTGATTTATTGAAAGATTGTGTAGACTCCTTGAAGAAGAACAAGACCTTACAGAAATCGTTTCAGCCTGGCAAACACAACAAAGGAATTTTCAGTCACTATAAACAACCTCTCCTGTGGACCCCACCTGTTCTGAATGCACACAATGCTAAGAATGTTGGTTGGGACATTCCCAAGCAAGCTGTGGGGCACATCTGTTGTCCGGTTGCCCACTTCCTGTTGCCTGATTTAGCTCTGGAGGAATTGCCTACCCTACTTTCAGCCATGTGTTTCGCCTAATGCTGACCTCTGTGTTGGTTCTGGTGGTGAATCACAAGAGTCAGGCCCAAGTCCCCTAGGGAGAGTCCTGGTGTCTGGTGGCACCGGCAAGTTAGGGAATGGCAACAGGGCTTGAGCCAAAGTCGGCCCGCTAAACCCCGGGGCTTTTCTTTGGTTATTGTCATGATGGAGTTGTTGGTCCCTCTAGATGGGAATGTGAGAAGTCACAAGATCTGGGCTGACTGAGAAGAGAGGTCAGATCTGAGAATAAGGCTCACACGTGATGGACCACAGAACTGAGCCGAGATAGAAGCAGGACTCTGACGGTTTCTCTGCCCTTCGGCTATGGCTTGAAGCTCAACCTATTCTCCAACTGATCCTGTTTTTAAATGATAAATGCCATTGTTTGCCTACATAGTGTGGGGTATGGGCTAGATTTTCTGTTTTAGGAAACCAGAAGATCCCACCCCTACCCCTACCAATCCATACAACTGATCCTAATGATATCAAGAGGAAAACACTTAGCTAGGTACAGTGGAGCATTCCTGTAATCTCAATCCCTGGGAGACAGAAGCAAGAGGATCAAGAATTTGTAGCCATACCCAGTCACATAGCCAACCCCCAGGCCAACCTGGGCTGCACGATGCCCGTCTCAAACAGATGCTCGTCCACGTCTAGCTTTATGTGGGTTCTGAGGATCCAAGCTCGGGTCTTCATGTTGCGCCTCAAGCACTTTACTCACTGAGCCATTTCCTCGGCCCTCATCATGTATTTTTAGAAACAGATTTGGGGAAACCGTAAGATGACTCAGTGGATAAAGGCGCTCTGGCAAGCTTCACGACCTGAGCTGGATCTGCAGGACCCATACGGTTCAAAGACAGACCCCACTCCCGTGAGTGGTCCTCTGACTGCATTTGCACAATGTGACATGCAACTCCTACCCCTACTAAATAAACATTGAAAATTCAAAAAAATAGGGCCTGGAGAGATAGCTCGGCGGTTAAGAGCACTGCCTTCTTTGCAGAGGAGCCAGGTTTGACTTCCATCACCCACATAGTGGCCCACAGTTATCTGTGACCCCAGTTCCAGGGTATCTGAAGCTTCCTAGGCACTGTACACATGTGATGTATAGACATACATGTAGGCAAAACAACCCATACACACCAAATACATACATACATATATATATATATATACATACTAATATAGTATATATATGTATATTATATATATAATTTTTAAAGGGACTTTAGGTCATGAGATACTTTAGTTGACAATGGAAAACCTGTTCCTAGATGGCTAAAGGGATAAAGGAAACTCTTTAGCTGTTCTTGAGAATGTCCCAAAGTCACTTGGCCTGAAGCCCTGGGCTTGGCTCCATCTCTCTGTAGCTCTTCTGGCCACACTGTCCCTTTTGCTTCAGTTCAGCCCGTAGGGTGGCTTTCCTGGTAGTCAAACCATGGCAGAGGTTCAGTCTTCATGAACAGATGGCACCCAGGGAAGATAATTAGAAACCACTGAACTGGAGTCCTGGCCTTCACTGTGGTTAGACCAGTGCAGATCACGTGCTCATGGTAAGAGAAGAGTCTCCCTGACCCATAGCCAAAACCAGAGGCCGGACCTGGAGTTGGGTCAGTGACAGTCAGACCTCCAAGCTGGGACACAGAGGGGCAGGTGCATTGCAATGTGCTGGAAGGCTCCCTCATGACACACTGTAAAACGAAATAATATTAAATGTTAACAAGGTATATGTCACCACCTAGGGACACCTTTCTCTTTCTTCCATTGGATGTCAGAGTTCCTATTGCCTCCTTTAGGATTTTGCTCATATGTGCATTAGCAGCCATGTGGCTGTTGTTTCAATGGCTTGTCTGGCAGCCATTTTTCTTCCTAGATAACAAGAGCACAGAACAAATCTAATACCTACATTAATTTCCATTCATATAGCCTTACATTTAGAGAGAGATTCTAATTGTTGTCTAATTGTTGTTTTGAGAGTGTGTCACATAGCTCTGGCTGACCTTGAACTTGCTGTGTAGACAAGGACGACCTTGACCTCTTGACCTTGCTCTCTCCACCTCGGGTGCTCAGTGCTAGGATTACAGTATGCTTCCTTACGTCTAGTTCTATTTTTTCAGTCCAGTTACATTTTCGTCCTCACAGAGGACAAAGAGAAGGGCTCAAGGGTCTGAATTGTAGTTTCCCTACTAGGCATGGCCTGGACAAATGATTCAGCTTTCCAAACCTCCAATTCCTCCTCTGTGAAATGGAGGTCACACGATTACCCACTAATGCGGGACACTGTCCTCCAAGCATGGCAACCCATTAGCACCTTAAACAGAACATCGGTCACTCCCCCAGAAGACCCTCTGGATCTGGCTTATTGATTTTCCTTCACAGAACCTGAGGTTCTATCAACTCTTTCCTATGCTCCCCTCCCAGATGCATATAATTCTGCCCCAGCTGCACATAGTCTCAGTAATGCTAGAGCGCCTAGAGCAGTGGTTCTCAACCCATGGGTCACGACCCCTCTGGGAGTCGCATATCAGCTATCCTGTATATCAGATATTTACATTATGGTTAATAACAGTAGCTAAGTTACAGTTATGCAGTAGTGACAAAATAAACTTATGACTAGGGGTCACCACAGCATGAGGAACTGTATTAAAGGGCCACAGCATTAGGGAGGTTGAGAACCACTGCCACAGAGAGTGGAAACTCAAGGGGTCGAGGGGATGATGCCATATGTACAGCTCTGGGGGAGCTGACATCCATTCTGGGCTGAGGCTTTCAGAGGAATGCACCCACTTTGCAGTTACTCATGCTCCTACAGGTAAGACAAAGAAGTTCATTGGTTCCCCAAGCTAGACTTGGGTTGAATAGTTTCGTTGTCTTGTCGCTGGTGTCCTTTCAGGGGCAGAGGCAACAGACAATTTGTCTTGCGTCCCCGCAACAATGTATGTATGCAATGCCCACCTTCTAAGGTGGTCCAGAAAAATAAACAAAATAATGCTGTCAGAGTGAGTGCTCAGCCACAGACCCATCTCAGGAGACATGCTTGCCAATTATTGCCACGGAGCGACAGCTCTTCATACACGGGGTGTAAAAGTCTCTATGTGTGCATATTTGCCTTGCCTACATTTACTGAGCCTCTACAGCACACACTGGTTTCTAGCAGGGATTTGCCTGGTCACCTTGCTCTGGAGTTTTCCTAGGTTTTCATGTAATTTCTCATGTCCTTCTCAAAGCAAACCCATGGGGGAAGTCAAACCTTTATTTCACTGTCCTTGAGTAAAGGGCTAAATCCCAGAAGCTAGGGGTCAAGGTCTGGGGAGATGGCCAGTGGCTAGCAGTGTTTGCTGTCCAGGCATGAGGATCCCTAGATAGAGCAGGACAACATAGTTTCCTCCCCTGGCCCCCGTGCATATATGGTACACACATCACACATCCACATGTGCACATACATCTCTCTCTCTCTCTCTCTCTCTCTCTCTCTCTCTCTCTCTCTCTCTCTGTCACACACACACACACACACACACACACACACACACACACACACACACACACCAGAAGGATAAGAAGGAGGAGGAATTCAAGTCCATGTCTACACAACATTGATGCTTATTCTCACCCCGAATGTGGTCCATGAGGGCCCCTCCTTGGAACCAGGGGATGCAACTAGAAGTATAGATTCCTGGGCTGTATATCATATCTGTTATGTCAGAATTTCTGGCTTTGTGACCAGAAATGTATTTTCTGTTCAGTGTCCCAGGGGCTCTTAAACATATTCAATTAAAAAATAAAATTTATTTATTTATTTTATACATATGAGTGTTTACCTGCATGTAAGTATGTGCACTACGTGCATGCCTGCTGCTTGTGAAGGCCAGATAAGGTTATCAGATCCCTTGGAACTAAAGTTACAGTTATAAACCACCATCTGGGTACTGGGAACTCAAGTTGGATCCTCTGCAAGAGCAGCAAGTGCTCTTAACCACTGAGCCATCTCCCAGTCCTGTATACTCACATTTAAAACCCACTTCTGAGCTGGGCATGGTGGAGACTGAAGCAAGAGGGATCGTGAATTGAGGCCAGCCTGAGTTATATAGGAAGATTCTGTCTCAATAAATAAATAAATAAATAAAAAATAAAAAAAATATCTCACTTCCCTGTCTAGGTACTAATGAGGTGCATGTATTTGCCTTTTCAAAATCCAGTCATAATTTCTTTTTTTTTTTCTATGATCTATTTATTTGTTTGTTTGGGATAGATCTCACTATATAGCTCAGGCTAGGCTTGAACTCACTATGTATCCCAGACTGGCTTTATACTTCCAGTAATCTCCTGCCTCATTTTTGACTGAGTGCACATTTATTATATCTTGAGTTCATTTAAGAAATCTGCTGCAACAAAGACTATGGCCTGCTTGCTAGTAATGCCTCCTAGCCATTGCTGGTCTATCTCAGGGCAACACACACTGTTAGCCTTGCCACATTCATTTGGACCAACCCTGTGGAACATCGGGCCTGCAGAACTAGGCTATGAGGCTGTCCCGGAATCACCCTGTCCCTGAATAACAGGGACACACACAAAGTTCTTATTTCGTTTTCTCCAGAGAATTCTTCAAAATAGATCACCTCAGTGTCTTACTCTAAAAACTTCCATCATGTCCTTTCAGCCCAGAATCCCAAATCAGGGCTAAGCAGTCCCGTGGGCTGATCCCCAAAGTTTCCCTCTCCAATGCCCAGATGGTCCTGTCCCGCCGTCTCTTCTGTGTAGGAGGCACTTGCTTACTGTTGTCTCCATCCACACTCTTGGTTTCCTTCCTTGTCTGTCACCTTTCTTTTCTGGATCGTGCATTGAACCTCAGAACAGTCATTCCTGTTCTTCTGTCTCATCCACTGATTCATCAGTCCTCTCATCTGGTAAGCACACGTGTCAACCAGGAACTCTGCTGGGGCCTAGAACATGGAAAAATCACTTGGAATATAGGTCCTCTCCTTGGGAAGCAAGAAGCATACCTTTCCATGTGGCTTTTGGCAAATATTTCCAAAGCTTGTTGTTTTAGTAATGATAACCCTGTTTTGGAATGGAAGGAGAGTTTAAGGAGATGAAGAGGGCGTGAACTTTCAGGCCCTTTCTCCATGGCAGGTCCTCTGATGATCATTTTAAATGAGTTATCTAATTCCCCCACAAGCTCATAGAGTACTATCATCTCCATTTCATGATGCAAACATATAGGTCTAGAGATGTTGGGTGATTTTTCTCAGGGCCAAGCTGCTGGTCCGGGCTGGCCTGGAGTATGATCTTGGAGGAGGCCCATTTGTTCTCTTTGGATCTTTAAATCCATCCAACAAGAAGGGTCAAAAGTGCAGGACAATGAACTGCAAGGGAGGAAGAAAAATTGAGAAAGAAGAGCCTAGAGAGAAAGTATTTTTGTCTTCATTGGCTCTGGACATAGAGAATTTGAGAGTGTGGTGTTTATAAAAGTGTGGTCCTTGCTAGAGTGGGACTGTCCTATCTAAAAGATGGCATTTCCCCACAGAACTGAACTCTCAGGGTTGGGAGGGAATCTTGACATGCTATTATCCAGTCAAAGACGAGAATGCCTGTACTGTCTCATCACCAATGTGCTTACCAGCCCTGGCATACCTGTAAGGACTTGCGAGACAACTTACGACATTTACTATAAACAAATGTGCATATCTAGATTTTGCCTGACCAATGTCCCTTCTTCCTTTAGGTAACAACATTCTAAGTGTTCTTGGGGGAACCATCTGCCCCTGTTTTAGTGAGAAAATTAGATATGATCCCATTTGTCCAATTAGTCTGGGTCTCTTGGGGGACTTAAGTCGAGAGCCAAGTGACCCAGAATAGGAAAGGCAGAGCCAAGTTGTAGCAAAAAACAGACTATTAGGCCACCAGGCAGTTCAGGGACCCCTGTGGCCTTGTTCAGCCACTCCTCCATTCTGAGAAAAACCACATGCTTCTGGACAAATCCTTCATGATTTGTTCTGTGTGTTGACCAAGGCTGCCACCAAATCTTAGCCCATCAATTCCAGTTGGTTTTGTTTCTCCATCATAGAAGGAATTTACACTTGTGGTTTAAAAACATTTTCAAGTGACACACAAGGGTAATTCCCCATGGTGAATCTCCCTGGCCCAAACTCCTTCAGGCAGAGCCACTGCCCTAGCCTTCTTAGATCTGTTGAGAAACTTCTATCCCATTTATAAAGGGCATTTGAAGGTCATTACGAAGGGCATTGTGCAATTCTCTCTTAGATGCAATGGAAATTTGACGTGTGGTTTCCATCCCTGTGCCTACTCAGAGTTAGGGAATCCCTGACTATATGTCAACAGATAACCTTATAGTGAGTTGACAGTAGTCATACCACGTCCCATAGGCTCCTTTCTAGGACCAGTCACTCTTGGTCTGTCAGTGATCATGCACAGGTCACAATTAGAAGGGCCTCCCCACAACAGCCCTATCCCCCAATACTCTCCAGTTAGCCGTATCTTCCCCAACCGGGGATGCTTAGAACTGAATGAAGTCTGTCACTGTGACCTGAGTCAGGCAAAGTGCTTACTGCTCTGTCCTTGTCTCCTGGTACCTGTAATCTGAGATTCTCTGAGTGACTTGTATGCAGCCTCGTAACACGGATGACATTTTCCAGTAATGCAAAGTTAGCCTGTAGCTGAACATAGCTCCTTGGTTTGCAATGTCTACAATTGTTTTGACGCAATTGCTAGAACCCATATGTGTTTGTGCCACATCAATGAGCAGGAGGATGACACTCCAGCTTTTACAAATCAGTAATTTCCATAAGGCTCCTGAAGGGGATATTCTCTCTTGGATTATCAGGAATTCCTGCCCACATGAATACGGCACCAGGTTTTCACATATTCTGAAATTTCCCAATTCTGCTTCTAGGATATTCTTTGAAGCCTGGTTCAATATAACCCAAAACTGCAAAGATCTTAGGACCCAACCAGCAAGGACTCGGGTAATTAAATTAAGGTACAGACATCTAATACAACACTCCATGGTTACTAAAGTTGTCCTATAGAGGATGCTTTGTCCTTTTTGCATAGATGTGACCAAAATACCCAAGAAAATGAAGGAGGAATGATTTATTTTGGCTCACAGTTCCAGAGGAGTCCATCCATTTTTCTTGGCCCCATGCATTTGGGCAGAACACTACTATAAGACCATGTGATGGAGGGGATTCTTCAGCTCATACATGGTTGATAAGAAGCAGAAATCCTGGAAGCGACCTCCTGTCTTTTGCCTTTTATACCTAAGTCCTCTCTCCTAAGGTCCCCAACATCTTCCAAAACAGCTCTGCCAGCTTGGACACAAGATATTCAAGGTATGAGGCTGTGGAAGATGTCCCATTATCAAACCCCAACAGAGAAACAATTCATAATGAAACAAGCCACTGGTACGACATTGATGAGTTTTGAAAAAGACTATGAAACACAGGGCAATTCAACCTTTACTTTCCTATGTATCTAACAAGAATGCAAACAAAATTGTTAACCAGGGACCTCTGCATTGAGCACTTTTATTTCCTACCCTTTGTCAATGTTCATTTTCAGGTACCATGTTTCTAATAAAAATTACTTTAACAGGGGTTTATTTTTATTTTTATGTGTATGGAAGTTGCTTGCATGAATGTATGTGCATTGTGTGTGTGTAGGTGTGTAGTACCTGTGGAGGACAGAAGAGAGCATCAGCTCCCCTGGAACTGGAGCTACCAATGGTTGTTAGCCTCCATGTGGGTGCTAGGAACAGAACCCAGGTCCTCTCTAAGAGCAACAAGTGCTTTTAACCATGGGGCCATCTCTCCAACACTACATATTATTTGTAATTAAAAAGAAATATTTTATGTATTTAATTGCTTTGTCTGCATGTATGTGTGTGGACTATGTTGTCTGGTGCCTGTGGAGACTAGAAGAGGCCATTAAATACCCTGGAAGTAGAATTGCAGATGTTTGTGAGCCATCAATCATGTGGGTGCTGGGAATCAAGCCCAGATCCTCCGGAAGAATAGCCAGTGCTCTTAACGGCTGAGCTATCTCTCCAGCTCCCAAACATTATTTTATAATGAAATACTTGTTGGTTTTTTTTTTTTTTTTTTTGAGACAGAGTTTCTCTATGTAGTCCTGGCTGTCCTGGAAGTCACTCTGTAGACTAGGCTGGCCTCAAACTCAGATCCATCGGCCTCTGCCTCTTAAGTGCTGTGATTAAAGGCATACACCACCACTGCCTGGCTTTATAATGAAATTTTTTAAAAGTAAAAAAAAATAAATATATCATTGACATCTCAAGGAATGATCCAGAGCACAAAGCTCAAATTAAAGAATTTTCCAAAAGTGTGGCATTGTTTGCATAGCCAAAGGTCAAGCTTGTAGGTAGGACCTAAGTAAGTTCTGGACATGTGATATACAGCATGGGGACATTTGCTGAAATGTTCTTTCAAAAAATCCTTTTGGAAAAGAATACTCTGATTAATTCTTTGAGAATTTCGTACAATGTATTTTGATCATATTAATCTCTTTCCCAACTCCTTCCAGATCCATCCCCACCTTCCTACTCTCCTAACCTTATGTTCTCTCTATTTCTTTTAAAACCCATTGAGTCCACTTGGTGCCAGCCAACAGCCCAATGGTATGAAGCTGCCCTGGAGTGTGACTGATCTACCAAAGGTCACACCCGTAAAGGACACTCACTCTCCTTTTCACAGTAGCTATCATTGCCAAGAGCTTCTTAGCTAAGGATGGGTTTTTGTGTCCATCTTTGTGGCCCACTCCCAAATCTCCATGTTGGGATTTTGTATAGTTTGTGCTTGTGACGGTCTTGAGTATGCTGTCCCCATGGCTGTGGGTCCATCTGTGCATCTGTCTTGTTGCGTCTGGAAAGAACAATTTCATCCTAGTCTGTAGTCACCCACCACCTCTTACACTCTTCCTGAACTCTCTTCTGTGGTGATCCCTGAGCCCTGGGTGGAAGGGTGTAATACAAATGTCCCATTCAAGATGGGGTACTCCACAGTCCCCTACCCTGCGCCTTGACAAGTTGTGGGTCTCTGTATTCATCATCATCTCCTGCAAAAAGAAGCTTCTCTGATGAGGGTAGAGAGACGCGCCATCTGTGGGTACAGCAACAAGCCATCAGAGCTGGTTAAACACTATGTCTGTTTAGCAGAGCGATGGGAGCAGGTGAGGAGATCCTTATTATTCTCACTACAAAACAAGAAGACATCCGAGGGAGGTGATTTCATGTTCATTAAACTGATTATGATAATCATTTCACAACGAAAACACAAGTCAAAACTTCATGTTAGACACTTGAATATATACAGTTTTTACTGTCAATTATACCTTATAAAGCAGAAAAACATCACAGTCCCTGGAAACTGGAATGATACCTGGTTCGCATGTCTATTCCTAAGTCAAATTCATTTGTGTATCAGTCCAATCATTAAAAAAAAAAAAGGTGCATACTATGAACTGTCTGGTTCCCTATGAATGCAGGAGCTTCGATTTGGGCAGGTACGGGTATCTGCCTCCAGGTTGCAAACCACAGCGCCTCAGATCCAGGTCAGTCATGTGATGAGTGAAGGTTGGGGGTGAGCCCACAGCGAATTGATTGCACATTCCCAGGCCCGTTATTTCCACGTGCTGTGCAGGCCCGCTTGGCCAAACCTTTCTATGGTCAAGAGAAGCCAGAAACTTAGATTTTTTTTAAAGACCTTTTTCTTTTTTTTTTTTAATTTATTTTCATTTTTAATGATGCATAGCCCTTTGTATCTGTCTGTGTGTGGGTGTGGGCATGTGCATTTGAGTACAGCTGCCCAAGGAGGCCATCAGGGTCAGACCCCTGGAGCTGGAGTGACAGGTGGGTTGTGAGCCACCTGTTGTGGTTGCTAGGAATCAAATTCAGATCCTCTGGAAGTGTAGGAAGTGTCCGTAGCCACTGAGGCATCTCTCCAGTCCCAACTTTTCTAGGTTTTAAATGATGAAAATGAATCCAAATTTTCTGAAATAGGATGTAGGATGAACATCATGATGTGGGTTGTACTGTCCAGTTTTGGACTCTTATTTCTGGTGTCTGGGAAGCCTTGAAAAGGACTCTAGGGGTTTTCTTAGTTAGCGTTACTATTGCTGTGATGAAACACCATGACCAAAAGCAAGTTGGAGAGGAAAGGATTTATTTGGCTTACTTTTCTTCCACAGTGTAGTCGATCTTTGAAAGAAGCTGGAGCCGGGCGGTGGTGGCGCACGCCTTTAATTCCCAGCACTCAGGAGGCAGAGCCAGGCGGATCTCTATGAGTTCGAGGCCAGCCTGGACTACCAAGTGAGTCCCAGGAAAGGCGCAAAGCTACACAGAAACCCCCCCCCCCCCCTAAAAAAAAGAAAGAAGCTGGGACAGGAACCTGAAGGCAGGAGCTGATGCAGAGGTCACAGAGGACCTGGCTTCCTGGCTTGCTCAGTTTGCTTTCTTAATAGAACCCAGGACCAACAGCCCAGGGGTGGCCCCACCCACAATGGGCTGGGTCCTCCTACATCAATCACTAATTAAGAAAACGCCTTACAGGCCTGCATACCGCCTGATCTTATGGCATTTTCTCAGTTGGGGTTCCCACCACTCAGATGACTCTAGGCTGTGTCCAGTTGACTCAAAATTAGCCAGAAAAGGGGGCCAATATGCAGAATAAGAAATGCTATCGCCAGGTGATGGTGGCACACATCTTTAATCCCAGCACTCGGGAAGCAGAAGCAGGTGGATCTCTGTGAGTTCAAGGCCAGCCTGGTCTACAGAGTGAGTTCCAGAACAGCCAGGACTGCTACACAGAGAAACCCTGTTTCAGAAAGAAGAAAAAAAGAAAGAAAGAAAGAAAGAAAGAAAGAAAGAAAGAAAGAAAGGAAGGAAGGAAGGAAGGAAGGAAGGAAGGAAGGAAGGAAGGAAGGAAGGAAGGAAGGAAGGAAGGAAGGAAGGAAGGAAGGAAGGAAGAAAGAAAGAAAGAAAGGAAGGAAGAAAGAGAAAAGAAATGCCGAGTGGTGAGCAAGAAGCATTCAGCCTTGGCATTAGGCACTGTCCTGACTACATACACTGTGGATCCCAAGTTTGTCCTCCAAATGTCCACATGGTAAAGACTTGGTTCCCAGAAGGGCACTATTGGAAGGTGAAGCCCTTAAGAGGTGGGTCCCATAAGTGGGAAGTTGTGATGGCTGATCTTCTCCGTTGTCACCTTTGCTGACTTTTAGTCACCTAAGAAACACACCTCGCGGCATGTATGTGAGGGCATTTCCATAGAGGTTTAACTACAGAGAGAAGACTCACACTAAATGTGTGCAGCACCATTCCATGGGGTGCTGACCCAGACTGAATAAAAAAAGAGAAAGAGAACTGAGCTCCATGGCAAAAGTATTTCCCTTGCAAAACATAGTTTTATTTATATGAGACCCCTCCCAAACCAGGAAGGATTTTACATTGCCTTCTTTTGCCCCTCCCCCAAGTGTGTGTGTGTGTGTGTGTGTGTGTGTGTGTGTGTGTGTGTGTGTGTGTGTGTATTCATTCTGGTTTGAAGCCCTTAAATAAACCTTAAAAATAAAAAAGGAATCTTATCTGGAGATAGCTTTTACATGGCAATAATCTTTGGATACTCTATGTACACGTAGTATCTCATGTGTGATTTTATTGTGTATACAGTTGCCAACATACATTTAATGATGCTGCAGAGACCCTGGTCTCTTAATGGCAGTGGGCATGGGCTCCATACCCAGCTCCGTCACATTCAGGCTGTGTGACCTTGAACAATGACTTTCCTTTAAGAGGTTTCATTTAGCAGTCCTTATCTGTAAAACGAGAGCGTCTTGAAGATTCTATCAGGAATGAAGAGAGAAAGCGCTTTTTAAGCTCGAGGCTTCATTACTCTCAGGACTGCCGATGAGGCCCGGCGGTGGCCCAAGGGAGCCGTCCCAGTCGGTGCTGCCGCTGAAGGGAACGCACAGTCCTGATGCTCTGGGGTGGGTAATGGCCTCAGCACGCTCCGAGAAAGGAGCACACACGGTACAGTCGTTTTCTCTAGCAAAAGGTATTTTATTGAGATGGGATTTAGAGACATGACTTACCAGAGCTTCCTCAGAAATACTCCTCAAATACTCCGTGGTTCAGCCTGAACCTTTTTTCTGGTCTCCCAGACTTGTCTCTCCTTGTGGGGAAGATTCATATTTCTAAAAAACAAACAAACAAATCGTTCTAATGAAAACTGAGTTGACAAGCTGGTGCCCACAGAAGCATGAGGATGGGATTTCAAGTCATGCTTCCTCCACCTTGATTCCTCGTTTGCATCTTGGCAAAACCTACTTATCTTTCCAGGTATGGAGCTGCTGTCGTGTGTACAGGAGCTTGTCAGCACCTGATGTGGCAGTGAGAAGGGACTCCGTGAATGCCGTTTTGATGAAGGACTGCAGACATGAGTAGACAGATGGATCCTTGAATAGGTTAGTGAACCATGAGTGGGTAATAGAATGGATCAATAAATGCATGTCTGGAAAGAAAAATGAAAGAGTAATAAAGAAAAGGTAAATGGATGAACCAATGAATAGGCACATGAACGGAGGCAATAAATTCATCGTGAGAGTAAAGGCCAAATTCAGCTGCCAGAAAGGAAAACAAATGTAAGATAGGAGACAAATTAAAACCAGGACTGTGTGGTGCCCGCCCTCATGTGTGCTGCCAGCCCTCATGTGTGGTGCCAGCCTTCTTGTGTGGTACCCACCCTTTTTGTGTCTCTGCTGGAACCAGAATGAGTGTCACCTTCTCCTTTATGGCTCCTCTTCCTCCTTTTTTGGCCTAGGTGACTATGATAGCCAATCTTTTTGTTTGTTTGTTGTTTGTTTTTTAGAGACAGGGTTTCTCTGTGGAGCTTTGGAGCCTGTCCTGGAATTCACTCTATAGCCCAGGCTGACCTCGCACTCACAGAGATCCGCCTGCCTCTGCCTCCCGAGTGCTGGGAATTAAAGGCGTGCACTGCCGCCACCGCCCGGCTCCAGCTGCCTGGGTATTGAATCACAGCAACAGGAAATGAAGCCTGGACGAGGGTGTGAGGTGGGGGAAGACATGCGGAGGTAACCGGGTGACGCACAGCTGAGTGCTGAGCTCAAGTCTCATTTCTCTGGAGACTATTTCTGAGTCTTACACGGGACAGCATAAAGCTTTTCTTGACAGGGTCTCACTGTGCAGCCCTGGGCTGGCCCGGAACTCACAGTGATTTACCTACCTACCTGCACCTCCGGAGTGTTGGGATTAAAGGTGTGTGCCGCCACTGCCTGGAAGAATACAACATTTTGAATTCCCAGGATAGATGTTAGTGTTAGCTGCTTTTTGTCATTTCATGACAAATACTTGAGAAAACAACTTTGTTATGATATATTATTACGCAGGGGTGGGAGGCGGCGGGGGGGGGGGTGCTGCGGCGGGGGCAAGGGTATCCTGTGCGTGCAGGGAAACATGCTGGCATGCTGGGCAGATGCAGAGGCGAGTTGCGGGCATGGTGGCTGCAGCGGCCAGTAATACACAACCCAGACTCTGCATCCACCTGGAGAGTTTATTATCATAGAGAGATGAGGCAGAAAGAGGGAGACACACATACAGAGAGAGAGAGAGAGAGAGAGAGAGAGAGAGAGAGAGAGAGAGAGAGAGAGAGAGAGAGGTGCACATCTCGTGGGAGGAAAAGCAGAAGGAGAAAGAGAGGAAGGGGAGGTTTTCCTTAAAAAGAGACTTCTATGAGACTTCTACGCGAAGACACAGGGCAGCCCCATGGGGATCAGAATGTTAACAAACTTAAAGAAAGCAAGTTTTTTTGTTTTTTTTTTTTTCTCACAGTTCAGAAGTTTCATTCCATGATCACGGGCTCTGTGGCTTCTGGGACTGTGTGCAGTGAGGCAGAACATCATGGCGGGGAAACATGCTGTAGAACAAAGGGCCTCACCTCATGACAAGCAGGAAAGAGAAAGAGAAGGAGGCACCAGAAACAAGATTCATCTTCAAAGTCATACCGTCAGTGACCTACTCCTCTAGCTGGGTCCCACCTCCTGACAGCACATTCAGCATGGTCATCAATGGGTTAACCCACTCATTCCTAATAGTGCTACCAGGTAGAGACCAAACCCTGGATGTGTAAGTATTGGTGAAATTATTAAGGCCACTCCACGTAGTTAAAAGGGAGGTTTATTAGTGGTGTAACTTACAAATGAAGGGATAGGTAGGTTGCAGGGTCTGGGGAAGACGTAGCGCAGTCCGGCGGTGTTCTCTGGAGAACTCTGCTCGGTCTACCTCTAGCGTCCAGGGTCCAGGAACCAAGAGAGGGCTGTGCATCTGGATCTTGGGTCTTCAGGGCCCTCTCTTGGCCCCGCCTTGTAGGTGTGACAGTTACTGAAGCCTCAATGGGGGTTGGAACTTCCAGATCAAAGCTGGAATGGCTGCCCACTACATGTAAGCCTTCACTAACCCACCACAGTGTCCCTGTACCTGTAGTCACTAGAAATTTCCTCCTGGTCCCTCTTCCTACTGGCTGTTTGAGTATGTGTGTGTGTATGTACTGGAGGACAGGATGCTCACCATCATCTCCACCCTCACCCCACCCCCTGTCAGTGCAGAGCCCAGGACTTTGTGAATCTGCAGAATGACTGTTTGGATTTGCAGAGTGCCAGCATTACACAGGGGATTTTCTGTGGACAAGGGAGGTTTGTTCAAGCGTTTTTATGGTGCTAACTTGATAGGTTGCATCACACGCTTCCTGCTCTTGTAAAGTTTTACAGCATGCAAGCCAGAGCTAATAGCTTTAATTACTTAACTAAAGGCTTCACGGCTTCCTTGTAAAGGCTCCGGGATTTTGCATCTTATAGCTTCCATACACTTCGTTCGTTCGCCCACAAAAGTCAGAGCTGGGGCTGACATTACACTCAGAAGTATTTTGACTCTTCCTCCAACAAACTAGAAACATCAGAGATCGACTGTCAGATATTCATTCTCTCACTACCCATTGGTTGGCAGGTGACTGCGGTGGTTTGAATGATAATGCCTCCCATAGGTTCACGTATTTGGATACTTGATCCCCGATTGGTGGACTGTTTGGGAAGGATTGGGAGGCGTGGCCTTGCTGGAGGAGGTGAGTCATTGGGGTTGGGCTTTAAAACCTCAAAGCCCGCCCACATCATTCCTGGTTAGCTCTCACTGCCTCTGCCTCATGGTAGTGTCTCAAGGTGTGAGCTCTCAGCTACTGCTCCAGCACCATGCCTGCCTGCTGTCATGTTACCCACTATGGCAGACATGTGCTCGATCCCTCAGAAATTATAATCCCCAAATAAACTCTTTCTTCTTTAAATTTGGCTTCGTCATGGCATCTTATCACAGCAATAGAAAAGTAACCAAGCCTGTGGCCAAACTTCTTTCAACTTCAGTTGTCTCAGCTGTGAAATGGGAAGAAGAATTAAATGAGAAGATCCAGTGGGAGTCTGAACATTAACACACATAAAGGGGACTATGATTTCTGACTATGGAGGAAGGAAGACGATTTTAGTGACTCAGATCGGTCAGTGTATTTCTAGAGATACAATGAAAGGCTCTGGTAGGAAGGCAGAGGGCTTGGAGCTGCGCTGCCACAGAGAAAGCATGGATTATCACTTTCAACAGACATCTAAGTAATTCGTTATTTTTACTATAAGTTAATTCATCTAGTGCCAAGTAAATGGAGTTATAGCAAAACCCAAAGAAAAAGCTAGGTGGGAATTTGGAAATAAAATTTCATAACTGTGTTCTGGGTCAGAAATGGTCAAACATCACTTTGCGGGGGCAGATGATGACTGTTTTAGGCCCCATATGCCTCTGATATATGACCATAAGAGAACTATGTGGCTGTGTTCCAGGAAAACATCTGTAAAAAAACAAATGGCAGTTTAGGTTTGGTCTGTGACCATAATTTCCAGTCCTTGTTGGAGACAACCCAATTTCCTAATACTGGTACTGTGTCCTCTATGTCCAGCTAGATTGTAGGAGAAAGGATTAGCCTTTATCAGCACTTCCTAGGCGCAAGGCTGTGTATGCACTCCATGCGAAATATTCCTGTGAAGGAAGTGCTTGTCAAATCTCCGCTGTACTCTTAAGAAAACATACACGGCCAAGCTGGCAACCAAGGGTAGGCTGGACTTATTTTAAATCCCAAACGCTGTCCACTTCGCATTATATAATGGGTAAGTTGATCCTTATGTATTTTTATTTCATGTGTGTTGGTAAACCATGTGTGTGTGTGTATGTGTGCGCGCACGCCTCTGTGTGTGTGTGTGTGTGTGTGTGTGTGTGTGTGTGCCTGTGTGCCTGTGTGCCTGTGTGCCTGTGTGCATGTATGTGTGTAGTACAGACATGCTTGTGCCACAGCACATGTATGGAATCCAGAGGACAACCTCGGGTGTTGATCCTTGCCTTCCACCTTGAGACAGGGGCTCTTCTGATGTTGTTTGCCTCTGCTTATACCAGGCTGGCTGACCTGTGAGCATCCCAGGACTCTCTTGTCTCTGCCTCTCACCTCTCTGTAGGAACCCTGGGATCTCAGGTGCACGGTCTTGTGTTCAGCTTTACCTTGGTTCAGGTCCTCAGGCTTGTGCTGTCTACCCAGTTCTGAGTTGATTCTTTCAGTATCGTGTTCAGCCCATTACTCTGTAGTCTAATTGTTGATATGCTCAGAGTGAGACCTACTATTTTAACACAATCATACATAATGATGGGTTGATCAAAGGCCGACCACATGTACCAAATTGGTCCCATAACATTCCGTTGCCTAGTGATGCTATGGCTGCCTAAGTCTGTATAAGTACTCTGATGTTTAGATATCAGTGAAGTTGCCTAATGACGTATTTCTCAGACATGTCCTAACCACACATTACTCAGAACGTGTCTCTGTTGCCTAGCAATGCATGAATTGTCTTCTGTGCTTCTCATCTTTAAATTAATTTATTGTCCCTAGGTTCTGTCATTTTGTTTTCTTTTGGTTAAATTCAGTGTTCCTCACCTCCACCCCATTATCATCCCCTTGCCCTTGATCTCAGATAAAAGGCTAAAACATGATTAATTATCACCTTTCTAATGAGGTATTTAGAGATGTTTTCCCCCCAGTCTTAAGTTTTTACACCACAGGTACACTGAACATGTGTTTGTGCACTTTGTATAATCTATGCTTCAGACCTGGAGTTGTCTTTAAGTGGGGCTGATAGTTCTGTCCTGTTAAGGGGGCTAAGGAAGGAGGATTGCAAGTTCAAGGCTGGTGTAAGCAACTTTGAGAGACTGTCTCGAAATTAAAAAAAGAAAAGAAGAAAAGAAGGACTAGGAATGTACCTCCTAACATTCCTGGTTAGAAAGCACTTAACCTAACATGCATTAGGCCCCACATTAAAAGTCTAGTACCATTTAAAAAAGAGAAAAGATTCAGATTGTTTTATTATGAAGAGCCAATTTTTGAATCCTTTAGAGAGAGCGTAGTTTAAATCTGTGTATGAGCATTTTAGCTATGTCTCTCCCTGGCATTTTGGTGGATATACATCCTTAACTTTTTCTGGTGCATTCAGTGTCATACCATTTCATATACAATGTAGGACTTTCATGTTTATATACATCCATTTCCACTCAACTCACATTCTTTGCTGTCATTTGCAATGTATCCATTTAAGTGATAAGTCTGTAATTATATTTTTTTATTAAGTTAGCACTTGTATTTTAAAGAAATTAACAGAAAAGGACAACCATTTATATTTACCAACTGACTTATCATTTCTGGTCCTATTTTATTCCTTCCTGAAGATGAGCTTGTGATTTGTACCTTTTTATTTATTGCAATGTGGGTCACTTAAAGGAAATTTTCAACCGGGTGTGAAATCCCATGTTGGCAGGGTTTCTCTCCTTCCCTTTCAGCACTTCCAAGATGTTATTTTACTTTGTACTTTATTTTTTTTTTATGAAAATACAGGAATTATTAAAATCAATGTTGCTTAGTTTTCAGTTTGTTTGTTTATTTTTTGTTTTTGGAGACAAGGTTTCTCTGTACACATAAAACAGTTCTGACTGTCTTGGAACTCTCTCTGTAGACCAGGCTGGCCTTGAATTCACAGAGATCCACCTGCCTCTGCCTCCTGAGTGCTGGGATTAAAGGTGTGCACCACCACCACCCAGCCCAATGATCAGGCTTTTTTAATAGAAAAATTTCCATAAAAATTTACAGTTTTGTTTTGTTTTTAGTTTTCAGCAGTCTGGCAGATTTTACTGTTCTGCACTTTTCTCCAGTGGTATTTGCAGAGTTTCTTGAATCTGTAAATTATGCCTCCTAGCAAATTGCAGAATAGTGGCCTCAGTTAAGGTACTATTTTTCTCCCTTATTTCCTCTTTCTGGGAATGCCACTACACACACACACACACACACACACAGAGTTGATAGAGGTCTCTGTTCATTCATATTTCTTCAGCCTTTTCTCTCTTCAGAGTGGATAATTTTATCAACCTATTTTCAATTCATCCAATTAGTTTTAAATTTTGGATATTTTATTTTTACAGAATAATTGGTTCTTTTTGTTAATTTTACTTCTCTTCTGAGAACTCTATTCTCTTCACTCATTGCAAGTATGTTTCTCTTATGTCTTTGAACACAGTTTCCTTAAAAATCTTTGTCTGTTAACTTCAACATCTGACCTTCCCCTTTAGACGGCATAACCTTTTTTTAGCTAGTGTGCTGGGTATTTTGAATAGAATGCCGCAGAAATCAACACCTTAAATCAGGTATTTAGTCAAATAGACTGAACTAAAAGTTACGTCTTCCAGGTGGTCAGTGGGCGCTCAGATTTCTATTAGTCTTAGCTGGGCTATCCTTCTCTGTACATAAGCTATGGTTGTCTGAACTCTGGGCTAGATAAACCCTGCAGATTGTCTAAGAGAGTTAGCTGCCTTATATGGGATGATACAAATTGGGGCTTAGTTTCAGGCCCCAAAGCACACAAATGTGAAATAGCTGTGCTGGATACTTTGATGTCAACCTGACACAAGCTGACGTCATCTGAGAGGAGGGAACCTCAATTCAGAAAAAGCCTTTGTACTGGCTGGTTTTGTGTGTCAACTTGACACAAGCTAGAGTCATCAGAAAAGGAAGGAGCCTCAGTTGAGGAACAGCCTCCATGAGATCCAGCTGTAAGGCATTTTCTCAATTAGCGATCAATGGGGGAGGGCCCAGCCCATAGTGGGTGGTGCCATTCCTGGGCTGTAGTCCCAGCTTCCTTAAGAAAGTGGGCTGAGCAAGCCAGGGAAAGCAAACCAGTAAGCAGCACCCCTCCATGGCCTCTGCATCAGCTCCTGCCTCCAGGATCTTGCCTTGTGTGAATTCCTGTCCTGACTTCCTTCAGTGGTGAGCAGCAATGTGGAAGCCCTTTCCTCCCCGACTTGCTGTTTGGTCTTGGTGCTTCGAGTTACAGCAATAGAAACCCTAAGGCAGACTCCATAAGATTGGGTTGTAGGCAAACCTGGAGAGCATTTCCTTAATTAGTGGTTGATGGGGGAGGGCCCAGCCCATTGTGGGTGGTGCCACCCTGGGCTGGTGGTCCTGGGTTCTGGAAGAAAGCAGGCTAAGCAAGCCATGGGGAACAAGCCAGTAAGCAGCACCCTCCATGGCCTCTGCATCAGCTCCTGCCTCCAGGTGCCTGCCCTGTGAGAGTTCCTGTCCTGACTTTCTTCAGTGATGAACAGTGATTTGAAAGCCTAAACGGAATAAACCCTTTCCTGTCCACATTGCTTTGGTCATGGGGTTTCATCACAGCAATAGACACCCTAACCAGCACAATAGCCACAGTGTTTCCTTTTTCTGAGCCTTAGATCCTTCTGGTAACTACTTGCTTGACTTCACTGGCAGTCTTCATGTAGTGTGTGTAGTTATAGGTGATTTCTTTCTTTAACCACTTTTTCTGTGGTTACCTTATAGGTATAAATATGTATGACTTACTCTTTTTGAAAGGTTTTGTTTATTTTTTTATTTTATGGGCACGAGTGTTTTGCCTGTAGTGTGTATGTGTACCAGGTGTTGGAGACATGTTTGTGTCTCTGGCTTGGGGGAGGAGGCCAGAGAAGAGAGCTGCATCCCCTTGGAACTGGAACTAGAGTTGTGAGCCCGTGTGGGGGCTGGGAACTGAATCTGGGTCTTCTGCAGGAGCAGCCAGTATCTCTCCGGCCCCTCATTCTCTGAGTACAGAGCACACTTTCAGGCTGGGGAGAGAGCTTAGTGGGCAGAGGTACTCGCCTCCACGCCTGAGGACCCGAGTTTGATCCCTGGGACCCCACATGGTAGAAGGAGAGAACAGCTTGAGAGTTGTCCTCTGTCTTCTACATGGCAGGAGTGTGCCCGTACTGTACACACACACACACACACACACACACACACACACACACACACAAAATTTAAGAGCTATAACAGAGTACACTTTCATATAAAACATCTTTACCACCTCTCAGAAAACACAGGGCCCTTGGAGTTCTTAAACTCTACTTCCCTCTCCTTCCTGTGCTGTTCATAATGCACCATCCCTCCCCAAAGGAGATGTAAACCAAAACATTCAGGCTGTTATTATTTCTGGATGGTGAAGACAGGGGAGGAGTTTAGTCCAACTTTATCTGCATGTTTTGCTTTTTCAATAATGAACATGTATTGCATCAAAACTAATTTAAAGACCAAAGGAAAGAAAGGACATGTACCATGCAGAACCTACCACCAGAGCCCTTCCATTCTGCTCCGCTGTTGGACAGCGACAGATTCTTATACCCTCGGCATGGGATGGCTCGGGTGAATCGGAATGTAGGCTGAATGGGGAGCTACCGGGAAACCCCACAGATCAGTGAAGGATTCACAGTCACTGCTCAGGCAGGTCTGAGAGACAGTTCAGTCCAGGTGGGGGTGGTTTACTGGCTCCTCTGCCCCAAGAGCTCATGGGATGGGCCACGCTGTCCAGGATGAGCTGAAGCTCAGAACAGATGTTCCGCAGTGACTGCTTAATCCAGAATCCTCCCTCCTCAGACTCTGAGTGTGCCAGCGGGGCTAGACGCATCTAAGAGTATTAGGCACTGATCCACGGTAGCCTCTTGTTCTCCACACTGCCTTATTATTGCTCTTGGCCTTTTGTCCAAGTCACGGGTGGGTCAAGCTCAATGCCTCAGACCTTCTCTGCATGCCTCCGATTCCTGAGTCCAGGCCCATTAAAATCTAGCTGTCTGGGACCTCGTTTATGCAAGCTCTACTCTCTGCAAGGCAGATTAAGTGAAAACACTGCTTTGCATTTTTCTAATGCTTTTGAACTGTGTCTATCAGGATTTTCTTTCTGCGGCTCCCAGCAAGGGTGCACCAGAATCGATGCTCTGTTTCTCTCACTAGACTAATAGAAAAACCTGTGTGTATGTCTCTTTTCCTAGCTTTATAGTTTTAATACAAAAAGGAATCATTTAAAATCTCTTTGATCTATTATATTTGTACTTCAAGGGCATAAAATCATAGCTATGAGGTCCTCGGAAATGGCCTTGTACTTTGTATGTGCTGCATGAAGTGGCGCATACTAGACACTCAGTAATTGAATGATGACACAATGATTTGGTCAGTCTTGGCATCCTCACTGCAGGATATTACTCACTATAAAACTTAAGATGATGCATTTTGATGCTCAAAGCAAGCCCAGCATCTCTCTCCTTATTTATTATATTAAAAATATTTCTCTTTCAACTAAACAATCACATTTTTAAACAAGTGTTATGATTCAAGAGCATTCTTAGGGAATTTAAAAAAATATGATCTGGTTGGACACACATTGGGTCTTTCCTAGGTAACTTAAATTCTCACATTATATCATCGTCTTTTCTTACAACCACAAAAATGATAAATAGTTATGATGAAGGGCTGTCCACGCCTTGTACGAGCTCATTTGCTCTTCCCCAGGGACTCTGAAGTAAGATCTATTAATAGCTCCCTTCAAAGACACAGAACCCAAGGTTTTGACATGAAGCAAATGTCTCTCCCAGAAGCTTACAGTCAGAGAATTATGAAATCTAATGTCAAGGCCTCAGTTGATACTCAATCATTTCTATTTACCTCCTTCATTAGTTTATGACAGAAACTCTGTACTTTTTAGAGGTATTTACATATATGAATGTTTTGCCTGCTGGGTATGTGTGTTGGACACATGCATGCCTGGTGCCTGCAGAAGTCAGAAGAGGACATTGGTCTCTGGGTACTATAGTCACAGGTGGTTGGGAGCCATTATGTGGGAGCTGGGGACTGAACCGGGGTCCTCTGCAAGAGAAGTAAGTGCTCTTAACCACTGAATTCTCTCTCCAGTCCCATGTATATTCACTTACTGAATTTAGGTCAAGAGTAAATTTTCAATGATTTGCCTTTGAGCTCATCCAAATCCAATTCATATTTATTAAATACTGACTGTGGAAAGCACTGTGAAAGATATAACATTGTAGAAGACACAAATATGCAAAGACTGGAGTCCTTTATGTTTGGACTTTCTTTCTCTCTGTGTGTGTGTGTGTGTGTGTGTGTGTGTGTGTGTGTGTGTGTGTGCGCACACGCGCGCGCATGTGGGGGTGCATGTGAGTGGCAACCAAAGGTTCCCCTTGCTTTTTAAGACATCGTCTATTCACTGCTCTGAAACTCACCAGTTAGGCTGGACCGGCTGGTCAGCCCTAGGGATTTACATGCTTCTGTGCCTCCAGTGCTGGAATTACAAGTATGTGCCGCCATGTCTGGCATTTTTAGGTTCTGGGGCTTGAGCTGGGGGTCTCATGCTTGTAAGGTAAATGTTTATCAACTAAGCTATCTCCCCAGTTTCTAGTCAGGACTTTCTAGAGAAGGAAGGATGTTAGGAAGTCCCGACTGGAACATTGGACACACATTATATTATGAGATAAGATAAAATGAGGAAGAAACAGTTTTTAACGTTCTATTGTGTCAGGAACTGTGGATGAATTAAGTGACTTATTTAGTTTAATGTCATGGTTTTTCTTTTTGTCTTTTTGAGACAGGGTTTCTCTGTGTAGTTTTGGAGCCTGTTCTTGAACTCACTTTGTATACCAGGCTGGCCTCGAACTCACAGAGATCTGCCTGTTATGAATTTGCACCAGGGACCCCAAGGCTATCCCTCATGTGCAGGGAGACATGTTGCCATGCTGGGCAGATGCAGCAGCAGCAGGCTGGCAGAAGACCCACGCCAAGCAGGCATGGCAGTGTGTGTGTGTGTGTGTGTGTGTGTGTGTGTGTGTGTGTGTGTGTGTGTAAATAGCCGTGGCCAGTCATTTATGCTCTAGATGCTGCATCCGTGTGTGGAAATGGTTTATTATGATAGAGAGTCGAAGAGAAAGATAGGAAAGAAGGAGAGAAGAGAGAGGAGAAGAGAGGTTGAGGTTGTACACCTCATGGGAGGAAAAATGGAAGAGAGAGAGGAAAGGGAGGGGGTTTTCCTTAAAATGAGGCTTTTATGTCAGGACGCAGGTCAACGCCAAGGGGTGGGTCAGAATACCTACACCACCTGCCTCTGCCTCATGAGTGCTGGGATTAAAGGCATTCGCCACCACTGCCTGGCCTAATGTCATAGTTTTGTTTTGTTTTAGAGAGAAGGGGGGGGGTTATAGAGCAGTGGTTTCTCAACCTGTGGGTCTGAACCCCTTTGGGGGGTCACATATCAGATACCCTACATATCAGAGATTTACACTATGATTGATAACAGTAGAAAAATTACAGTTATGAAGTAGCAACAAAAATAAATTTATGGTTGGAGGTATGTTCCACAACATGAGGAAGTGTATTAAAAGGTCCCAAGTCACTAAGTTCAATCTCCATTACAAGAAATATACATATTTTATTACACACACACACACACACACACACACACACACACACACACACACACGGCTAGAGAGATGACTTAATGGTTAAGAGCACTTGCTTCTCTTCCAGAGGACAAGAGTTCAGTTCCCACCCAGCATCTATATCTGGCAGCTCATACTTGCATACCTAAAGACAAAATCTTTAAAAAAAGAGAAGGGACATTTTAATAGTGCCATTGAGGTAGGACTCAGCTGTATTTGTAGAGTGACAAAGAATCTGTTGGGAAGATGTAGGGACATTCTTGAGAAGGTGGGGGAGGCTTCCATGGCAGAGAATTCTCCCCCAGGCGATGGGAGACAGTGTGAATGTGGGGCAAGCATGTGCTGGAGCAAGCGCCGCATGGGAGGAAGATTAATTTTATGAGCTTTGGGCTGAGTCAGGACCAGTGTCACATATATGTCCTGCTTCCTGCTGGCCCCAAATGCTTTTTCTAAGCTCCTCTCTGTCCTGAGCAGTGGGAAAAAGAAAACCTCAAGGGGGAAAAGAAAACCCTTGTTCAACATGTCTTTCTATTTCTTCCTCCTATAAGAACTTCTTCCTTTAAAGGACAAGGAAAATGCTTGCCTCAGGGAAGTGGTTAATGACTACACTTTAAAAAGTTTCAAAGAGAGCCGGGCAGTGGTGGCGCACGCCTTTAATCCCAGCACTCGGGAGGCAGAGGCAGGCGGATCTCCGTGAGTTCGAGGCCAGCCTGGTCTCCAAAGTGAGTTCCAGGAAAGGCGCAAAGCTACACAGAGAAACCCTGTCTCAAAAAACCAAAAAAAAAAAAAAAAAAAAAGTTTCAAAGAGGTGACTCAGTGGACAAAGGTACCTGTCACCAAGCTTGATGGTCTAAATTCCATTTCTGAGACCTACATAGTGAAAGGAGAGAACCAATTCCAGTAAGGTGTCCGCTGACCGCCACATGCCCTCCATGGCATACTTGCATATATACACAAACACACACACACACACACACACACACACACACACACACACACGTACAAATTTAACTCTGCTCATAACAGAGACATACTCATGAAAACAATTGATTCTGTATCAAATTAGTGATACATCACAAAGCTGACGGGGCTGGTTGCTGTGTGGATGGGGCAGCCCAGACACTAGCAGGTGGCACTCAGAGGAGTGTTAACAGATGAACGCCATCTGAGAATGCTGGAACCCACTAGAGGAAATCACCAAAGACTAACACAGAGAGCTGTAGCAGAATAAGGTCACTAGGGAATTATTTAGACTAGCTACAAGTTTGGAAAAGAGAAAATGGCCCTTGGTCCAATAGTGTAATAGTAATAATATCTAATTATGATTTAGCAAAGTTTAGATCTTAAAAAACAAGTTCAACCATTGACTTCAAACTTGAGAACTTAAATCTTTCCCTCTGAGCTGTAGCATGAATTTTAAAGGGCTTTATTAATAAAAACAAACCCAGAGCCAGGTATTGGGGTGAACGCTGAAAGATCAGAGAGACAGAACCAGCCACAGCTAACCTCGCCTAGCCAATTCCTCAGCTGATCCTGTTTCCTCAAACTGGAAGCCTCTGTGTTTTCATCCAAATGACTATCAGCTGAACTGCTGCTAAAAGCCTAAAAGTTTAACTGACTCTAGTTCCTGATTTTCACACTTTATATACCTTTCTGCTTCTTGCCATCACTTCCTGGGATTAAAGGCGTGTGTCACCACACCTGGCTGTTTCCAGTGTGGCCTTGAACTCACAGAGATCTGGATGGATCTCTGCCTCCCAAGTGATAGGATTAAAGGTGTGTGTGACAACATTTTCTGGCCTCTATGTCTATCTAGCGGCTGTTCTGTTCTCTGACCCCAGATAAGTTTATTAAGGTGCACAGTATATGGGTACACAGAGAGCTTTGCAGCTAAAGCGAATATCCTTATTGTCTTCCTGTGCCAACCATGTTCTTGTCAATTCTTCTAGAGAGATCCCATTATTTTTTTGTATACAAATCTGGCAATCAAACCCAGGACCTGACCATGCTGGGCAAGCCCTCTAACACTGAGTTACACCCCTAACCCAATGCCCTGCGCTTTGGTTTGTAATCCTTCTATACAGAGCCTTACAAAGACGTTTCCCATGTGTTTGCAGAAAGATCACATTTACTATTTTGGTGGGTTTTTTTCCCCCTTTGAATCAGACTTCATGAATAATTCTAAAAAATTAATTCATCACTTATGAAACATGTCTAACCATGAGGGAAAATACTTGTGGCGCACCGAGAAATATCAGTCTCTCCCTGTCCTCCATTCTCCCTGTCCTCCCCTCCCAGAGAAGTATTCTTATACTTCATTTTGCAGAAGAGGAGGGATCCTCCCTTCCCTCCATTTCCATGTATCTCATAGACAGAGTGGCAGATGTCATCTTTTTACCCAGAATAGCTTTAGTGACTTTGCCATAATAACTTCAGATGGCTAGATCTATATCAAGTAGAACATTCTAGATTAGAAACCATCACATAATTCCACCACACACATCGTGCTTAGCATGGAACCCCAGCTCCTATGTGCTTTTGTAGACATGTTTCACAATGCCAGGTCAAGGCAGAAAGGGCTTAGTTGGAGAGGACGCACTTTGCTGGATCCTGACTCTCCTCTAGGGGTTATCAGGACCCTGTATTGTATTGTCCTGCTTGTATTCCTAGTGCCCAGAATGATGTGTGGTATCTAGTATGCATTCACTGTTTTATGTGGGGCGGGAGAAGAAAGGCAATGAAATCAGCTGAGAGAAGAGGAAGAGAGAATATTCTGGAAGTTGTCACTCTCTTCAAGAGGCTCCTAGGGAAGAGGTGGAGGAGAGGTGCCCTTCATCTAGTATGCAAGCTATAAGGTGGCTGAAAGCAAAGCCTTAAGGATAAATATGAGCACTCAAAAGGAAAGAGAGTCCTTCCCTCTCTCCTTCCAGCTCTTCTTCTGACCCAGCAAGTGCTTACTGTGTGTCTCATCTACTGAGGCTTATGTAGACTGTGTGTCTCCTCTACTGAGGCTTATGTAGACTGTGTGTCTCCTCTACTGAGGCTTGTGTAGACTCTGTGTCTCATCTACTGGGGCTTATGTAGACTGTGTCTCATCTACTGGGGCTTATGTAGACTGTGTCTCATCTACTAGGGCTTGAGTAGTCTGTGTCTCCTCTACTGAGGCTTGTGTAGACTGTGTGTCTCATCTACTGGGGCTTATGTAGAGTATGTGTCTCCTCTATTGAGGCTTGTGTAGACTGTGTCTCATCTACTGGGGCTTATGTAGACTATGTGTCTCCTCTACTGAGGCTTGTGTAGACTATGTGTCTTATCTGCTGGGGCTTATGTAGACTATGTGTCTCCTCTACTGAGGCTTGTGTAGACTATATGTCTCCTCTACTGGGGCTTGTGTAGACTGTGTGTCTCATCTACTGGGGCTTGTGTAGACTGTGTGTCTCCTCTACTGAGGCTTGTGTAGACTGTGTGTCTCCTCTACTGAGGCTTGTGTAGACTGTGTGTCTCCTCTACTGAGGCTTGTGTAGACTGTGTGTCTCATCTACTGGGGCTTGTGTAGACTGTGTGTCTCCTCTACTGAGGCTTGTGTAGACTGTGTGTCTCATCTACTGGGGCTTGTGTAGACTATGTGTCTCCTCTACTGAGGCTTGTGTAGACTGTGTCTCATCTACTGGGGCTTGTGTAGACTGTGTGTCTCCTCTACTGAGGCTTGTGTAGACTGTGTGTCTCATCTACTGGGGCTTGTGTAGACTATGTGTCTCCTCTACTGAGGCTTGTGTAGACTGTGTCTCATCTACTGGGGCTTGTGTAGACTGTGTGTCTCCTCTACTGAGGCTTGTGTAGACTGTGTCTCATCTACTGGGGCTTGTGTAGACTGTGTGTCTCCTCTACTGAGGCTTGTGTAGACTATGTGTCTCCTCTACTGAGGCTTGTGTAGACTGTGTGTCTCATCTGCTGGGGCTTGTGTAGAGCTGAAAGCAGGGAGAAAACAGGCTCCTCTATGCTATTCTGGAATAGTTGAGACAACAGAACAAGATTGAAGATAGAAAATAAAAGCAAGTATACAAATAAATATCATTCTAGACAGTGCAAACAAAAGTGAGGTGGTGATGGCTGTGGGCAGAGACCCGGCTGGGAGGGTAGTCACAGGCTGTGTGGTAGTGACTAAGGGTCTAGGATTGAGCCTAGGGCCTCACATCTTGCTAAGACAGCAGTCAGTCTATCACTGAACTCCATCCCGTCTACTAAGCTCTGTCTCAAAACAAATCACTGTGCCCCGATATCCTTTTACCAACACTGGCTTTAGTCAGCCTCAGTTACAGCTGTGATAGGAGAGAGAGAGAGAGAGAGAGAGAGAGAGAGAGAGAGAGAGAGAGAGAGAGAGAGAGAGAGAGAGCACAATGTGCACAGGCAGGTAGAGGTCAGAGGTCAACCTTAAGTATCATTCCTCTGGGGCTGTCTCTCTCTCTCTCCACCCCCGACAGAACCTCTCACCAGCTGGAACTCTCCAACAGGGTGGACTTGCTCACCGAGAAGTCCTCAAGCTTGCGCTGTGAACACATCCTGACTGAGCAATCTGCCTAGCTCATCCCCTCCTGCCCCCTCCCCCTTGTCTCTCCCCTTCTCCCTCCCTTCCCGGTGCATACTGAACTTTATCACGAAAGTCTGTTTTAGCAGAAAGGCAATAGGAATGGAACGCCACAGGGTTCTCTTCCTTAGCTCACAGAGAAGCTAGGGGAGAGGGCTATGAGACCAGATCTCAATAGGAACCCAGGCAGAGTTCTGCAGCAGAGGTTTTCATGAGAAAAGAGAGGGGTTCCACATTGGATAAAGTTTCTATAAGAAAAAAGTCACACACACACACACACACACACACACACACACACACACACACACCCGCCCCCGCCCCTGCCCCCGCCCCAGAACTGAGGACTGAACCCAGGACCTTGCACTTGCTGAATCGCTCACCTTAAGGAAAAGTTTTATATGAGGAAAAAAAATGAGGATGTGCAGCGTGTGCTGTTCATCTTAAGGCGGCGACTGTAAGGTACAGGGGGGACAGGCTTCCTTAGTGACCCCTCCCGCAGCTGCGATGGCTCCCTCCGAGGTTACTGATGCTGCAGCCTCCCTGCCCCCACCCACCAGATTCTCCCGCGTTCTCGGCCTCAGACGGTTCTGAAGTGGGGCTTCCCTCAGGTCCACAGGGAGACTCCTGGTGGAGAGGTCACTGCAGGCCTAGCAGGGCTCCTTCGGGAGCAAAGGCAGAGGTCCCAGCAGTTGCTCTTAGTAAACAAGGGGGGTTGGTCACGTGACTGGCATATCAGAATTAATCGGAACAGTTAAGGGAGACAGGAGCATCCGCAGCCCCTGGACAACAAGTCCTTCTTTCTTATAGGTCAGTTTGGTTCTCGGGGCAAGGATAGATGGACAGTTTGGGGGGATAGAAAGATGAGAGGGGGTGCCAGGCTGCTTGTCAGGTTTCAGTAGAAAGTCAGTCAGGGTGGCTGGGAGCCCTTGCCCTATCATCTCCTGTGGGCAGTGGGTTAAGACCTGTTGTCGTCTCTGTGAGGCCATCTGTCTGTCTGGGTCTTTCCCGGAGCCTGCTGTTCCTCCCCAGCAGATGGACACTGTTCTGCCTTCCTTGCCCTCTGAGGATGAAGGACAGCTCCCCCTCTGACCCCCTTCAGGAACTTCCTGGGCCAGCCTCTGTTTGGGAGCTACTTCCTCTGGCATTTCAAAAGTTGGCAAATGAATTTTTTTCTTCCAGGGCCAAGGAATTTTGGCTCCTTGGGGGATCTGTGACAGGCCACCCTCCTTGAGTTGTTTTTCTTCTCTTGAAGGCAAGAAAGAATCCTTGTGTATCGTGAAGGCATGCCTGTTTGATTATTTTGAAGAAGAAGACCCAGATAACTGAGAAGAAAAATGAAGCACCCCTATGAAACCCTGAGCTTGGCTTCTGAGGAGCATTATCCAGCAGAGGCAACCAGGCCCCTTGGAGAAATGGTCGATAAGTCAGGAATGTCTCGCTATGCCAAAGAAATGTGAGAAGCAGAAGGGAACGGAGATTATGGAGCATTTCAAAAAGGCACAGAAGGCAGCTTGAGCGGAACCCCAGGGCCAAACCTAGAACGACTTTGAGCGTGGAGATAACTGTAGATGACAATGAATTATGGCCTGTGGTGTGAAAATAAGATTCTGGCATCTGTTTTAGAAATAAACCAAGATGTGTGGAGATTTTTCTTATAACTAATAAACATACAAGGAATGAAAATGTTATTCCATTAGAAATTAGACTACTGTCTGCAGTGGTGGTGCTTGCCTTTAATCCCAGCACCCCGGAGGCAGAGGCAGGCGGATCTCTGTGAGTTCAAGGCCACCCTGGTCTACAGAGTGAGTTCCAGGACAGCCAGGGCTGTTACACAGAGAAACCCTGTCTCAAAAAAAAAAAAAAAAAAAAAAAAAAGGAAAAAGAAAAAAAAAAAGAAAGAGAAAAAGAAAACAAAGAACAAAACAGCAATAAAAAAGAAACGAGACTATGTAGTAAATATACATTATACAGTACAATTGGATATAAGCAAGATTCATCATTGACTTCTAGTAGGAGGCTTCCCACCTAGACACTCAGGCACAGCACAAATGATTAGTAGTGACAGAAGTTAAGGGCATGGCTGTTGAGGGACAAACGGGCATTGTGTGTCTCTGGATGTGATGCCCTGAGAAGGGGACATTGTTATCTGGGTGATATTGGCTCCAAATGTACGAGCTGAAGTAGACTATGAGGAAAGCACCACACCATCTGCGCTGAAGGTGGACTGTGAAAATCATTCATGTCAAGAAAGGCTGACGAATCCTTGCAGATTAAGACAACAAAAGCCGGGCTCTCTGGGGACACTAGTCTCAGAATAGGGACAGAGGCTTAGATGAGAGTATGGTACCAATGCCAAGCTTCTCAAATTTGCTTGTGGTTCTTAAGAAATGCATACAGGAGCCGGGCGGTGGTGACGCATGCCTTTAATCCCAGCCCCTGGGAGGCAGAGGCAAGTGGATCTCTGAGTTGGAGGCCAGCCTGCTCTACAGAGCTAGTTCCAGGACAGAGGAACCCTTTTTACAGAGAGAGAGAGAGAGAGAGAGAGAGAGAGAGAGAGAGAGAGAGAGAGAAGAGAGAGAGAGAGAGAGAGATTGATTCATGCTGGCTCTCAAGATGGCCCAGGATATAAAAAGGCTTTCTGCCATGACTGCTGACCTGGATCCTTGGTGCACACATGGTAGCAGAGAACCAACTCTAATCTTACTTAACTCTATTTTTCACTATATAATTTAATTTATATTTTACTATATACTTGTCCTCTGACGTGTGCACACACACACACACACACACACACACACACACACACACAAATATAATTTTTTTTGTTTGTTTTTTGTTTTTTTGAGATAGGGTTTCTCTGTGTAGCTTTGCGCCTTTCCTGGAGCTCACTTGGTAGCCCAGGCTGGCCTCGAACTCACAGAGATCCGCCTGCCTCTGCCTCCGGAGTGCTGGGATTAAAGGCGTGCGCCACCAACGTCCGGCACAAATATAATTTAAAATTAAAAAGAATTGCATTAAATATTAAAGGCTAAGATGACATACTTTATATAACTTAATCTCAAATGGTTCATAAACATAGCCATGTGATTGTTATTGTTAATTGTTAAGTGGACAGAGTCTAGAATCGTCTGGAAGGTGAGCCTCTGGGCATCTTGGTTACATTAACTGATTCCCTAGGCAGGGGATCCTGGACATGGAGAAAGGGAGCTGAGGGTTGGCATTTGTCATTCTCTGTTCCTGATTGTGGATGTCACATAAAACCAGCTGCTTCAAGCTTCTGCTGCCTGGCTGTCTCTCGCTGATCAAGTGTGGGAGGCCACAAAAGCATCCTAGTGAAGACCTGAGCTTGCTTTACACAGGAGAGCTGCCTTAGGGGATATCTTGACTATGTGCATGGTCACCAGGTGTCTGGGGTGGTCAGCCATTGGCTGTGCTGGGGGGAGGTCTTTTGCTCCACCCCTTGGCATTCCTTTAAAAGCCCTTTAGTATCGACAGAGGGGGCTGGTGGGTTTTGATCCAGGCCCTCCCAAGGCTATCCTGTGTTTTCTGTCTCTCTCTCCTCTCTATTTCTATCTACATATTCCTTATTTCTCCCCGCTCAACAGTACCCTGGGGGCAAAAGAGGGAGCTGGTCCCTCAGTCAACTCGCCTTGATCTGTGAGCCAGAACAAGACCTTTCTCCTTCAGGTGGCTTTTGTCAGAGTACTTTATCACAACAACAGAAACTAAGACCGCGCACGAACGGATAAAGAGAGAAAGCAGGACTGTGCATGGGACAGGAATGACCAACACGGCTCCGTCAAAGCTGGGAGCTGAGGGCCAGTGAGAGGGTTCAGTGGATAAAGCGGCTTGCTGCCAAGCTGGATGGCCCGAGTTCAGTCTCTGGACCCACAAGGATGTGTGTGTGTGTGTGTGTGTGTGTGTGAGAGAGAGAGAGAGAGAGAGAGAAAACCCACTCCCGAAATTGTTTTCTGACCTCCACACCACGCTGTGGTGCTCACAAGACCCACAAGTAAATAAACAAATGTCATAAAATTCAGAGATCTGGGTAACATGAAGAGTTGTTTGCATCGTTTTTGAAACTTAGACATTATGATAATTAGAAATTATTTCAAAATAATCTCATTTAAAGAACAAAGCAATAACACTGGAAATGGCCTGTTTTTAGACGTTAACTCAGCTGTGAAAACAGAACACCTGCAATTTTATTAACCTCGGTCTTCCTCATTAACACCATGGTGCTTTTCAATCTGGAATTGTTTTTAAAGGGAAAATTGAATCAGAATGAGACCGAGTTTTATTGTTAAAGTGGAGTCTTGCAAATGGCCATTCTTGTACACACACACACACACACACACAGATTTCATGTTTACAATTACTTGTAATTATTATTAACAGTATTGTATATTGTCCAACAACATAAAACCACCTTTGTGTATTTAGTCAACAGCTACTAAATACAGTTTGCTCAGAGTCCTGTTGCTACCAACCAGGCTTCTGAGAAGATGCTTGCTAGAGAATACCTGAGCACAACCAGCAGTTTGCTCCAGGATGAATTCCCTGAAGTGGAATATTAGGTCAAAGGGCAAGAATATTTTTGGTCCTTTGGATGTGTCAAAAGTTTTCAAACACCGCCCCCCACCTCCCTCAGCGTTTACAGCCTCGGAGCGCTCCAGTGATCTTGTGAGGAGGGGTCTGTTTCTGTCCTTGTGTCTCTAATCACATCATTTTTCATCATCCGGTCGCTGTCGCATGTAATAGGGAGGCCATGTTCTCTCCTTCGCAGCTCTTGTTTGCATTCCTTTGATTATTAATGAGGGTGAACTTGACCACTTGTACCTTTTTCTAGTTATGGCTGGTGATGTGTTCCTTCCAGTCTAAGGACACTTTGGTTAAAAAATACGTCACATCATTTTTTGTTTGTTTGTTTGTTTTTTGTTTTGCTTTTTTTTTTTTTTTTTTTGTACCATTCAAGAAAGAAAAATGCACTCCACTTTCTGACATGTTGAAAATTTGCATTTAGAATCTGTGAAACAAAGCTGTTTGGAAATGCCTAGGAGGGCTCTGGGTTGACAGCTCTGATGCAGGGAGGGACTGAGGCTGCCTTGGGCCCAGGGCAGCTGAGCCCCAGGTTGCTCAATCTCCTTGCCTGGCCCACAAGGCCTCCGGGAATTCTTAGAGCCTAAGCCGCATTATTAAAACAAAGACGGTAATACCTATCCGGGCCAACTTGCTTTTCACTTTTCCTACTGTTTACCAACCTCTCACGCTCTGTGTCGCCCACATGCCTCCACATGAGGCTTTGCAGTTTAATGAGAGACAAGTCATTCTCCAGCCTGGGCTATGAAGTCAAGCTGAGAGAGTGGGGGAGAGAGATCTTGATCTTAAAGAGAGATTTTGATCTTAAAGAAAACAAAACTGGGATTTATCCATTCAGCAAACATTTATTCATCCTCTAATACGAGTTGAGGCTGTGCTGGGTTCTGGGTTTGACTGGGTATGGGGGGGGGGCCTTGGGGAGGAAGGGACACCCAAGACAGAGGGAAGACTGAGAATAGTGAAGTAAAGAGACATGACCCAAGAGATGTGTTTGGGAAAGAGAAAGTGGTCCACAGGGTGTGGGAAGCTGCAGACGGTGAAGCCAAAAAGGAAACTGAGGCTTCAAAGGCCATCTTAAAGAAATCCTGCACCTGCTTGATCACTGGAAGAGGAGCCATTTTCTCCCTATCCTTTTAACTGTCTGTCTGTCTATTTGTCTGTCTGTCTGTCTGTCTGTCTGTCTATCTGTGTGTGTGTGTGTGTGTGTGTGTGTGTGTGTGTGTGTGTGTGTGTGTGAGTGCGTGTGCGCACTCAAGAGATCGAGCACATGTGTGAATTTTACCATGCTTGTGGCCGGTACTCCTGAACTGGCTGCATGCTTTTGTTAGCAGGGGTCTGAGACATGGCAGGCTCTGTTTATGAACGCATGAGTTCGTCAGGGCGGGTGGGAGGGCACAGGACCCGTGGGGAAAGAGCGAAGGATATAGATTCAGACAAACCTGCGTTTTGAAAAGCCTGGCTCCACCATTAGCTGTCCGTCACTGGACTCCACTCCTCTCCTTGTCTTCCAGGGCTCTACTCGCCCCTCCCCAAGGCCACGCGCAGTGAGAGCAGAGATGCCTGCCTGCAACAAGGGATGGCGAGTGGCTGGATACTCCCTCCGGTGAGGGTCTTGGGACCCTCCCTACCCCTGTCTGAGGGGATGTGCACAGTCAACAAGCCCGGAGGGGGTGAAGGGTTGGAAGGGAACACAGCTGAACTTCCAGGACGCAGCTGTTTGGCTGGGGCGGGGGCGGGCGGATAGTGTGTACAACACTGCACCTCCCCAGTTCCTGCTTAGACCCTGCTCCACCCCGACTCTCAGCAGTGCTGAGCTCAGTCACCAGTAAATGCCCTGCTAGGGGGCCTTCCTTAAACCCTGCCCCAGGAGAGTAACCGTGAACTTCCTTTTCCAAGAAGGGAGCCACACACCCTTTGCTGGAGGCTTCTTACCCAAGAGTGTCAGCTTTTTGTTGGCCTTAAATGCGGGATCTCTGACGCATGCATGAGGCTCTGTGCTGGTGTTCCTGGGAACAAAGGAACGGGCTGGGGGTAGGAGAATTCATTTTGAGAACTCAAGGGGGCTTTACTGCTAAGCTCCACTGTTGGCTTAAAAAAAAACTGAGATCCAGCCAGTAGGTCATCATGATGGTCACTTAGCCAGCAGAGTTGTGGAGCGAGACACACACACACACACACACACACAGCACCCCCACAGCACTAAGATGTTTTTGTACATAGAAAAACAAGGAAGAAACCTACATGCATGTATTTTGAAGAATTACAAGTGATTTTTTTTTTACTGTCCTAAGATTTTTCTGGTTTTATTTATTTGTTTCTTTTCATTATTATTATTATTATTATTATTATTATTATTATTATTATTATTTTGGTTTTTCAAGACAGGGCTTCTGTGTGTATCTTTGCGCCTTTCCTGGAACTCACTCTGTAGCCCAGGCTGGCCTCAAACTCACAGAGATCCACCTGCCTCTGCCTCCCGAGTGCTGGGATTAAAGTCGTGCGCCGCCACCACAGCCTGGCTTACTTGTTTCTAAAAATTATTACAGGGAGATTTATTTATTTATTTAATTATTTGGTTTTGGTTTTTGGTTTTTGGTTTTTGGTGACAGGGTTTCTTTGTGTAACAGCCCTAACTGTCCTGGATCTCGCCCTGTAGACCAGGCTGGCCTCCAACTCACAGAGATCCGCCTACCTTGCCTCCTGAGTGTGGGGGGTTAAAGGCGAGTGCCACCACTGCCTGGCGAGATGTTTTAATAAAAATAATTAGTGATTAAAAATAAAACTCACAGGCTGATGAGGTGGCTCATGGGTAAAGATGCATGCAACCAAGCCTGATGACCTGGGTCTGATCTCTGGGACTCATAAGACAGAAGGAGAGTTGTCTTTCCTGAAAGTTGCCCTCTGACCTTCATAGGCTCACTGCAACATATGTGTGACACATGCACAGGTAAAATAACATATATAATCCATAACACACACACACACACACACACACACACACACACACACACACACACACACACCAGTTAAGCGAACTTGCAGTGAGGATCTCCGTGCCGGGCTCTGTCCCAGATGCTAGCGTTTAGCGTTAAGGCAGATGTGTGGGGGCAGGATTTAATCCTCAGGAAAAGGTGAAGAAAGGGTGGGGGAAATCCGGGAGCAGGGAGGGAGGTGAGCTCTCAGCAGGCCATTCCAGGATGACAGCTGGGCTGAATCCTCCAGGATGAACAGGGCTTGCCCCTTGAGAAGGAGCTGCTGGTGAGGGGAGTGAGGTGGTGGGGTGAGCAGAGAACGGACCAGAGGGAACTGGGGTTCTGAGGCTGAAAGGACAGTTCGGGACTTTAAGAGCTTAGCGTGCACCGCTGAAAATGCTTGGATTTGACTTTGAAGGCAATGGGATTTTGTTTGTTTTGTTTCTTTGGGGAGATGGAGTCTCACTATGTAGCCCAGGCTGGCCTTGAACTTACAATCCTCCTGCCTCAGCCTCCCCACTAAGACCAGCAGCAAGAAGTTTTACTTTAATTTTTTGTGTGTGTGGTACGATGATGATTTGCACAGCATTGGAACCAAGAGGATAACTGAACTGGTGATGGTGAGGATCCTGAGTACCAGGGATTGGGTATCTCAGCATGAACTGGAACTCATCCTCCGTGGATGCTGAGGAATGACTGCTGATCATTGGCAAGTTTCTAAACCTCTCTGTGCTTTGGATGTCTCTCAGTAAAGGAAGGTGGTGGCGATGGTGATGATGGTGATGATTGATGATGATGATGATGATGATGAAATACACTTTGAAGTGTTACTCTGCTCAGTGAGTAAGTGTATGTGGTGTCCATTCCGAGACCCAGGGAGTGGTGAATTCTGTACTTGTTACTTGCTTGCATCCCAGGGTCCCATGGCTAGGTGCCCAATAGGAAGGCTGTAGGCACATTCAGGTTGTTGCCATCCACACCCCCTCAGCATCTCATCTTGTCCCCATGGGCATGTGCCTAGCAACCTTGCTGGGCTTGTTCACTGAGCCAGCGCAGCTGAGTAACCCAAGCTGCTCCAGTCAGATGCTATCTCCTGGGAAGCTGGCGCTTTCTGGAACACAGTCATTCTATCAGTCTGGGCAAGTCCTTAAATCGAGGACATGTAAATTTGGGAACTAGGAGGTGGAAATAAGAAAAACAAAAGCAGAAAGAGGGGAAACCAAGTAAGCCTTGGGGGAACAGGAGCTAAACTGTCATGTGGTAAGTGAGAGGGGGAGGTGGACTGATACATGGACATGGAGACTGCAGATGATGACCACCTCTGTCCTAAGAGGATCTGAATGTGGATAAATGTGTTGGCTGTGGGGCCGGAAGTGTTGGCTTTAACCCACTGTCTTTCTCCTTAATAATTATGTAATTTTGGACAAATACCATCAACCGCCGCTCTGTGCTGAATTTTCTTGTCTCCACGCCCTACTGTCTGCACAGGATGAGAACAGCCGCACCCCATTGTCTGTGCATTGATCGTTTTACGGTACCTCTGTGCAGGTGGATTTGTGGGTGCCTCATCCCTGTCCCAAGACAGACAACTGTGTGAAGAGAAAAGGCTAACTTAGTCCACAGTTTTAGAAGTTCAAAACCCAAGTGTCAGCACCGTGGGTGTGGTGTCTGGTGAGACTGGGAAGTGACGGCACATCGTAGCCGGAACTCATGGAGTAGCAAGCAGGCAAATCCGGAACCAGAGCAGAGAGAAATGGCACGTGTTCGGCCAGGTTTACTTTTTAATAATAGCCTTCTCCGGAGGAGTCACATGGTAATACCCAGAGAGTCATATGAGAACTACCACACATGTCCCTCCCCACCAATGGTCTGAGAACCTCCGAAAACGTTTCACATCTAGGAGGTTCTACTTCCTCCAAACAGTGTCACTCTGGAGATCAGCCCTTAATCCCAACAGTCCCTTGAGGGATTGACATGAGTGCAGGTAGCCTGTATCTTTTCAGGAGTTTAACGAGTTAAGAGTTGCGGTCTTGGCTCTCTACCTTTGGCTTTCCGATTAGCTTTGAGGTTTGGAATATGTCTCTCCTCCAAACCTTATCTTTTTCATCTGTCAAATGAGAAAGTATCCGTCTATAGGGATGGTGCGAGGATCAAGCGATCAGTGTTTAACATTGGCTCTCGGGACGGAACTCAATTTGCGGCGCCTGCTCATTTCCACAGAGCAAATGCTCCCACTGCAAGGTAGCGTTGCAGTGTCTCTGAAGGTGGGGTTGGGAAGAACTGTGCATCGTTATCCAGCATCCCCACTGCACAGATAAGACATTACCTGAGCCTAGATAACAGTTAAGGGCAGTGAAGTAATTAGGAACTGATGGGCTTTTATTGCATTTGTTTTTTTAATGTAATTTATTTAATTGCGAGCTTACATAATATAGTTTTTAATAACTGCTGTTCATAACTGGCTTGCAAAGTTCTTGAAAATTTAATAAGCAGCTCTTGCAAGCTGGTCCAAGCTGGCTGCACATACTGTCGGATGTGCTAAAGCTCTAACGAGGCCTAGGAGAGAACATCGCCCATACGCAGTGCTCCGTCATCGGTAGCCCATACAATTCTTGGTGTGTATTTTATGATGCAATCTATGATTCTAGTAGTTTAAAAACAAATGAAAAAGGCCATGGGGAAACAAGTCTTCAGTGGCTGCCCTTTTCATTCCTATATCAAAGGACTCAAAAGAGCAAGTTTGGGCAGAGAGAGCTCTTTGGGTTCATGGTTTCAGATGTTAGTGCGTGATGGTGCTGTGGCCCCGATGGAGATGGACGTGTGACAGAGGCTCCTCATACCTTGGTGATCAAGGAGCTGGCATGGGGCTGGAAGCAGGGCAGGCTGTAGCCTTCAATATCCATCTCTAGTGAGTGGCCTACTTCTGGAGGCCAGGATACATTGTCTCAAGGTCTCACCACCTCCCCACAAATAGCATCCTGGCTGGGAACCAGGTATTCAAAGTAAGAGCCTTTGGGGGATATTTCTGACTCAAATCCTAACAGCTTAAAGGCACCTCTTATGAAGTTAGGGTCATTCTGTTGAATTGAGGAACGTGGGCCTGCGACATGGTTTGCTTGTGATATTACTGTCCTGAGTATTCATTCAGAACTCAGGCCCAAAGATAAAAATAAAATAAAAGATAAAATAAATGGGATTAAAAAGCTTATAGCCGGGTGTTGGTGGCGCACGCCTTTAATCCCAGGACTTGGGAGGCAGAGCCAGGCGGATCTCTGTGAGTTCGAGGCCAGCCTGGGCTACCAAGTGAGCTCCAGGAAAGGCGCAAAGCTACACAGAGAAACCCTGTCTCGAAAAAACCAAAAAAAAAAAAAAAGCTTATAATACACTGATTTCCCTGGCATTGAGTGTGATATCCAAAAATGGGGGGAGAGGGATCTTGCTGGGCAGTGGTGGCACATGCCTTTAATCCCATCACTCAGTAGGCAGAGGCAGGTGGACCTTTGAGTCTGAGGCCAGCCTGGTCTATATAGTGAGTTCCAGGACAGCCAGGGCTACACAGAAACACCCTGTCTCGAACGGCCTCTGCCCTCCCCCATAGCAATGCAGACCAGAGAAATAAGGTGTAAGTAATCAGGAATCAGGATCTTATATGGAGGACCATAATAAGCCATTTGTTTTTAAACACAGCACACCCACAGAGGGACATTCATAACATTATAAGGATACCCATGTGTGATATCTGTATCTCTCATAGCCCAGGAAGGAAAAAGTTGAGCATAAAATTACATACCTGAAGAACTAATAATAATAATAATAGTAATAAAGACTAATTACAAAGGTGTGAGCAGGACTTGGCAGAGTTCTTGATGATAGGAGGAAGGTGGCCTAGAGCTACCACAGTCATGGGACCTACCTGTGCCCATGACTGGCAGGGGCAGGATTCAATGGAGAGCCACCTGGAGACCTGATTCCTCGTGAGGTTGAGGAGAATGCCGGAATGCAGGTGCCCTTCAGAGGACTTCCTCCCCACCAGTGAGGGAACATGGGAGACAGTGCTCTTGCTTCTCTCTCTACCACCTCTGCATCGCCTGATGTTGCCAAACCCAGTCAGAAGGCAGAGGGCCGGCTTGCACTTCGATGATGTACACACGCCCTACAGGTAAGCTCCCTGGGATCCGGAACTGAGTAAAGAAAAACAGAGGGGTCTGGAGGATTAACAGGAACATCCAGCGCCGTGCTCCATGACATGGATCACACAGGCAGGGAGGGGTGTGACTCGGGAGAAGAAAGGGTGTGGGTTCCTGAGGTGTGCAGGAACATACTGAAACAAGGTCTTCGCACTAACGTGTGATAATTGTGACTTGAAGGGAGGAGTGTAAGGAATTCAACTCAGGAGAGCATCAACCACACTAAGCAAACTTCTGAAAAATTCTCTTTCACTCCCCTATGGTGCTTGTACCAGACTCCAGGTCTTCCAGATGAACTCAGCCGGAGAGAACGCTGACTCTTGGTTGGACACTCGGGCGCCCACTGCCCTGGGATGAGCAACACGAAGTGGAAGTGTGGAGTATGGGGAGACACCAAGACGGGTCTCAAACCTGTTCCTGAAAATCCGTCCTTGTCAGAGAAGAGCAAAAGGAAAAACATGTACACAGGTAAGGCGGAACTTTGTTCTTTGAGAAAGAAAGTGAAGGGGACTCCAGCACAATGGGGGATCCCTTCCAGACCCGGATTAGGCACAAACCACATCCAACCACCTGTTTTCACAGAGATCCTTTATTATAAAGTGGGGAAGCAAAGTTAAAGTGGCTGCTTCCTGACTCAGGCAGAAAACAGCAGCAGATGACCTTGCAGATGTCATTCTTAAGAAGAGGAAAGGGGGAGGTCTGTGTTGGGATGGGCTGGGATGCAGTGGTAGAGGAGATAGAGGATGAGGGAGAAGGGGAAGGGGACAAGAGGAAGGAGGAAGGGGTATTTGTCCTGGAGGGACAAAGGACTGCCTCTGGATAGAGGGGAGACAGGCGTGGCACATGGGGAAATGGTGGTTTATAAAGGTAAAGGGGGAAATCCTGTATTAGGATGAGGTGTTTAATTTTAATATGGCATGTTAATTAGGTGAGCCAAAGGGGACTTTTGATTGCTGGACTTCAATACTTCCATAGCTGGACCTTGACAGTCAGCCTCAGGAGGAAGAAGTGGCCAAATAAGGGGATGGGCCTCAGTGGCCAGCTTTAGGAATGGAATCTCACAGTTTTCAGCAAGGTAGAAGGAGTCGGGGAGAAGGGCAAGGCCTGCCAGAGCCACAGGCTCAAGCTAATGTCCCTTCAGAACGTGTCTACACACTCAAAGAGCACACCAAGACACGAATGGCGGCTGTCTGGGTGTGGGAGGAAGACTGCTTTTATTTATTTCATTTGTTTTCTTGTGTTTCCTAATTTTTATAAAACAAGCCCAAGTTATTTATGTAATGAGAATTGGAATTTTAGCAAAAAGGTTATTAATGCTTTCAAAAAAATTACTAGCAGAGAGAAATAGATACAGACACTATTCAGTCATCCCCCTGCCTTCGTCCCTGTTTCCTGTCTTCCCTGTGGTCTGCCCCCAGGTTCTGCTCACAACTTCTCTGTTCAGGGAACGCTGACTAAGACATTTGGCCCAGAAAGTCAGAAAGATGACCCAAAATAAGCAGGCTGCCAAACAATTAAGTTAGAACCACACTTGGGAACATCCTCTACCTTCTACCAAGACGCCACGGGAGGATCCCAACATAATCCCTCCTGGAATCACAGCCTGGGTAGCTGAAAGCAAAACGTGATTATCTCATAGTTGAGGAGCCCAGGAGTCAGAATCAAGGTGTCAGCAGGATTAATTCCTTCTGGCCCTATAGCTGGAAGTTTCTCTGGTCCCAACCGGCCTTACAGTCCCTCAGCTACTTATAAAATAATCATTCAGAGGCTTAATATTAATTACCAATTGTATGGCCTATGGCAGGCTTCTTGCTAGCTAGCTCTTATAACTTAAATTAACCCATTTCTATTAATCTATGTTTTGCCACGTGTTCTGTGGCTTTACTGGTCTGTTGGCATGTTGCTCCTTGGGCAGCAGGTTGGCATCTTTCTAGACTCTGCCTTTCTCTTTCCTGTCTCTCTCCCACCTGCCTCTAAGCTGCCTTGCCATGAGCCAAAGCAGCTTATTTATTAACCAATGGGGATAACATATGTTCACAGCGTAGACAAAAACATCCCACAGCATGGCCCAAAGGGAGAATCCTTTCCATGTCACCCTAGGTGACCTATGGCATCCTTGGCTTGCAATTGTGTCACTATTCTCTCTTCTGTGTGTCAAATGGCCTTCTTTCCCAAAGATCAGTGACACCAAGCCCCCTTCCTCTCATAAAGACACTAGCTATTGGATTTGGCTCCATATAAATTCACTATGACTTTATTTAATTTGATTATATCCACAATGACCCTATTTCCAAATAAGGTCATAGTGAGGAGTATGGGGGTTGGGAGTCCACGAAATAGTGGACACCTCATAGTTGGAGAGGCAGGTGTCTAAACCACACCCACCCTCTCCTTGCTCCAAGCTTGCTTTCCTACACTCACAGCAGGTGTCCATTCAGAAAAGGGCATGGCTCTAATTCTTGGTCTAGGTGAGGAACTGTGGCTGGACAACTGTTCATGGAGCTGAGCACTTATAAACCGTAATAATGGTGTTCCTGTCATGTCATACTTCTAGGGCTCTAATAATGACGCTCCTGTTATTTATTAAGCGGTGCTGTTTACTGTGCGAGAAAAGCCACGAGGTACAACAAAACCACTGTAAGAGTTTACTAAGGGAAGGGAACAGAAGGGGTGTGCATAGTGTTGGTTTTGATGCGGTGCTTTTGCTCTGCGAGGAAAGGTCATGAGGCATGACAAAAACTCACTATCAAGAGTTTTATTAGAAAGGAGAGGGGAGGGACAGAAGATAGCGTGACCAGGCCTGTGGAAGACATGTGCAGAAAGAGAGTGGGGAAGAGAAGGAGAAGAGGAGCAAGGGCAGGGGTCTGTGTCCTGCTTCTTAGGGATTCCCCTGCACATGCGCATATGGGCTTAAACAGAGCTACCCACGCGTGCGCAGATTACGTAGGATGTAAGGCCCCTTACTTGGCTACTGAACTGCGCATGTGTGGTCATGTAAGTGGAGGCGTGGCCAAGAATCCCAACACATAGGCCTATGAAATGACCATGCAGGAAGATAGGGGGAGGAATAGGTGGAACCCACTTTTATAGGTTCCCCCCTGCACATACGCATATGGGCTTAGAGTAGCTATGCCATGCATGTGCATAGATTATGTAATCATGCTGTGATCACACTGGGTGCAAATTACGGGATCACGCAGCACACGGATCACACAGCACACGTAAAGCCCTGGGATGACTAAGCATGACTAAGCATCTTGCCAGCGCCCGCACACACGTGGTCATGTAGCTGGGGGAGTGGCTAGGAATTCTAACATTTCCTTTCATGTAATACTTCAGAAGTCTTAAGCTATTCATGACTCATAACCATCAGGAAAATTCCCAAGCAGGAATCTTCTATGTTACTAAAGATCAATGTTGTGAGTTGACTTCCGGACCCCAAAAAGAGATCATTGAGCATAATAGATGCTCAGTAAACAGTAAATTGCTGAAATAAAGCTTTCTAAACAAAAGCGCAAGATCCCACTGCCAGAGCGGCAGGTGCTGCGTATACCGCCCTCCAGACATCACTTAAGCTCCTATTTTTCTTTCTTGTGAATGGGATAATTGCAAAGTGGGCAGATCAAGACCAACCTCAGGCCGTCATTGTGAAGAGGGAATGAAATAGCAAATGTGAAAATAAGTCTATCACCATCCACACAGGAGTTAGGGCTCTTGTGAGCAGATGACAGAGACTTCCACCAGACCCCTAGCTCTCTGAGACACCTGGCACATTGTCCCTTGAAATTTCACTTGCAAAATCAATTCAAATTGGCTTCAGTACAGACAGTTCCTCATGAGCTGACAGTCAGCCAAAAGACACTGAACAAAGAGAGCCGCAGTAATTGTTAGCATCTCAAACAACAAAGGCCATGTTTACGGGGAGATGCTGGTTTCAGCATCAACCTTGGAGGAGGTCTCTTGGGCACCAGTGTTAAGGCCGGGGGGGGGGGGGGGGGGGGGGGAGAATTCTAGTAATGTTTTCCCGGGAAACAAAACTGAAGGAGTTTAGCAGACCCGTTCATTTGCAAATCGGAGGTTTAAGGGGCTGAGGACTTCAGTTGTGCGTTGGGACCGGGAGTCTGTTAGAAGACCGGCTTGTGGCGGGCCAGGGTACCAGGCGGTCCACGAAGACCTCAGATCCTCACTCTTCATCTTCGAAACAGGTAATCACGTGGTATTCTCTTCATGGAAAAGTGGTGAGGGCTTCAGAGCAGGACCTGGCCAGTGGCTGGCTGCTCCTGACAGCAAAGCAGAAATCAAACTCCAGGCAGTGTGACTCCTAACTCCCAGGCAGAGGCAGGGTTGGGTGTGAAGGTTTGCCCGGGGCTCGGGCTTTGTCCTTTGTCCTCGGGGCTTGGGTCCCCCTCTTGCCAGCTCCCTGTGCACACGTGTGTGTGTGTGTGTGTGTGTGTGTGTCCCTGCCCTGGTCTGGGGCAATGGTGTCTGTTCATCCTCTCCAGTTCTGGGTGAGGACAGTCAGCTACTTGTCTGAGAGCCAAGGGCAGCCAGCAAGGGTTCAGACGCCTTTTGCTTCCTGAGAAGGGAGGTGGCCTTGCCCTGTGGGAAGCATCAGTTGGAGGGAGATGAATTTAGCTGCCTTCCCTGGTTGGTGATGGGGGAGGGTCCTGTCAGCCAGAGGATGTAGGCTTAGCTCCAAAAGGGCTTTTGTCTGAGGCTGGGCCTCAGGCCAGAGTGACATTCTTCGGTGCAGGCTGCCAGGCCACCACTGAGTGGGCACCTGCAGGGCAGCTAGGGAAGGAGTGAGGGGCCTGTCTTTCTTCCACAGAGGAGAGCATGCGGGGATGGAATCTGCCATTTTGGGGCCCCTGGGGTGCGGGGGCCATGCCTGTGGTTGCTCCTGGCTCCAAAAAACATGCCAAGGCCCAGGCTACTCAGGGATGTGGGCAATTAACATTTTAGCTTCTGTCATGTCTGATAAAGATCCCCACAAGATGAAAGGAATCCACTCTGCCTTAAATGAGTGCAGCAGAAGAAACCTAGGATCATAGAAAGACCTGGGAGCCTCGGCCACAGCTCCCCTCGCAGCAGGGATGCTGCCCTTCACTGAGGATGTGTTTTGCCCCACTACGAATCCTCTGCACAGGTGGGTGTACCATCTCCTACGCTGTGGGTAGTGACTGCTGATTCCCACAGCTATCTCTTCTGTGGAACCATCTCTCTAGGGAGGTTGCATGAATTCCTTTCATCCTGAGGTGTCTCCATGGCAGCCAGTAGGCACAGAAGACCCGGAAGGAGGTAGCAGGCCTAGGGGATAGTTCATGGTCCAAGGGCCCTGTAGGACCAGGCTGAGGTAAGTCTTTGACTGATACAACTCCGTCTGTAGCTCATCCCTTGCTAGTACTGCGCTCTCTCACTCTCTCTGTCTCTGTCTCTCTCTGTTAATGTCAGATTTTTTTTTCCCCTATCACTATTCACTTTATTTTTTGAGACAGGTTCTCCCATGGAACCTGGAACTTGCTATTTTTCCTGGACTGGCTAGTCAGCATGCCCTAGGATTCCTCCTGTGTCTCTGCCCGGCCTAGTGCTAGGATCACAGACTGGCCATGCCCAGCCTTTATCTGAACTTAGTTCAGGTTTGCAGAGCAAACACTTCCGCTCCGAACCATCTTCCCACATCTCTTCCCGGCACCTGGGCTGGCCTCTCTTGCTCCCTTCATCCTGAAAGGCCTTTGTCAGCAAATCCCTTACAGGAGAATCCCGGGACTTGAGGCTGGAGAGGTGGCTCAGAGATTAAGAATGCCCCCTTGCTCTTCCAGGAGACCTGAGTTCACACCCCAGTGATGGAGTCTGGTGGCTTCACAAATGCTTGTAATTCCAGCTCCCAGCGATCCGGCACCCAGGCCAGTCATCCACAGACATCTGCCCCTCTGTACATAAGTAAAAATAAATACATATTTTTAAAATTTCAGTTCTTGGTCTACTATCTCACGAATACTACTTCTCTTGTGAATCTATTCTAGTGAACAACTATTGAGGAGTCTCTATGCTCCAGATGTGTTGGCTGTGCATGAGGACGGCAGTATGGCAAATCAGTGCAGCCTTTCCATCGCTGAGCTTACAGTCTGACTCAGCGGCGCTTAGACTTGATGTTCCCAGAGGACATTGCCATCTTCAAATGTGCTGGACCACAGTCTTACATCTGGGATGCCCGGAGCCTGCAGCTTGGACGTGCCTGGCGGTGGAAAGAGACGACTATATTAAATCATCCCAAAAAATTGCGTTATGGCTGTGATTAACACTCTGCATCAGCAGTATGGGCTACAGAGAAAGATAGCACAGCGTCTGTTCTACCCTTGGCTCTGGAACACCGTGGGGTAGGACTCTGAAGACACCATTTCTAGACAACAGCTGTCTTGTTAGGTTCTTCCGCTGACAGGGGACACGAGGAGAGCAGACGGAGAGAGCAGACACTTTCTGTCTTCTCTTGTTCTTGCCGACCTCCCTGCGCCCGGGTGTGTCCCTTCTTGGATGTCTGAGCACCCACTCTGCCTAGAGCAGCCTAGGGCTCCCATCCCAACCCCCAGCCCTGTAGCGATCCTTCAGATGTACCAGCAGGAGCCAGGAGCTCCCCCGTTCTGGAAACAGCCCCGTGTCCCTTTGTTTCCTAGTTCTAGGATTGGCAGCTCTATCCTGCCGATCCCTGAGTTACCTCTGTTTCTTTGTGTGCAACCCAACGACGTCCCCCCAGAGTAGAATGCCTCTTGTGTTTTTATAGTGCCCACCCGGACCGAAACCAGATATGGCACATTCGACCTGGGCCAGGTTAACAAAGGTGACTCTAAAGAAATACATTTAGGTCTCTGGCTTAAAGGGCCAGTAAGACTCACTGGGTGGGGGTGTGTGGAAGAAATAAAGTAGAGAAGGAATGCAGACTCTGGAGGAGAGATAGACAGAGAAGGCCTAGGTCATCTAGAAAAATGGAGGAAAGTAATGGTCACATCATGCAGGACCTTGAAAAGACAGGGAGCCATTGAGGAATGCTGGAGAATCTTCCGATGACAATAAGGATGCCAAGTGGGCATTCTCCACCTCCAGCGCTTCCTTCTGGTGCTGAAGGAACTCTCACCTTCCTCCACTGTTAGAATTTGTTCTATCAGAAACACAAAAGCAATGTAGCAAAAGTCATAGATCATTTACATGGAGGATTTGACAAGGGGACCAAGAATATAGTTCCATGGTAGAACACTTACCTACAGTGTGCAAGGCCACAGGTTCAATCCTCAGCACTGGAAAGAAGAAACAGAAAAGGTAATCCTTTAGGGTACATGTACCCCCACTGCATGGTTCAGTTAAAGGAAAGATCTTTGTGTGAAGAAAACATCATGCTTCTTCCTGCAAAGTCGCCTGAGGAGGCTTTGTGCTTTGAACAAATGTGTGATGGTGAGTGGCAGCCTTGAGCAGGGCCCAGTTTGTCTTCGGCATCAACTGAAATTCCAATGTTGTCTTTGCTTCCTATCTTGAGAACACAATCCAGCCTCTCTGAACCCTTGCTGCCTTGTCTGAAAATGTCGTCTTCTGGGTTCTTTAAAATTAGGTCATATTAGCTGGGCGGTGGTGGCGCACGCCTTTAATCCCAGCACTCGGGAGGCAGAGCCAGGCGGATCTCTGTGAGTTCGAGGCCAGCCTGGGCTACCAAGTGAGTCCCAGGAAAGGCGCAAAGCTACACAGAGAAACCCTGTCTCGAAAAACCAAAAAAAAAAAAAAAAAAAAATTAGGTCATATTGTTTACAACACCCAGCTCAGTGCCTGGTACCCAGTAGTCCCTTAAAATGTACTATTAGTTTAATAGTTCCTTTGACTTCAAAGCGGTCTTCTCGTAACTTCTACTTCAATAGAGATCCTGCAAACTTAGCCTAATCTCTCTTCCACGTGAGGACATTCCTGCCACGCTACATTCACTTTCTTGGATTTTCTTTGGGGTGGTGTTCTTAGATGTTCTTGTTGACCACCTGGGTCAAGTCCTGAGTTGTCATCGTCACCCAGATCCCCAAGGTCCCAGCCTCAAAACCTCCTCCTAGATCCTCTAATGATCAAACCTGCCAGCTGGGTTTGTCCAGGATTGTCATACTGATGCCACAAGGCTTCAGATGTAGACATTTACTGATTGTTTTGTCTCTCTGATGGCTGTTTTGACACAATTGTTCAGATGAAAGTTCTGTGTATTTTTTCAGGCTTGCAAGAGCATATGTTAGGAGTTAACTTCAACAGGAACATGAGAAATGAATTCCCCTGTTGTCCTGTGAGTATGCATCGAGTCAGCTTCCTTCTCCACCTTCTCCAGATCCACACACACACACACACAAAAAAAATGGTGACCTGGACAACTTAGTAGTCCCCAGCCTGGCTGTCAATCATTTATTAGACCTAGATATTATGTGATGTGCAGTCTACAACTCCCTGATCTTTCCCCACTCAGGCCATGCTTGTGTTTGCTCCTTCACTGATTCATTCAGTCAGAGTTCTCTAGAGGAACAGAACTGATAGAATAAAGCTATATTAGAAAGGATTTATTAGATTGGATTACACAATAAAATGAGCTGGATAGTCTAACAGTCTTCATACTAGTGAGGCTGAGAACCTGGGTGGCTGCTCAGTTCATGTGTCTGGATGTCTCGGCAGTACTGAAAGCCTAGAGGATTCCTGGAGAGTCACCGATCTTCGGCCTTCGTTAGAAGCTGTTAGAGCTGGGTTCTGACTTCAGCGAAGGAACAGAGCAGCAGCAGCAATGATGTAGACCAATTCGTACATAAGATGAACTTGCCAGCAAGATGCAAAGTCGGGCAGACAGAAAGATAAAAGCTTTTGTCTCTGACTACCTGGTGTCTGGCTGCCAAGGCAAGGTGCTGCCCACAGTTAGGGCAGGTCTCTCCACTTCAGTGAATGTGATCAAGAAAATCATCACCCGTGTGCCCGGCAGCTTGCCTCTTCCCTGATTCCAGATCTAATCAAGTTCACAGCCAAAATTAGCCATCCCAAGCACTTACTGTTTTGTGCCAGTTCCGTGCTGGGCACATCCTTCTATGATCCCATCTTCTCTGAAGATAACAAAGCAGGTGCTTAACTGTCTTCGTGGTCATACTTGACCGAGTATTGATAACTTAAACTTCTTATCTGCTTTTCCATGAATGTAGTTGAGAATGAAAGCCATGGTTCTGACTTCCCAAGATCCCCCAGGGCTTTCACGAAAGACTGCCTATTATATAGTCATTCCCCACTGTCTGTTCTTTCCCACCAGGAATGCTTGTATAGGTCTGAGGATGACGAGGTAGATGAGGTGTGCGTCTAGGAGCCTGCCCTGCAGACAGAGGCAAGGAGTTGAGTCTCAGCCCAAAGTCCGGCTCATTGCATAAAACCTAAAGCTCGCTCTTTCTCTTCACTGCACCATGCCCTGCCGTGTGTCCTGAGGATGTACTCTTCTGATCACATGAGCTCTCTGAAGCAACCACTGTGTTAAAGGCATCATATGAGGAGAGCGACAGTGCATTGTCTTTGTCTCCGAGCTGTGTAGAGGTGTCATTCCCTGTTCCAGAATTTCCCAAAGGGTTCAGTGGATCTGGTTACCAAGATGTTCCAGGTTCCTTCTAAGAGAAATCACCCCTGCCCAAGGTGTCCATGCGAGATGGAGCATCTATTCACGGTGTGCTCTGACACAGACCATCCAGAGTCCATTTATCGTTGTCCATCCATTATAGATGCCTAGGCAGCATCTGTGAGGCTCTGACTGAAGCTTCACATATACCTCAGAAACATGGAGACAGGAAGAACAGCGCTCAGTCAGTCATTCCGTCACCAAATTGTGTGCCCCGGAGGCCTGAGCCAAGCACCATGAAGACCTCCAGGTCTCGGCTCTCAGTGTCTTGAATTTAATGTACTGAGGGAAATCAGACATGAGAGTGCTAATACACCTCCACAAAGCCACACAGGAGAGAAAACAAATGGGCCTTTCAGGAACAGCGTTGACCTTGGCGTGAGGAGACTGGGTCTGCTGGATACTAATCAGGGTTCTTAGTCTGGGCTCAGGTGTGGGGGTGTCCTCAGCTCCCAAAGTTTGTGCCCCCCAGGCCCTTGATCCCAAGCATGGTTTTCTTCTCTCAGCATGGGTTTCAGTCTACACTTTAAATAATTAAGTTCTTTTGTCTGGCCCCAGAATCTTCTTCCTCTGGACTGCTTTTTCTGAGCTGCTGTTTACCCCTTTTCTGGCTCCTGCCTGACTTAGTTCCTGAAAGCAAATGGAGAGGTGGTTAAAACCCCGAGCTCATATGGACATTTCCACTGACTTAACACTAAACCACATCTTCTTGGGTTGGCTTTGTGGTCCAGTCCCATGAGTATGATGCACACTGGTCACATTTCCCTCGTGGGCTTATGGGTAAAAAGAAATATCTCTGTCTGTGTTTCCTCTAAGTTAACTGTGAGGGCTGGCTTTGAGCGTGATTCATTTAGGATAAGAAGAATCAGGAAGTGGAGCAAACCAGAAGCAAAGTGAAGGTGGCAGGTGAGGAAGTGACGTCATTCAAAGCATCAGCTCCCTTTGACCCCCTGGAAACTTGGAGTGCAAAGGGTCCCTAACTCATGATGGCATATCTTCACAGTTTGTAAATTTTATGGCCATGGCCAACATAACTGTCTAGGCAATGAGGAAGGCACAACAGTTTAGATATGAAGAACTTTCAAGTTACAAAAAGGTTGTATGGATTGCTTACCAGGATTAGACTTATTTAGTGTGTGTGTGTGTGTGTGTGTGTGTGTGTGTGTGTGTGTGTGTGTGTGTATGTACATGTGAGTGCACATGAATGATTCAGGATGGGCATGCACATGCCACAGTTGTGGAGTTGCTTTTCTCTCGTTATGTGGATTCTCGGGCTCAAACTCAGGTCACCAGCTGTACACAGCAAGTTCTTTTATCTTTGAGCTCCACAGAACTTGACTTTTTAAGCATGGAATGGTATGCAGGTTAGTTTCATCAACTTGGTACAAACTAGGGTAGCCTGGGAAGGGAGACCACCTTTTCTCAGTTAATGGTTGATTTGGGAGGGTCTAGCCCACGGTGGGTGGAATGCCACTGTGGGTCTCCCCTGGGCATGTCATTCTGGGTGCTATAATAAAGCAGGCTGAGCAAGCCACAGAGAGCAAGCTGGTAGGCAGGATTTCTCCATGGTCTCTGTTTCAGTTCCTGCCTCCATGTTCCTGCCTTGAGTTCCTGCCCAGACTTCCCTCGATGACAGACTATGATGCGGGAGGCTAAGATAAATAAACCTTTTCCTCCAGAAGTTGCTTTTAGCCAGTGTTTTATCCCACAACAGAAAACAAAGTAGGGCAAATAGAATGTGTAATGCTTTTGTTCACCAACTAGAAATGAAGGAGCCCACAAAAAGAGCACAGTTTTATAAGAATGGTTCTCAACTGGAGGCAATTTTGCCTGTCACCCCTGCCTTAAGGGGATATTTGACAATACCTAGAGCTATTTTTGGTTGTTGTAAATGGAGAGAAGGAATATACTACTCGCATTTGGTAGGTAAAGATGCAAAGAGGTGGGAACTGCAATCCAATAGTCTTTTTAAGGATAATTAGCCAGATATGGAGTTATCTTAGTTACTGTTACATTGCCGTGAAGAGACACCATGACCAAGGCGTCAGTCATATGGAAGAAAGAGTTTATTGGGGGCCTACAGTTTCAGAGGGTGAGTCCAGGACAGGCGGGGAGCATGGCAGCAGGCAGACAGGTGTAGAGTCAGAGCAATAGCTGAGAGCTTATAGCTGATCCAAAAATGGGAGAGAGAGAGAGAGAGAGAGAGAGAGAGAGAGAGAGAGAGAGAGAGAGGATGTGTGTGCCCCACAGCGTTTATGTGAAGGTCAGAGGACAACTCTTGGAACTCAGGCCTCTCCTTGCACCTTGCCTGAGGCAGGGAGCTCTTGTTTCTGTCCCTCTGCAAATGCCAAGCTAGCTGCTTCTGACGGTTTGAATGAGAACTGCCCCTCAGAGGCTATATATTTGAAGATTTGGTCCCCAGTGGGTGCTTCTGTCTGGGGACATCATGGAACCTTTAGGAAGTATAGCCTTACTGGAGAGAGAATGTCACCGGGGGGTGGGCTTTGAGAGTGTGTAGCCTTACTCCACTTATGGCTCTCTCTGCTTTCTGTGACTGGTTGAGATGTGATCTCTCAGCGTCATACTGCCATGCCTATGTTACCACGATGGACTCAAGCCAAAATAAACTCTTTCTTCTATGAGTCATTTCTGGCTATGATGTTTTATCACAGCAAAAGAAAACTGATACGCTGGACCACAAGCTTCGGAGTGAGTCTCCTTTCTCCGCCCCCATCTCCCCACGAGAGTGGCAGGATTACTAATATGTGCCACTGCGTTCGGCTTTTTCTTATGTGACTTCTGGGGACCAGGTTGTTGGCATGGTGCAGAAAGTTCTTTTACGCGGTGAGCCATCTCACCAGCCTCGACGGCTCTACCAGAAGTTTCCAGTGCCGTCTGCAGCGGGAAAACATCAAAGTCTCTCGGCAATGATTCAGACCAGACCACCCTCATCTAACATTTTGCTAGAGATCTTTAGATATTTGTGTTTCCCCCAAAATCACATGGTAAAACCCTAGCTCCCACTGTAGGGAATTAGGAAATGAAGTCTTTGAGTGCGAAGTGGTAATGAGAGGGTTCATGAAGGAGTTAGCGTCTCTTGTGGTGTGACTATAAAATGCCCCCTCTCAGTGCATGTGTTTGTACAGCTAGCCACTGGCAGGTGGAGCTGTTTTAGGAGGTGGTGGAACGTTAGGGAGGTAGGTAACCTGCTGGAGCAAGTTAGTCGCTGAGGGTGGGCCCCACGGGTTACAGCCCAGCTGTGGTTCCAGATCAAGCTCTCTCTGCTCTGTGGTCTGCTAAGATGTGAACAAGCTGCCACATAGTCCTGCTGCCAGAGTTGCCCACACCACACCTTCCTGCCATGGTAGACTATGTTCTCCCCATCTGTTAGCCAAAATCAATCCTTCCTTCTTTAAGTTGCTTCATTAAAAAAAAAAAAATATTGGGACTGGAGAGATGGCTCAGCAGTTAAGAGCACTGGCTTCTCTTCCAGAGGATCTGGGTTCAATTTCCCAGAACCCACATGGCAGCTCGCAACTGTTTGTAACTCTGGTTCCAGGGGATCTGACACCTTATTACCAATGCACATAAAATAAAGTTAAATAAATTATTTAAAAAATATTTATTTATGTAGTGTGTGTGTATTTATGTAGTGCATGCATGTGTGCGTGTGCTTGTGTGTGCGTGTGTGTGTGTGTGTGTGTGTGTGTGTGTGTGTGTGTGTGTGTGTAGGTACCCATAGAGGCCAGAAGAGGGCATCAGATTCCCTGGAGTGGATGGTTGTGAATACATAGCGGGAACTAAACTCCAGTCCTCTGAAAGATCAGTCAGCACCCTTAACCACAGAACCATCTCTCCACCCCTTAGGTTGCTTCCTGCTATGATAATGATTAAAATAACTACTACAGTGCTATCATCATACAAACAAAAATCCCTCCAGAGAGCTCCCCTTTGCCATGTGAGGACAGCGGGAGAGACTATCTGTGGGCTGGGAAGGTATGTGTTCTCATGTACTAAGACCTAAGACCTAACCTTGGATTCCCAGCCTCTAGAGCTGGGGACGGTGCATATTTGCCTTTTAGCCTCGGTACTCCTGACAGCAGCCCAAATGGATTGAATTACATGGCCCCGAGCAACTTAATTCCATTATTATTAAAGAGGAATGAAGCCCCACTGCCGTATCAGTAGCTTGGCCTTGCTTTCACATAGTTATGTGTAAGCGGTCATCTAAGCCTCCTGGACTCTGGCTGTCCTTTTACTGTTTCTAGTCTGCCTGAATAAAGCCTTATGTGTCTGGACAGAACTTTCTGGCAAGGCTCACAGGAAAATGCCAAAAGATGGACAGCAGGGACATCTCCAAACTGGGAGGAGCAGCTGCGGTTTGTGCCTATCTGCTAATTATGTTTGTGCAAGGGAGAATGTAATCTTGGAGTTGCTTTCATTAGAGAACATTCCTCCCAAATAGTAAGGGCCATGAAGGGGAGAGAGAGTGGTCATCTTCTTGTGGTCACTGGAGGCCACTAGTGTTTACCAAAGCCCCTGACAAGTGGTGGGCTGCTGGTCTGGCTTTGATCGTGACTCTCTGGCACGTAGTAACACAGCTCTGTTTTCTGGCTTAAGCTGCTGGGGATGGTGAGGACTTTGGAAATTCATGACTGGTCATGTGACCAGTGACTAGAAGAGAGGCCACCACAGCTCTATACTAACTGGCTCTGGAACATGAGCTCTCACCTCTGGGGTCCTCCTTACAAATCAGCATCCCCGCTAGATTCCCTGGCTCCTGTGTGGGCCACTATCAGTGACTAAGGGGATGAAAAGGTGCAATCTGCTCGTCGTGTGTCTCTGATTCCTCAAGATCCCCAAACCAAGACAACAGTAGGGACTGAAACCCACTCTACTCTGGGCCCCAGGACTCAGACTTCACTGGAGAAATGGATATTCTTATCAAATTAATCTGCTCCAGGGAGGGTACCTTTTTAAAAACTCATGCAGGTGTGCCTGACAAATAAGAATGCATAGTGTTTGGTTTTGTCTTTTTTTGTTTTCCTTCTCACTGCTTATCAATCCTTGGCAGTCCAGGACATTCCTACAAGGAATTGTCAGGCCTAGATAACAACACAGAATTTTAGGGTCCATCTAGATGGCCATACTCAGACTTCCTGGGGGTGGGGCTTGGTCATCTGCATCCTGACAAGCGCTTGGGGATAGCCTATCCACTGACATGGCAGCAAGCTGCTCAGTTCTAGCTCTGAACCTGTTACTGGATTTCAAACTAGCTCTCGGCTTCTGGATGGAACCTCAGTGTGCCCGGTCCTCTCCATACTTGCTGAGGGCTAGTTGCCAGTGTTGGGTGTTCCCCAACTCCACATGCAGCTGGCACCTCTGCAGCTCTGTAGCATGCACCTGGGCGAGGGCACTTGTTCTGAGGTGACGCCGGTCTGCCACACCTTGCATACTTCAGGTTTCCCCTGACTGCTCTGCATTCTTGTTATAGTCTGTTTAGTTTGTGGAGCCTAAGAACCCTTGGGAACTTCACCCCCAAGTCCCTGGGGTCCCCACTAAAAGACCAGGTCACAGGAGTGCTCAGTCTCACAGTATCTGTCTCTAAGACATCCTAAGACCCTGTCTTAGTCCCCAGCAAGGAGACTCCAGACCCAGGGCAGAGATCACCAGCATGACTTGGACCTTTTTTTTTTTTTTTCCTCTTCGGATGTGTCTGGCCCATGTCTGCGGTGGGAGAGGCCCGGTTCTGCTGGGTTTCTGGTTTGTAGGTTTCAGGAACCAAGGGAAAGGTTCAGTTCTCACATGTGAGTCATTCTGACTGCGGGTTCCAGCTGGAGGCATCTCTTCAAGCTGAAGGAGCTGACAGCCCAAGGTTGGATGTTCATCTTGTAGTGCTCAGCATGCCATTTGGTAGTTCCTAAGAAGCTCAGGGTGCATCTGCTTCTCCCTAAAGAAGATGAATTCATCACAGTGATACCACATCATCCTGGTCCCAACACGGACTCTTACAGGTTGCGTAATTGTATCTCACTCAATCTTCTCAGAACACCAAGGGTTACTAACTACCACCTTATGACTTGGCATACTTAACATGTGTGAGACAGTCTGTGTGTGTGTTTGTGTCTGTACATTTGGGTTCATGTTTGTGTAGGTGCAGGAGTTTGTGTAGGTGCACATGTGTGCATATGTGTGTGGGAACTAGAGGTATCATTCCTCAGAAGTCACCCTTCATGGTCTTGAGGCAGGGTCTCTTGCTGGCCTGGACTTCGCTGTGTCCATTGGCTAGCCAGTGAGTTCCAGGCAGCCGTCTATTTCTACTTCCTCGGCACTGGGATTACAGAAGCATTCTGCCATCCTCTGCTTTTTAAATGTGGGTCCTGGGGATCAAACTCAGATTCTCATCTGGGTGGCAAGTACTTCCCTGACTGAGCTAGCTCCCCGGTCCTGCCTTACGACTTTATGAATGTTATTCCTTACCAACGCAAGGAGGTTTAGTAACTTTCCCAGGGTCACACACCAAGGCTCTGCACCTCAATGTCTGTGTCCCACCATGAGGGTAGACACACCTCATTCCAGGAAGGCGTGTTTCAGATCCAGTCTTCTGAAAGACTGCAGATGAAAAAACACATGACTAGATAAATCACGGTCACACCTTAAGGTGGTGTCCCGGCAGGTGCAGGGCACACCACCCGAGTTTAAGCGGCCTTGTTCTTAAGGTCTTTGGGAGAACTCCTAAGAGACTGGAAGTACCGTGACAGTGGGTTTGCAAATCCCGGTGGTCACTTTCTAGGGTCAGGATGGAAACATCTCTTGAGGGTTTGCTGGGTGCTTTGTACTTTTCTGAGCAGCCACGTGAAGCAAATTGAGTTCCCATTAACGCATGTGTTGATTTAGCCAGAGTGTTGTGGCAGGCTATGAAATCCCTGAAATGAACAACCCTAGTCCCAGGCTCCAAGATCTTCATAGCTTAGTTTGTATGTGTGTTCACACGTGTGAGTGTTTAGGGGTTGTGTGTATATTCAAGTGTGTGTATGTGTGTGAGTGTGTGTGTGAGTGTGTGTGTGTGTGTGTGTGTGTGTGTGTGTGTGATTATAAACAGTAACTTACCAGCTGTATGGGAAGTATGCAAAGGTGTTCTGGGATTGGAGAGGAACCAAGATAGAAGGATGGAGCTGCATGATATTAAAGGGAGAAGAGGCATCTAATTCTAATGGGTGAATAGAACGTTGCTAGTCAAAAAACGGATAAAGGGGGATGGCTGTCTATCTTTTACATAATTGCTTATAAAAGTACTGACTTTCCTATTAAGAATAACTAGAAAAGCTAGACCACAAACTAAATAACTAGCTTAACTCACTAGCTAAAAACAAAACTAGCTTCTTAAGGGATTAGAGAAAAGCTAAGGTAACCAGCACTTATGAGGCCAACAGGAAACAAGAGGGAAAAATAGAGAAGTGAATCAGATTTTTTTTTTTTTTTTTTTTTTTGAGACAGGGTTTCTCTGTATAGTTTTGTGCCTTTCCTGGAACTCGCTTTGTAGACCAGGCTGGCCTTGAACTCACAGAGATCCGCCTGCCTCTGCCTCCCGAGTGCTGGGATTAAAGGCGTGCGCCACCACCGCCCGGCTGTGAATCAGATATTTTATATCGCATTTCCCTGAAGCCATTTGTCACTAATAAGGAAGTGTCTGAGAAGTCCACAGGAAGACAGCCATCGAAAGTCTAAGAAGCTAAGTGAAAATTCTGACAGTCCTCATGTACTGGGGGATTCAAACTCTGCATGAAAGGAAAGGCCCCCAATTTTAGAGCACACTTTCAGGGAGGCCAGTGAACATGGGTGAATGAGGAGGAAAAGCAACTGACCAGCCAGCAGGCCTTCCAGAAACACACTGCCTCCAGCCCCCTTCACCTCAGTGCTGAGCAGATTAACAGAGAACGGGAAATCCTCTCTAGAGACATAGTACCATAGAGATTCCCTACAACTTTTAAAGGAAACGACGGACTTAAACAAAACCTTAGCTGACGTCCCCAAGGAAGAAAAGCACAGTTCGAAAGAGTCAGACTCCAGGAACAGACCCACCAGTGACCTGGACTTGAAGATTAACAAACCTAGTCTTCCAAACAATCGAGTGAACCCTCAAGAGAGTGATGAGTGATGGCCCAGTGAAGAATTTTACAGAGAACTGACTCTATAGAGAGAAAAAATGAGACAAACAGAAAATATCCAACTGAAAATCTAGTAACTGAATCAAGAACTGAATATGCGTGTTATTTGCAGATATGACGTCAGATGGCTGATAACCGTAGGAAAAGTTCAGATTTAGAGGAAAGACGGACAAGGACAGGAAAGAATTGCCGGGACGCACAGAGCACGGATGTGTATCTTCGTGGGAAACCTAGGAATATGTCTGCTGACTCAGGGCCTGTGCAGCTGAGGCTTTCTGAGTAATGTCAAGCTCAATCTCTTTGCACAGGGATTATTGAGAGCTTTAAAAGCCCTGAGTTTAAAGAAATGATAAGTCTTTTATAGAAGTAACGCAAGCCAGGGAATAATAAAACTGCATGTTTAAAATGAGTGACATTTTAAAGAAAAGAGTCAACCCACAAATTAACACTAGGTTGGATAAACAAACTGTATTTGTATAGTGAACTGTTTTACAAGAAAAATCAAAGGAATTGGCTCAGTGTGCATCAATACAGATGAATCTCACAAAATAACACTAAATGAATAAAGATAAAAAGGTGTGCACTGTGTGATTCCACTTAACCTTCAAAATTTGGCAGACTTACCAAACTGTAATGATAGTAGACTATTTGCTGTTTCTTGGGGTGGGGTCTGGGAAGAAGACTCCTGGGGGGTCAGTAATAATCTAACTCTTGATTTATATGGCGGTTACTTGAATCTATCAATTTGGTAAAAATGGATCACGCTGCCTACCAAGGACCTATACATTTTGCTATATTTGTTCCATCTGTCGTTAAAATATTTCCTCTTGAAAACAGAGGTTACGAGGTTGCTGAGATGGCACATTAGGTAAAGGCACTTGCCACCAAGCCTGATTGCCCGAGACCGATCCCCAGGACCCGTATGGTGGAAAGAGAGAACCAATTCTGGCAAATTGTTTTCTGATTATCGCTTGTATACGGTGTCGCCCCAATAATTGAATGAATGCAATGTAAAATAAGCACAGAAATAGAGGTGATAGGAATTCCGAACAGGGTAGCCGGCATAAATAAAGCCTGGGAGAAATAACAACACCGGGGAGAAATTATGAGTGGCTCGATACTGCTAGAATAGAGAGACGGGGTGGGTTAAAGAAGGGCTGAGGCTGAAGAAGATGTCAGGTGATGGGATGGGCTCTGTGTGTACCACACGGAAGGGCTTCACCGGTTTTCTGAGGGCAGCTAAGTAACATCAAAAAAGTCTAAGCAGGAGCTGACATGACATTTAATTTCTAAAGAATCCCTACATCAAATGGTGAAGGAGGTTAAAACAACAACAGCAACAACAACAACCACAGCAACAACAATAGCAACAACAACAACAACAACAACCACAGCAACAACAACAACAGCCACAACAACATCAACTAAACAGGTACAGCAAGATTAGATTGGAGGGTTGGGGTGGGGGATAGCTGTCAGAAAAGTGCTTGCCTTAAAGGCACAAAGACTTGAGTTCAATCCTTAGAATTCACACACACACACACACACACACACACACACACACACACACACACACACACGCAAAGCTGGGCATGGTGGCTTGCACTTGTCCCAGCTCTGAGAAGGCGGAGACCCCTGGGTGGCAGGACAGACAATTTAGCTTACTTTGTGAGTTCCAGGCCAGCGGTGGACCTTGTCTAAATAAATAAACAGGGTGGATGGTCCCTGAGGAATGGCATCTGAAGCTGTCCTCTGATCTCCACACGCAGGCACACCTAGAGATACATGCACCCCATGTACATGTGCACTGCACATACACAAAGATACACACCCTCAACCCTCCAGCCCACCCTACATGAACACATGAAAAGGTTAGATTGGATGCTCTTGCAAAAACCCAGAGGGTTTTTTTGTTTTTGTTTGCAAGCACTGCTGAATCAGGGCAGCTGCTGGGGGATGGGGAGGAAGGTGCAAAGAGGCTAAGACTTGAAAAGTATTTAGATTTAGAAGATAAAACTGGTAGGAGTTGACTGGTAGTGGGAAGTGAGGATGATTCCTCCGTCTGTAACACACGACTGCTTGAGCAGCCGTTCTACCCAGTGGGGCAGAAAACGTTCCAGAGTTCAGGGAAGGGACAAAGACATGTTAGACGGTTTGGACAGGCTCCCTAGATAAGGCAGTGTCCAAGTCAAGGGCCCTTCTTTGGAAGTTATTTTGGGGTCTCCTGTTTGCCCGGGATGGATGGCCACTTTAAATGGCAGGTCTCTGATGTCCTCCACAATGACTGGTTTTCTTGCCTTTTCTGGGCACAGCACACATCAAGACACAAAGCCACGCTTGTCAGCTACGGATCCAGCGGCTGCGCTGCCCTGGGGTCTGAGAGACTTCGCCACACTGTCCTCTGCTGCTCCACACAAAGGCCGTCTTATATATGCTATCTATTTCGGTCATTTTTTTTTTTTTTTACGAGCGCCGCGGAATATTTTCAAGCTATCCATTTTTAAGCATTATCTCTTGGCAGTTAAGAAAATAGATCCATTGCGAGCACGGGGGTGGCGGCGGCGGCGGAGGGGTCTGAAAAGGGGTTTAAAAATAGCTCAGCCGCTAGACAGCTGCAGCTATTGGAAGCAGAGCCCATTGCTTACACCTCTACGGCTTTCCACTTCAGCCTTGCAGCTGGACCTCCTCCGCTCGTCCTTGCTGGGGACAGATGCTACAGGAAGCAGGCCGGAGCAGAGCCCCTCTTGACTTGGGGTCACACTGGGCACTCCGCCTGCTGAGAGGCACCGTGGCGAGAGGGCGCGTTACAATCTTGGGCTTGAAAAAGCTTACCCAATACATCTTTATATTGGGAAATGAAAAGAATAAGCCCATTGGCATTGTCATGCAGATTACAGGACCCAGATCGGATAGAGCCCCTTGGCTGGGAAGGACGGCAGAACACACGTTGACAGAGAACAATGCTTCCCATGCGTTGTCAAGAGCCTGTGACAATTCCGTGAAGTGGTTATTTTTTTTGCCAGTGCTACCTTACAAGTGTCAAAACTGAGGGCGGGAACGGCCGAGGAGGCTGGGCCAGACTCCACAGCCTCTGCCCTTAGGAAGTTCAAGATCTCTCACACACACTGCTTTGTAACTGGGGTATGTGTGCTTTTGCTGCATCTCAGAAGGAGGTCATGTGTTTAAGAGCAGAGACACTCAGGCACAGACGTAAACAGCTCTTTCCCTAAGCCTAGTTTGCCACCCATGACACCTATTCAATAAATGTTTGCTAAATACGTGAATGACACTGTTTTAAATAAATAAATGAAAGGAGACCTTGAGTCTCTTTGTACTCTGTTGCTTTACCTGTAAAATGGATGGCGCACTATCTTTTGGCAGGCTTTTCAAAACTTTCTGTGGAGACCAAAAAAGATGAGGTACGACTTGTCGTTAATTGCTCCAGACTTTATTCAATGGTTAATTCAACCAGTAGTTACCAAACACTTACTGAATGGTGTGTACTATTCTAGACGTTTGGAATACATTGATGCCTCAGGAAATGAACTACCTGCTTTTATTCTAGTAAGGGGATATGGGATAGGAATAAGAGACATAAAAGTCATGTTATAAAGGGTTGGAAAAATGGCTCAGTAAAGAGCACTGATTGTTCTTCTACAGGGCCAGGGTTTGATTCCTAACACCTACATGGTGGCTGACAACTGTCTATAACTCTAGTTCCAATGAGATCAGACGCCCTCTTCTGGCCTCCTTGGACACTGCACACATGTGGTACACATGTGATACACATACATACACACACACACACACACACACACACACAACACATACACAAGCATAAAATAAAGATTAAATAAATTTCAGAAAAAATTTAAAATATCATGTTATACACAGTTGTCCCTTTGTGTCTTGGGGACCTAGTTCCACAAACTCCACAGAGATTGTAAAATCCATAGATACTCACATAGACTATTAGAATGAACATATAGAAAGGTGATCTGAACAGCTTTGTGTTATATTGTACAATAGTCATGTATAGCACATTGTGTGCAGTTTTAGGTTCTAAAAAAACAGTATTATATCTGTGGTTTGCACTCATATGTGTGGTAGGCAAATCAGTAACAAAAAGTTGTATCCACTTATTATTTTCAGCATAGAATACTATTTATATATATATCTTAAATTTTAAAAAAAGGTATTTTATGCCAGATGGTGGTGGATACCTTTAATGCTAGCACTTGGGAAGCAAAGGCAGGTGGATCTCTGTGAGTTCAAAGACAGCGTGATCTACAGAGTGAGTTCCAGGACAGCCAGGGCTATATAGAAATACCCTGTCTTGAAAAACAGAACAACTGCCGGGCAGTGGTGGCGCATGCCTTTAATCCCAGCACTTGGGAGGCAGAGCCTGGCGGATCTTTGTGAGTTCGAGGCCAGCCTGGTCTACAGAGCAAGATCCAGGAAAGGCACAAAGCTACACAGAGAAACCCTGTCTCGAAAAACAAAAAAACAAAAAAACAAAAAAAAAGAAAGAAAAGAAAAAGAAAAACAGAACAACAACAACAAAAAAGATTTATTTGTATAAGCTGGATGGTCATGTACACCTTTAACCCCAGTACTCAGAAGGCAGATGCAGGTGGATTTTTGAGTTCAAGACCATCCTGGTCTACAGAGCAAGTTTCAGGACAGCCAGAGCTGCACAGAGAAACCCTGTCTCAAAACAACAACAGCAATAAACCCCAAAAAGATTTATTTTATTTTATGTATGTGATGTTTTGTCTGCATGCATGTCTGTGCACCACTTGCGTGCCTGGTGCCCACAGAAGCCAGAAAAGGGTGTCAGATACTCTGGAACTGCAATTACAGATGTTTGTGGGCCACTGCATTGATGCTGGGAACCTAACCTGGGTCCTCTTGAGGAGCAGCCAGGGCTCTTAATGGTTGAGCCATCTCTCCAGACTCTGTTTACTTTGTTATGTATGTTTGTAAATACATATAAACGATTGCATTTTCTTCGGGTGATTGTAAATGGCATTTTCCTGTTAACTTCCGTTTCCCCATGTACATTCTTAGAATGACGGAGAAATGCATTCAATTATTTTATGTTCTACACTCTGAAAACTTCTTTAGCTTACTTCTTAGTCCTAGTGGTTTTTGTTCTTCATTACTCTTTATAGATTCTTTGATATTGTCTACACAGATAAACATGTCATGTCCAGCCAGAAACAGTCCTATTTCTTTCTTCTAATACATATACCTGTTTTTGTTTTTTGTTTTTTTTCTTACTTTATTGTACTAGCTAGACCTTCTGGTAATAAGTTGAATAAGATGTTGAAATCATACTTTTTTTGTCTTATTCTCAAATATCAAAGAGAAAGTGTTCAGTCTGTCACCATTAACTATGACATTATATATATATATACATATATATATATACACATACACACACACATACATATATAAGTACTTTTTATGAAGTTGAAATAATTCCCTCTGTTCCTAGTTTGGTAGGTTGTTGTTTTTTTCAAATGGGAAGACCCAACTTTTTTTTTTTTTTTTTTTTTTTTTAATATGCATTGTTGTTTTGACTGCATGAGGGTATTGGATTCCCTGGAACTGGAGTTACAGACAGTTGTGAGCTGCCATGTGGGTGTTGGGAATTGAGCCTGGGTCCTGTGGAAGAACAGCCAGTGCTCTTAACCACTGAGCCATCTCTCCAGCCCCAGGTTGTTGTTGTTTTTATGAAATGAGGAACATGTTTTGTTCTCACAGGTTGATATGATGATTCCAAGTGGCATCTAAGTGCAAATGCATGGCTCCCGCCAGCCCTCAAAGCTCAGGAGCGGAACTCTGGACATTAAGGTAAACTTGCGACTGAAGTGAAACCCTCCCCAGACAAGTGACCTCACATTCTCACTTCTAGATAGCTCTTCTCCAGAAGCACTCGCTCACATCCTAGCGTTTTATACACAAGCAACTTCACCAAAGCCGTGACTTCAGTAGGAGAACACGAGAAACAGTCTGAAGTTCCAAAGACGGTCAGGTGTCTAAATACACGTCAGTACATTCATCCAGTCAAAGAGTATGCAGCCATCGACAGAGTGCCGAGGTTCCAGAGAGATCAGCATGGAGGAAAAACCAAGGTACAAAGTTGAATGGAGACAATTCAAAGCAGTCTGAGTTGATCATATACTCAGAAGTGAAGAAATAAATGGAGTTTATGGATAGAAGGGTGTATTTACTATGTATATCACATTACGTACGTGTATATTTAATAAATCATATATTATACATGTATTCCTAACAGCACACAGATGAAACTCGGGAGGGATTTAGTGCCGGTTTGTTAACTGAGTATAGCAAACAGTTCACTCACAGAGAATGGGGATGCTGCTTGGCTACTTACACCTGTGTAAGACTATGAAATTGTGTGGAAAAAAGGAAAACAATTCTGATGATGAATTTCCAGCCACCCGTAAATAAGCTGTGTCCATTTCCACTGGCCCCTGGTGTGTGGCTTCTGCTGACTCTTTGGTCAGCTCTGATGTCAGCTGGGTGACTCTATGTCACATTCTCTCTCTGGTTCTCAGCTCCCAGGACAGTAGCTGTTCAAAAGCATTTTTTTTTTTTTTTTTTTAAATCAGGAACACCCGAGCATCTGACCTCTCTGCCAATGCATTTTTGTGTGTTGAGGCCAGATATATCAAACGTCCGAAAGTATGTCAACAAACCATTTGTGCCCTGGATCCGTTTCAGCCCTCCCATGTTCTGAACTGAGTTGAAAGCTGTGAGCTCGAGTCTACCCGTCAGGGCCGCACCACCTCTCGGTGGAGTAGAAAATCGCTAGGCGATCGTAAGTGACCCACAAAAGCTCAAGTGTGACAATTTCCCTTGCAAAGTGTTTCCCTGATCATTAAGTCCACGTACAGATAGTTGCCTGTTGGCTCAAGGACTGTTTGGACACCATGGAGACCATTGTTGTTTCTAGAGAGTTCAGCGAGGCGAATGATTACTGTATCCAGATCCCTCTAGCTGTGGTCCGTGACCCGGAGTCACAACTTTGCGGTGTTAGAGTTGAATCAGGAAGGAAAGGACAGCAGGAAAGTTGTTGGTCCACACACCGTGTTGTGAAATACAAGGATGATGAGGACAGCTCATGAGGGTCCCCTCCCTGCTCAGAAAAGCACCATCTGGACTTCTGCAGAGCAGAAGAACTGGCACGATGAATATTTTGCTGTGTTAGGATCTGGTCACATGCTCCACAGTTCTCCGCATCACAAGAGCCCATGAACTGGAGTGCCCATGCCCTGAGCTAGAACAAGCAATGTGTTACTCAGACAAAGTCTGAGTCCTCGTGAGATTCCACGGCATCTGGTTCAGGCTGACAAGACTCAGACTCATTGGGCAGGGAGTCCCTAGGGAGGGCAAGATGGTCCAGAGTCTTGGCCCAAGTCTTCTCTGTGGACAGAGCAGAAGGTTGGTAGTCAATGTCTTCCCATTCACCCCCTTTCACTGTCCACTTGATGGGAACCTGGGTGAATGACCACCTATAGCCCAAGTCCCCACTCCCACCAAGGCCCACCGGCCCATCAGGAGATCCGGGTTGGGACACTTTCTCATTGTCAACTTGGCCCTGCCTTCCCCAGGCTCAGTTTCATTTGATGCTTTTCAAGGTCCTGTTAGTCCTAACACAGCAGATGTGAGTTGTTAGTATGAATGGGGCCCCACCTACTTAGTTAACAGTAGAGCAAGCTATCAAGGTTAAGTGACTAGACCCTGGAATTGGGCTTGCTCAATCCAAAGCTTGACTGTTTTCCCTGCTGGGGGTTTTGATGCAAGGTAGCCGTGTCTCTGAGCTAAACATTTCTTTATCAAACACAGCTCCTTCTTCTAGATTCAATTACCCCAGCAAATCACATAGCCCACAGAGTTCATTCTTTCATTCAGTATTAACTGATCAGTGTTTATCATGCCGTGGGTACTATGTCAATGGCTGAGATGACAAAGCCAGCGAGATCTCACTATCTAACTTTCTCTAGCACAGTCTAATTTTGAGCATACCCCATTGGGTAATAGTTACTTTTCTTACGTTCTCTTACTTTTCTTACATTCTCTAACCTCTGTTTGTCTAGTTCATCTTTTTAGACATTCTAATCAGCTGTCGTCAGTGCTCTTCTTGCTGTTGAAGAAAGTCTTGGTGGTACCCAGCCACCATCCTCATTGAATGGACTATCATCTACAAACTTTACTGTAACTGCACAGTGAATAATACAGCCATGGCCATTTGCTGAGAACTGAGTATCTGGCCAGGTACTGAGTATTTGACCTGTGTCACTCATTTGTTGCTCAGCAACTCTAAGAAACAGGCAAGTTTCCATCACATTTCACAGAACAGCAACCCAGTGATCATGGAGGTTAGGTTCTTGCCCAGAGCTAGCAGCTCCAGGGCCACGGATTCCATATCTGACACACAGCACGGCTGAACACCAGCAGGAATTACTTTCCCACACTGCCTACTGTCCCTCAGGCTCCTTGGCCCCTCCCTCCTGTCCTCACTGATTCTGTACTCTGTCTAAGCCTTATTCTTTCTTACTGTAGAGGAAGCCCCGTGAATGGCCAGGGCAGTAGCCACAGGAATGGGACCTTGGAACGGAATTGGCCAAATCTGAAAGAGGGGACTCAATCCCCAAGGTCTGCTTTGTGAAGATGTCCCCGATCTACGGGACCTTCACGCACTGGCTTTGCTTGGGCTGGGACTCAAGTGACCCTGAGCTTTATTCTGGAGGTCGCTCTTGACGTGGCTGCAGAGAGCACCATTGTTTCTATTGTTGCAGAAAATGGAATGAGGCAGCCTTTTCCCAGGGACTGAGTCTTTGGGTGGAGTCTGACTAGAGAGGGGAAAACAGGACAGGGTGAGTGGGACCCTTTGAGTTCTACCATGGCGGCAATCCCCGCCGCCCCCGCCCCCATTCCTGCTGAATGATTGTTGCTGAAAGTAATATATTTTGCTGGTCATAAACACAGAGATTCTTTTAATTAAAAAAAAATTATTTTAAAAAGGTATTTTTTGTTTTGTTTTGTTTTTGTTTGTTTTTTTTTCAAGATAGGGTTTCTCTGTGTAGCTTTGGAGCCTGTCCTGAAACTTGACCTGTAGATCAAACTGGACTTGAACTCACAGAGATCTGTCTGTCCCTGCCTCCCGAGTGCTGGGATTCAAGGCATGCGCCACCACTGCCTGGCTTTGTTTTTAATTTTTTTAATTAGATTTGTTCATTTATAATGTGAGTATGCACCCACATATGTGTGCCATGGCGCGGGTTTGGAGGTCAGAAGACAGCCTTTGGAAGTTTGTTCTCACCTTTTGTCATGTGGCCCAAGGGCTGGAATTCAGGTTGTCCAGGTGAGTGAAAAGTGGCCTCCATTTCACTGGATCTTTTTCTTTTTCTCTTTCTTTCTTTCTTTCTTTCTTTCTTTCTTTCTTTCTTTCTTTCTTTCTTTCTTTCTTTCTTTCTTTCTTTCTTTCTTTCTTTCTTTCTCTGTCTTTCTTTCTTTCTTTCTTTCTTTCTTTCTTTCTTTCTTTCTTTCTTTCTTTCTTCCTTTTCTTTTTTTCTTTTTGAGACAGGGTTTCTCTGTGCAGCTTTTGCGCCTTTCCTGGAACTCATTCTGTAACCCAGGCTGGCCTCCAACTCACAGAGATCTGCCTGGCTCTGCTTCCCGAGTGCTGGGACTAAATGCGTGCACCACCACTGCCCAGCCTGGCTCTTTTTCTTTATACAAACAAAATTTAAAACAACAATTCTTCTCACAACCACTGGAGTTTGGCTTGTGGGTTCCCATGATTATTGTAGTCATAGATGTTAGGTACAGCTATTAAAGGGATGGATTCTTTCATCCACTTTTGCTACCTAATGATGAGGGAGTATTGTGTCCCATCTACACAGAAGGCCTGGCCTCGTTCTCTCTAAACAGCTGTGTAGAATTCAATTGTTTCATTGTGTGGATGAAGCACAATTTATTTAACTAGACTCTTGCAGATAGACTTTCATATTATTTACCATTTTTCATTTGTACAGTGTTGAGCTAAAGACTCTTGCATTTGATTTGTCTTTTTGCCAAATATTTCTTTTCTTTTCTTTTTTCTTTTTTTTTTCTTTTTTTTTTTTTTGAGACAGGGTTTCTCTGTATAGCTTTGCACCTTTCGTGGAACTCACTTTGTAGCCCATGCTGGCCTTGAACTCACAGAGATCTGCCTGCCTCTGTCTCCCGAGTACTGGGATTAAAGGTGTGCATCACCACTGCCCAGCTTCAAATATTTCTTTAGGGTTAAGGCAACATTGCTGGCTCAAAGGGTGCATGTACTTGAAAATTAACAACCTCAGCGTGCATATTCAGATGACTCTCCTAATGTTAGATATGTAACAGCCCCACGCCAAATACTCAAGCCTATCTGCTCCCCCTCTTTTGCTAACCAAGCTTATACATTTACCAAGGGAACGGACTTACATCTCATCTTTGGATTGTATTTTTTATTTATTTTTTAATTAGCACAAATTAAATTTTTGTTTGTTGAGACAAGGTCTCTCTACAGAACCTTGGTTGTCCTGGAACTCACTCTGTAGACCAGGCTGACCTCGAACTCACAGAGGTCCACCTACCTCTGGCTCCTGAGTGCTGGGATTAAAGGCGTGCACCACCATGCTCCATGGGTTGAATTTTTTAATGAGGGAAGTGGAGTATATTTTGTGGATCTCGAGTCCCTCTTCCATGGCTCATATCCTGTGTTTCTCTGCTGGGATGTCTTTGTGGAACCCTGAGGCGTTGACATCCTTAGCTTGTACTTGGACTGTTTTTACTTGCAAGAAGAGTTTTGCACATTGGGCCTTTGATTATCTGCATGCAAGAAGGTTACCAATGACCAGAGACTCCAAGGTCAGATTTAATCATTCCTTCATGAATTCGGGCGATTCATTCATTTACTTAGAAATTATTCCTGTAATAATCCATCGCTGCACCATACTCATTAATCATTTTTCAAGTCATTATTGAGCATCTGCTGTCTATGAAATGCCAGGTCTCAGGGGGACTGGAAGGAGGGTTGAGATCAGTTGTAGCAATGACTGCTCCCCCCTACACCCCCCAGTGGTGGAGATCGGTTCTGGGAATAGTGGGATTTTGAGGCAGCTAGGTGGGAAGATTTCTGAGGAGAGACCATGTGTGTGTGACAGGGGAGGCTTCCCAAAGGTGGCCAGCGAGAGAACAAGCAGGGTCGGAGGGAAAGAGTCCCAGAGCAGACATGGTGGGGGGTGGGGGTAGGGTTGGGGGGTGGGGGTGGAGGTGGGGATGGGGGGAAGGGAGGACATCCCTGGCGGAGGAGATCAAACAGTCTGAGCAGAGGCAGCTGGAGCAGAGACTCTTCTCTGAGAGGATTAGCAGCACATAAGGGGTTGGGTTCAGTGTGAGCGCTTTGGCTTTGTTAGTGTTACTCTCCTCTGCGGCTACCAGGAGTTAAGGTCAGGCCTCGGGAGATTGTTGGGGCATCAGTCAGGAGAACTGATTGCCAGAAAAGAGACAGAGGGAAGAACCTTGGTGAGGGCTGCTGCAATGGAGAGAGAGAGAGAGAGAGAGAGAGAGAGAGAGAGAGAGAGAGAGAGAGAGAGAGAGAGAGAGAGAGACTGATGAGGGGAGCTGGAGTCAGGACACCCCTGGCGGGAGAGAAGGTGCAGGAGCCTGTGGTAGAGAGAAGAGGCCTGAGCTAGGTTCTACTGCCCGTGGAGGCCCTCTTCTGTAGAGGGAACGGATTTTAAAAAGTGCGGAAAGCAGTCTGTCTCATGGCACGGAACCCTCTGTGATCCCATAGGTCACTGGCTCCTCCCTGAATCTGGTTCCAAGGCAGGTGTGGGGACCAGAGGCAATGAAATAACTCAGGTAAAGGTAAGACAGCAGGTGGGATGTTGGAGAACTGTTGGGACACTTGACTTGACTCAACTTCATTCCTTTGGGCAGCTGCAAGCAAGTCTCTGCCTTGATGCACTCCACGTTTCATGGTGGGCTAATACTCACACATTGTGGAATATAAACAGTGCTATCAGGGCCCTCCCCGAGCTTTGAAGTTGGAGCATTCCTGATGGTATTTCTCCAGGGGAGTTTCTCTGTAGTGGAAAGGTGCCTGCATTCTAGATTTTGATGATGTTAGCCAAATAACTCTCCCCAAAAATGGTTTTATTATTCAGATGACTAAACCAACCGCGACTCCGGGAAGTTGTATCATTTGCCCCTGGTTTTGTCAGTGACATAATTTTATCAGAATTTGGGCCTAGGTAAGTCTATCCATTACTTCTCCTCAGACTTTATGCTCTAAGTTCCTAAAACCCTGTCCTCTGTTTATTTTTTACTCTTTTGCTATCCTGCATAGCAACCTGCAAGCAAAATCTTTCAGTGAAAGGTTCTTCAGTACCTGTTCATGAAAGGGCTGGGGGGATGGCTCACCTGGAGAAGATGAGGCTCCCACAAACACGAGGGTCCAAATTCAGATCCCCAGTGCCCACATAAAAAGGCAAGCATGGCGGTGTGCACCTGTAATCCCAGCACTTGGGAAGTGGAGGCAGGCACATCCCCGGAGCTCTCTGACCAGCTGGCCTAGACAACTTGGTGTAGTTGAAGTTTTCCTGTGCTCACCCGGCTCCTGCAGATGCTCAGACCCAAGTAAACACACAGAGACTTATATTACTTATAAATTGTATGGCCGTGGCAGGCTTCTTGCTATCTAGTTCTTATATCTTAGATTAATCCATTTCTATTAATCTACAAGTTGCCACATGGCTTGTGGCTTACCAGTACTTTACATCTTGCTTCTCATGGTGGTGGCGGCTGGCAGCATCTCCTGACTCAGGCTTCCACTTCCCAGAATTCTCCTCTCTTTTTATCCTACCTACACTGTACTTCCTGCCTGGCGACTGGCCAATCAGCGTTTTTATTTATCAGTCAGTCACAGCAACACATTCACAGCATACAGAGTGACATCCACAGCAAATTGGTGAGCTCCAGGTTCAAGGAAAGACCTTGCTTCAAAAACTCATGGAAGCAATTGAAAAAGATACTTGATATCCACCTCTGTCCTCTATATACATGTGTGTGCATGCACACGGCACACGGCACATGGCACACACACACACACACACACACACACACACACACACACACGGGTAAAGTTATACTGTATTCTACTATAGCATTAGTGCTGGATGAGGACTTGACGAGTCCCCCAAACTAGAGCTGGTGATGATAGCTTAAAGCAGTAAAGAAACAGGTCGAGTCTCTATAGTCCAGCTAAGCGGGAACCCTAGGGACTTCCTTGAAGGAAACTGATAGCATCTAGAAATCGCATCTTCATCCAGGAAAATACAAACGACAAGCAAAAACCCTGACAAGGGATTGTGAACTTGGAATTCTTCCCATCAACTGAGCTAGCCTGGCTTCTTGCAACATCTCTGCCCCAAAGGGGTGACAGTGAGGAAAGAGGAAAGCTGCCATCAAAAGCTTCTTGGCCCCGCTGGATTCATCCCAGCTCCTGGCTTCTCTCCCTTCCTGCCTCTGTTCAGTCTTCCAGTTCACACAAGCCAGCTTCATGTAGTCTGGAAGTGACAGCCCATGAATCAAGGAACCTCCCTCTGCAGTGTCCACTGCACTGGTGGGGCCAGAGTCTGATAGCCTGGGAAATGAAAAAGAAAAGTGACTCAACCTCTCATCATACGTGAAATGGGGGTGCTAATGCACCCAGTCAGAGGGGTGCTGGAGGATGAAATGGAATCATCACTTTTTTTCCCCATTTCCCAGACTCTCCAAGATTGCTGAGGTGACAACTTCTGACATCTGGCACAGAGGAAGTGAGGATAAAAATAACGATACTCTTAAAGAATGCTAACCATGAGCTTGACAGAGTTCAAAGTGCCCCCTGACTAAAGACCAGGTAAATATAGACCAGACTTCTTTTTTCAAAGTTTCGATGTGTGCTGTGTTAGCTAGCTGCTGCCCTCTGTCCTAGTTTGTCTTCCATTGCTGTGATGAAACACCACTACCAAATGCACTATTTTATGTGTGGGGCATTTTGCTTGCATGTATGTCTATGTCCTGAATAGAGGCAGTGCCTGTGGGAAGGTGGGAAGACGGTACTGGATCCCCTGGCGCTGGAATGGTAGATGATTGTGAGCTGCCATGTGGGTGCTGGGCATTGAACCTGGGTCCTCTGGAAGAGCAATCCATGCTCTTAACCACCGAGCCATCTCTCTAGCCCCAACTACCCATGCTTTTGATGCTATTGCTGCCCTTAGGGACAGAGATATAAGAACCCAAGGTGCCGCAGTTGATGGAAGAACTCAGGTCTGATATTTCCTTACTAAAGGTTCTTCTGGTGTGGCAGGTTTCCCCTAGAGAAAGAGACAAAGGTGGAAGCTGCAATGTCTTTCATGATGGGGTCATGGAAGTGACATGATGTCAATTCCACAACGTCCGAATGACTGCATGCGTCAGTGTAGGAAGAGCCTGTACAAGGACAGGATTCCAGGAGGCAAATGTCCCTGGACCATTTTGAGGACTGATTCCTTGTGTATTAACCCTCTTGACTCCTGAATGCACCAGGGAGGCTTAGTTAAACTGGTTGGAAAGAGTTCTGCTATCTGGAGTGTAGATCTGCAAGGACTCTTCCCAATGTTTTCCAGAGCATGAGCTGTATGTCATTCTTAGGGGCTGAATATGGTGAGCGCAAGAGTTACCAGTGGAATGTCAGTGGTCCTGGTACCCCAGCATCTTAGGGTTTACCAGCTTAACCAAGGAACCCTGGATAGAACAGGTGTGCTAGTCACTTTATCTCAGTGACAAAATCCCTGAGGCAAGCACCTTGAAGGGGGAAGACTGATTTTAGCTCACAGTCTTGAGGGCTTCTCCATGGCTGACTGGCTCCATTGCTTTTAGGCCTGTAGTGAGACGGAGACGGAACATTATGGCGGTTGGATTGTGTGGCAGGGGAGGGGTAGAGGGGTGGAGGGGTGGAGGGATGAGCTGGGCACAAGGTATGTCAAAGGACACATCCCCAATGGCTTACGTCCTCCAAGCAGGTCCCACCTCCACAAATTTTCATCATCTCCCAGTAACATTATCGAATTGCAATCCATCGGTGGATTAATCCATTGATGATGCAGAGTCCTCATGAGTCGGCCATTTTTTCCAAAGCCCACCTGAGGGCAAGCAAGATCTCAACACGTGAGCCTTTAGCAGCAACAAGACGCTCTCCTGCACTGGTCAGGGGACAGCGGGGGTTGGGGTAGGATGGGGGTTAGGGGGTGGGGGGTGTTGCATCTGAAGGGTATTTTTTTTTTCAAGGGAGATAAGGACAAAGTGGAGCCTGGTGAGAACAGACGGGCTAGGATAGTGTGGAGAACACCAAGTCTTGTCCCCTGGGGTCTAGGGACTTCTTCCTCAGAGAAGAGGAAACACTAACGGATCCAGGGAGGCCGTTCCCACACATAGTGCAGAGAACTGGACAGACTCAAATATAAATTCTGGTCACATCTGCCGTGTGGCCTTGGACAAGACACTGAATGACTCTGAGTGGCTTTTGGTATCACCAGCACGTAGCAGATGTTTGACACGTCTGTCCCCTCTGCACAGCCCACTTTACGCCATGAGGGTATAAGAGGCGGTTTTGTACTCCGTTGGGAATGGAGCACAGGGAGCTAGCTCCTTGTTTTTGTAGGAATTGGAGCCCAGGCTGGACAGCTGGTTACTCTGTCCATCCTCTGTTCTGGAGGCTCTAGCACATACTGCAGACATTTTCCTTCACTGTTCCCACTGGAAATCTCAGAAAGCAAGTGCTGGGGACGCCCATTCGAAGACGGAGAAACTGAGGCTCATCAACATTAGATAACTTGTGACTGTGAGCGGCAGCGCCGGCCTCGTCACGTTCCAAAGCTGGTGTTTGGAGCCCTGTCTGGCTAGTGCGTGCGAGGAAATGGTATGCAGAAGGCAGGCGTGGAGGCAAGCAGACGCCGGGAGACGCCGGGAGACGCCGGAGACGCCGGAGACCCCAGTTCTGAGCTTCGAGGTCTTTGATTTCTTTCAGGACACACACCACGTTCCCTGTGGGACCTCAGCCCCATCTCTTAACTCGCTGCAGACAGTCTGGCTCATCGCGCTGACTTCCCGATTCTGCATGCCTAGAAGGAACAAGCCAGTGAAGGGGCCTCAGTGCTCCCCAAATGCCATGGCAGGCCCTCACAGTGGGGCCCCGGGCAGCCAGCATTGTGCAAGCAAGAGAAGCGGGCCCTGGAATCCTTTCTTTTCCGGAGAATTTACAGGCAAGACAAAGGGAGCCATTATCCTGGCCTTTACAGCGGCTGCTGCCCAGGCCCGTGGCCCAGGTGTCACATGTTGCCCCCATCTCCTAGCCTGCTTTCTTCCTTTGTCTGCAGAAACACAGGACTTGGCCTCTGCTCCCTTCTCTGACACCATCCAACCCCCTCTGGGCTTTGGTCCCCGGCCACTGCTGTTCTGGAGTGAACTTGGATCCTGGTAGACTTGGACAGACCCCAGCCAGCTGCGGGGTGATGGACCGTGTTGGGCTTCGGAATGCTGCGGACTCTGGTTCGACACTGTAGCCCTGTAACCAAATCCAGAGCATAGCCGTTTCGACTGGGGCCTGGCAGACTGAGTCGTTAGTTACCACTGTGCTCCGGCAGGCCATTCTGTTGCCTAGAGAACAGGGTGTGAGTTCTTAGCTGGGTCTGCCTTCAACAGGCCTTGCTTTCCTATTCCACAGCGAAAGGGAACCCGTCCTGGCTGGGTCCCGCTGTTGGTGCCCAGCCCGGTCTGTTCCCTCACGGTTTCATCTCGACACCGTCTTCAGTGTCTACGTTTCACTCAAACTTCCAGTCTGCAAGGCGCGCTGTTCTTTCTGCTGTGGCAACAAACAAATAAACAAAACAAAAAACTCAGCCCGACCCAAAACAAAATCACAGAAAGAAGCGTTTGTTCCAGCTCACAGTTTATGGGCACGGTCCTCTGTATCGGGGACACTTCAGCTGTGGGGGCAGCTACTCACACTGTGTCTGCAGACGGGAAGCAGGAGGTGAATGCAGGTGCGTGGCTCCCTTTCTCCATTTTATGCAGTGTAGACCTCGGCCCGTGTGATGATGACCGTTCCCACTTCCAGGATGGGTCTTAACCTCTCAATTAATTCCTGCTGGAACCTAGAAGCGACTGTCCCGGGCAATTCTAAGTCCCGTCAAGTTCATGATCCAAGTGAAGCATCCAATGGTCCAAACCGGGGCATCCCTTCCGATGTGTTGGTGACCCTCCACCGGCTCTTCCAGCACCCAGAGTGGGTTCCTTCAGCTCTCATGTACCACTGGTAAGAGATGGGCCGCCAGCGTTCCAGCCTTGGTTCTTCCGTGTCCCAGCCGCACGGCCTTGGGCACATTGTTTGATCTCCTTAGGCCTCGCCTTTTTTTTTTTTTTTTGTCTCAAAAATGGGAATAATTGGGACCCTGGGAGAGTGTGAGATTACACTTCAGGTAAGTCAAGTCCACGGGGCATAGTGACCACTCTGTGGAGGAAGGAGGTGATTCCCATCATTCAAGTATCAAATGGTCTCTCCGTCTTATCATCTCCACCAAGCCGGGGAGCGCACGGAGCAAGACAGAGCCAGCTGACCACATAGGGGAGGCACAGCCGTGACCGCCAGGCCTTGCAGCCCCTGCAGTACAGGCGCTGGGAGGAGCAGACGCCGAGCTCCACAAGCTGCTCCAGAGAGGAGGGGGTCCTGGTGAGGCTCTTGGGTCCACGCCGCTTGGCAGAGAGCCCCTTATTCCACAAAAGGTTGAGAGCTAAGGTATGGGGCTTTTGTGGGGCCCCCGCATCTGGTCCTGGAGGCAGAGCGGTGGGGAGCAGGGCTTTCAGGTCTCTTTGGTTTCATCTCATGCTTGTTCTCTCCTGGCTCATTCCTGTCACCACACAAGCATGCAGCAGTATCTCCTGTCTTAAAGAGCAAAAGTCTGAAATTCTTCCTTAAGCCCACACCCGCCTCTACCCTGCTTTTCTTTTCTAACACACCTCCTCCGAAGATTGGCTCGGCTCCCACCTCTACCCCCAGCCCCACGTTCTTCCCCATACCCTCCAATCTCCTTCCCTCCCTACTAAACTGATGCGGTCAAGGTCTCCAATGACCTCAGCCTTGTTCAAACCACCTGGGAATTTTCACACCCGTCTTACACAGGCCTGGGGAGAGCCTGGGCCAGCCGCTCATTTCCTTCTTGTGTGGCTTTTCTGTCTCGATTGCAAAAGACCATCATAAAATTAGTGGTTTCAACGGGGCAGGTTTGCTGATTTTCGGCTCTGTAGTTTAGGAGTTGAAGATTAAAACACAGGCAGGGTAATGTTCCTCTCCGAGACTCTGAGGAGACTGCATTTCCTTGGCTTCTCTAGATTCTAGAAGCCTCCAGAAGCTGGCCACATCTCTTAGGCCCCTGCTTCCATGATGAAAGCCGGCACGTCCGATTTCTCTGGCTGGTTCTCTGTGCTTCTTCCTCTGGCTTCCGCCAAGAAAGTCCTCTGGTTTTCAGCTCCACTCAGACAGTTCCCGGTATCTTCAACCCAGGATTCTCAGCTGTAAACACGCCTACAGCGTCTCTTTGCCAGGCAAGGGAACATCTTCAGGGGTGAAAGGATTGTATGCGACACTTTGGGTGTCCATTATAAGAATTCCTAGGGTCAAACAGGGCTGGTGAGATGGCTCGGTGGTTAAGAGTACATGTTGCTCCTCTAGAGGACCCAGGCTCAGTCCACAGCCATCGGTAACTCCAGTTCATTAGAGGGCATCTGGCACCCACTTTTGGCCTCCGTAGCCACTAGGTACACACATAGTGCATACACACACACACACACACACACACACACACACACACACAGACACACACACACACACACACACATACACACATACAGACACACACAGACACAGACACACACACACACACACACACAGACACACACACAGACACACACACACACAGACACACAGACACACACACACACACACACAGACACACACACACACACAGACACACAGACACACACACACAGACACACACACACACAGACACAGACACACACACACACACACACAGACACACACACACACAGACACACACACACACACACACACACACAGAGGCAAAAACACCCATGCACATAAAATAAAATAAATAAATCTAAAAACAGAGCCATTTATTCAGATGTTTTTATATGTTGTTTTCTTCTTCTTTAAAAAAAAAGATTTATTTATTTATTTATTATGTATACAGCGTTCTGCCTGGATTATGCTCGCACACCACAAGAAGGCACCAGATCTTATTACAGGTGGTTGCGAGCCACCATGTGGTTGCTGGGAACTGAACTCAGGACCTCTGGAAGAGCAGCCAGTGCTCTTAGCCTCTGAGCCACCTCTCCAGCCCCCCATGTTGTTTTCTTTTTAAAAGTTTTATTAAAATTGTAAAGTTGTGAGTTATTTTATAATTTTACTTTATAGAGGAAAATACCATTTTATAGTTCTACCCTGTCTACAGTGCAGTGCAGTGACCAAATTGGCAAGTATTTCTATCTCCTTTTACTTTTTTTTTTTTTTTTTTTGGTTATTCGAGACAGGGTTTCTCTGTGTAGTTTTGGTGCCTTTCCTGGGACTCACTTGGTAGCACAGGCTGGCCTCGAACTCACAGAGATCCGCCTGGCTCTGCCTCCCGAGTGCTGGGATTAAAGGCGTGCGCCACCACCGCCCGGCCTCCTTTTACTTTTTATTTATTTAATTTTCATTTTTTATGAATGCAGAATTGTGGGGTACAGATTGACATTTTCTCATTTAGCACCTTAAATTTAACATGGCCAAAACTACTAACTTTTTTTTTTAAAAAAGAATTTACTGTATTAATTGTGTTGTGTTAGGAATATGCTCATATCACAGCACATAAAGGAGAGAACCAACTTCCAAAAAATGTCCTCTGATCTCCACAGAACATGTGGGTCCTGGTGATCGAACTTAGGTCATCAGGCTTGGTGGCAAGCGCCTTTACTGCTGAGCCATCTTGCCAGCCCTGAACTCTCAATCCTATCCAAATGCCTTCTCCTCCTTTTTCTTCCTCATTCCAGGAAGAAGCCTCACCACCTAGACAAGCTTGAATATCTGAGCGTCATCCTTGGGAAAGTGCATTCCCTTACACTCACTTCTGGCCGAGCAGTGAGAGGTTCCAAACATCTTCTTTTGTCTACCCATTTGCCACCCTGCTCCAAGCCATGGACCAGCAGCAACTCTGGCTAAGTTCCCTTCCCACACCCGTTCCCCCATCCCTCAACCTAGCACCCCTGAAAACTTTCAAGCAGAATCATGGCATCCCCTTCTCTGGCTTGACTATTTCAGTGGGAGCAATTTCCACATCTTTGAATAAAATGCAACCTCCTCGGCTTTGATCAAACCCTGGGGTGTCAAACCCTCACATCGACATGGTCTCATTTCCTGTCCTCAACCCCACGGGCTACCTTATGCTTCTCGGACACAGCCTTACAGTGTCTTCAGACGCGAGATTTGCACAGTGGCTGTCATTCTCCTTGGAAGGTTCTTTTCCCAGACACCCACATGGCTCACCTCATTATAGGCAGGCCTCTGCTCAAATGTCACCTCTTCTGAGAGATCACGTCTATATTATTTTCCTTGTGTTATATTTATTTCTCATTTGTCTGTTGTCTATCTTCCCCCACTAATGTAGCCTCCATGGAGCTGGGAATTTTGTATCTGGTTATCTGACATGGTGTGTGGTCTATAGGAGGCCCCCCATATATGTTTATTATCAGAATAAATGAATGACTGAATGAATGACTGAGAGGGAGAGGCTGCTTTTCGGGGAAGAGTAAGTCAGATGGGGAAGAGGGGAGGACTCCCTGTGAAGAACGTGCTGAAGCCAGAGACTGAAAGCAAGGCCACCGAGGAAGACTGTCTCCATGACAACCTAGGCCATAGGCCCTGGCTACTCTTGGGAAAAGGCCAGGCCCGCGGCGCCTGTGGGGACAATATGGCAAGCAGCGAGTCAGTGCCCAGGCTGGCGTTCAGCTCAGACACCGGGACTCTTTCCCTGGCTTTCACCTCATTGCTCTGGCCTTGGCAGACCCAGCAGATGGGCACACTGCAGGACCCTGGGATCCGCCACAGCCGGCCCTTTGTGGCACAGGAGGACAACTCCTTGTCTGGTCCAGGCTCCCAGATCCAGGAAATCCTAGACTGTGAAGCTCCGTGATAGTTCACCTTGTGGAGAGCAGCCCAGCCAAACTGGCTGCTGGGGACAGCAGTGAGAAGTGTAGAATCATGTCAGCCACTTGCTTCTTGGTAGACTTGGAGCTCTTCTGATCTCAGCCTCAGCAGGAGCCTCCACAGTATCTCTGTGAGAGGAGGGCTGTTTATCTGTATCTTTACCATGTCAACTGAAGTCTAGAGAGGTCAGCATCAGAAAGTTCCAGAAATGTATTCCTATAGCTCTCTCTGCCTCTTGTCCAGCACACAGATCCCTCCTGGGTCGTCGGTAGGGATCTGCTGCACCCTTCCAACATCTTCTCCTTATCCAGCATGCTCCACTGTGGGCCTTGTCTTTTGGATGTTGTAGATTCCAGATTATTCTGGAATTCTAGCTCTTCCCACCACAGTGATGAGAAATACGCATCATTCATTCCTTTGTGGATTGGCCAAACACGCCCCTGCTTTTTGTAGCAATGTAAATACAGCCTCCATTCCCACAGAGGCCCTGGAGAGGCTGTGTTGCTCCCATTCTCCAGGTGAGGTGGAAAGACACCAGGTTAGGGAGCGGCAGAGGGGGTACGGGAACCAAGCCCATCTGATGCCAAGATCCCTTCCCACTGCTCCATGCCGCGGAGTGTCTAAGAGAGGCGTGGGAAGGGAGGGGTGGGACACACAGGAGGGATGGAATACGTTCGCATCAGTATTACCTGAGTGGACGAGGAAGGCTGTGAAGAGGAGAGGACATGAGAATGTTCCAGAGAAAGAGACAAAACGCCAAGCAACACCCAGAAGCCTTCAACTACTCATCCTTCATGCTTCAAGCCTGTGATAGTTTCTGAGCTCTCAGAGCACAGGAAAATTGTCTTGTTGGCGTTTGTGTGTGTCCACACCTTAGTAAATAGTTGTTGAGTATCAATCATCCAATAAAACATTTCATCCTTGGCTCCCAGATTTTGAGCAAGAAAGAAACGTGCGTTGGTTGAACGTCTACTAGGTCTCAGGTTCTATTTATGCCTACGAGAAGCAGAGGCAGCCTTTGCCTCCCACCGGCTTCCATACTGCCCAAGCCTTTCTTCTCCCTGTTTCTCCACAGAAGGCCTCAGGAGACGTTTCCACCTTTTGAGGAAACGTCTGTGAAGCCGGTGTAGTGGTGTGCTGTGGCGTCACCCCTGCTAGCCTGGGCTAGCCCTCTTCTCCCTCTCCTCCCACTTCCTTTCTTCCTCTCCCTGTGTCCTTGGCAGCATCTTTCCTGTGTAGGACGGTTCCTTAAGCTATGATCCCGGCTTTTCTCAGATTCTGTTCCCAGACTTGGCACACCCTTGCCACCCCAATGCTGTCCAGCGCTTGTCCCCAACCTTGTCCCCCATGCTTCTCCTTTCCTTTCAGAACCATTTGGGTAATGAGGCTTTCAGGAGCAGAAAAACCTTGTTTTGTTTTCAAAACTAAAGAAATGCATTATTCTTTCCTCTTTCTATGCTAGAAGCGCTTCAAGTTCGGTGAGAAAAAATTGGGAAGAATCAGAAATGTCACATTACTTCTACATGACTGGGGCAAATCTCCAGCATTCAGTTCGGTTTCTAAAGAGTGTCAAGGAGAAATGAAAGCAAATGTATCTTATGCCCACAACGGGTCTGTCTGCACAGAGATGCTCAGCACAGCTTTGCCTATGCCCCTGGTTAGAAACTGACTGTCCAGCCATCGAGAGACCCTGCTGATGAAGCTTAGTCACTGGTTAGAGATGGATTGGTTTGCTACTGGATAATAAAAGCAGGATTATTGCGGGCTCTATAGACGCCGCTGCCTGCCCTTCCTGCCCACTCTACTGAGCTGCTGCTGGTTGCCCTACTCTAGATCTCCACCCGCTGGGTTGGCCAGCAGGGGGCACCATCAGTTGGGGAGTGGGAGGATCATGAGGTGAGGGCATTTATTCCTCTGGTACCATCTTTGCTGCTTGCTGGGCCTGGCTGTGTCTCCCCTGAGGCTACAGTTCCCAGCAAGCTCTATTTCCTTCACTTACAATTCAGCCCCACAAATGATAACAGCATTTGCTCACTGCTCTTGGGGTGTCCTGCCTGAGTCCTTCTGACTGTCCTAACTCGGCCCACATTCGTGTGAATAATCCCTTCATTAAACCTTCCTCACTCGCTCACCTGGCTGAATGCTCCACATACCCGCCCCACCCTCCTCTTTTAGACAGGGTCTCGTGTATCTCTGGCTGACCTCAAATTTACTTTGTAGACAAAGATGACCTAAACTCCTGATCCTCCTGAGTGCTAGAATGTAAAGGTGCACCACCATATGCAATTTATGAGATGTCAGGGCTTCATGCACACTAGGCAAGCACTCGGTCAGCTGAGCTACATCCCCAGGCCCTGTCCCATTTATTTCTCCCCAAAGCCATGATTTTAGGTAAAATTAAATCCATCTGTATATACAGTAAGAAAAGGTGTTTGTGCAAACATCACTGTCTCAGAACCTCAGTACTTAATGGTTTATTTTTCTTCCTCCTTTAATTTTTCTAGAATTTTAAGCTTTTTTAATAACAAGTAGGCATGATCTTTGGTTGTAGAAAAACAAAACAGTTGGTGTGAAGGTCAGGTAAGAGAGGGAGGTGGAAAGTGTTTGAGGTCCCAGTGGGTGAGCCCATGGGTCTAGGGGGGGGTCAGGGATGTTCACACTGAGACCCGATTCTTCATTTTCTTCAGTTATGGAATGGCTGCCCTCTAGGTCGAATGTAAATGTAACACTCCTAAAACTGGGTCTTTCTGTCCTGGAGCACCTCAGTACACGGTCAAGTTCATTCCTGCTCTCTCCCACCTGTCTCTGCTCCCTTCCTCCCCACATTAGCACTTCCCACCTCCCTAAACCCTGCTTCTGCTTTTCCCCATCCTTATCCAGCCAGTCCCAGAGAGGGCCCAGTAAAACCCAGGGCCATGAGCTTGAGGCGAAACTGCCCTGCTGGTCTCATGGGTCAGCGTCTGTGCCAAAGGAAAGAGATGGCTTCCAAAGGAATGCCTTTTTCTTTTCTTTCTTTCTTTCTTTTTTTTTTTTTTGAACTTGGCAATGAATTAATCATTGTTTGTCGGGGCAGTGTGATCCTTGATTTCAGCAAGGGTGCTAAGGCATAAATCATAGCCCTTTGAGGGTGGGGGTTGTGGAAGGAGTCAGCATAGCTTATAACCCTGTTCCTCCAACACAGGAAAAATCTCCCCGTTTTCAAGTGACTGGGAGTGGACTCCGGGCTATTTATAATCTGCTGCTGCGATGAAGCCTTTGTTCCCACAGCTGGCCTGGGAGATAATCAGCATAGTTTTCTTCTCTAGCCAGGTCTGCCAAACAGACCCCTTCCTCTGGCGGTTCACCCCACCCCTTTCATCCAGAGCCTCTGAGCCCACCCTGCCTTGCTTGGCTTTGGCTTCCGAGAAAGTAAAGGGTGTGTTTAAAAGCAGAAAGGCCCAGCGGGTCTGAGCTCGGAGATGAAGGCAAGGACTGTGTGTGACCTGTTGGCAGACGGATCTGTCTAAAACGGGCCTGTGGAATGTCCACAGAACTTGGCACAAAGGGCCTTTTAGGAGCTCTGGGGAAGGGGCACATGCCACGGGGGCTGTTCCTTCTCTCAGAAGTTTCTCTGGATAGAAAAACAGGGTCCCAGAGAGGGCGAATTCCAAAGTCCTCCTGTTGAATGTCTTGGCAGAAGACAGAGTAGAGGCAAAGCTGCTCATGTAGGACTCCCAGGACATAAGCCTCAGCTTTGTCTCTACACTTCCAGGCTGGTGACCAGAGGCGGACTCCTTCGTGTCTCTGGACCTGTTTCTTTACGTATAAAATAGGGGCCTAGACTTGTGGGGTTTCCTCCCTTTTAAAGATTTTATTTGTGTGTGGGTCTGTGTGTGAGTACGCATGTTCCTGTGTGTATGCCAATGGGGGATGGAAGAGGGTGTCAGAGCCCCTGAACTTGTAGCTGTAGTCACCTGCCATGGGTGTTAGGAATGGAACTCTGGGAGAGCAGCAAGTACTCTTGACCACTGAGGCGTCTCTCCACAGAAGCAGAATATGTAATATAGATATAAGCCCAGTAACTGGCTAAGGTGGAGTTAGAGAGGGCATAAGGCACTAAGCCCTCCCACTTAGCATCTTCTTGCTTGACCCAATAGGTGAGTGATAACCAGTGTGGTAGTTTGAATGTAATTGGCCCCCATATGGGGAGGGCGTTACTGGGAGGTGTGGCCTTGTCAAAGTAGGTGTGGTCTTGTTGGAGGAAGTGTGTCACTATGGGGGTGGGCTTTGAGGTTTCCTATGCTTAAGATACCGCCCAGGATCTCAGTTCACTTCCAGTTGCCTGTGGGATCAAGGTGTAGCTCCTTCTCTACTCTTGGCTCCTTCTCCAGCACCATGTCTGCCTGAACACCGCCATGTCACACCATGGTGTTAATGGACTAAACCTCTGAAAATGTAAGCCACTCCAATAAAATGTTTTTCCTCCATAAGAGTTGCCGTGGTCATGGTGTCTCTCCATAGCAACAGAAATCCTAACTAAGACAACCAGGAACCTATGATTCCTGAGAGTTTAATCCCCAAAGACTCAATGACCTTGGACGTTCTAAGCTGTGAAACTCCTTCATTCTTTTGCTATAAATACTGACTGAACCCCTACCATGTATCAGGCTGACCTGGGCATTGGAGAGTAAAAGATGAATAAGAAAGTCTTTCCTTGCCTCATGAGCCTTACAATCTAACAAGACAGAAAAAAAAAAAGTCAGTGAAATAAACAATATGTACATGTGCTTGCATTTTATTGGCTAGACTAGTGGGGTCTTCCACTACCCCCTGCCTTTCAAGTCCTTCAGAGAAATTCAGAAGGTGGTTATATTTGAAAGTAAGGTCTTTACAGATATATTTAGTTAAGATGAAGCTGTATTGTAGGTTGGGCCCTGAATCCAATGTGACTTGTATCCTTATAAATGTGATGGGTAGTGTTATCAACTTGACAGAAAGCTAGAATTACCTGTGAGATGGCCTTCTGGGTTTATCTATGAGGGATTATCTTCAGCAAGTTAAACAAAGTAGGACGACCTGGTAACTGTGGGCGGTGCTATGTCCTACGCAAGGGCTCTTGGGCTGTACAAGCTTGGAGAAAGCAAGCTAAGCACCAATGTGCTTGCATTCCACTGCTTCCTTGATGGAAGATGTAATGTGACCAACTGCTGCAAGCTCCTGCTGCCTTGACTTTCCCTGTCATGGTGGACTGTACCTCCATCTGTGAGATAAAATAAACCCTTTGGCCCCTAAATTGCTTTTGTCGTAGTATTTATCACAGCAACAGGAAAATAAACTAAGACATAAGAGGAGGAGAGACACAAAGTCAACACAGGACAGATGCCAAGTGATAACAATGACAGAGACGTGGCTGCCAGCTAAGGAATGCCATGGTGTCTTAGTTAGGTTTTTCTATTGCTGTGAAGAGACATTATAACCATGGTAACTCTTTTTTTTTTTTTTTTTTTTTGGTGGTGGTGGTGGCAGGGTGTGTGTGTGTGTGTGTGTGTGTGTGTGTGTGTGTGTCTTTTGGGACAGGGTTTCTATGTAAGAGCTCTGGCTGTTCTGGGACTTTGTAGACCAGGCTAGCCTTGAACTCACAGAGATCAGCTTGCCTCTGCCTCCTAAGTGCTGGGATTAAAGGTGTGTGCTACCATCACCTATCTCACAGCAATTCTTTTTTTTTTTTTTTGGTTTTTCGAGACAGGGTTTCTCTGTGTAGTTTTGCGCCTTTCCTGGAGCTCACTTGGTAGCCCAGGCTGGCCTCGAACTCACAGAGATCCGCCTGGCTCTGCCTCCCGAGTGCTGGGATTAAAAGCGTGCGCCACCACCGCCCGGCTTATCTCACAGCAATTCTTATAAAGGAAAAAAATTAACTGGAGCTGGTCTACATGTTCAGAGGTTTAGCCCATTATTGTCATTGCAGGAAACATGGCAGCACACAGGCAGACATGGTGCTGGAGAAGGAGCTGAGATTTCTACATCTGAATCGGCAGGCAGCAGGAAGAGAGAGTGACACTGGGCCTGGCTTGAGCATTTGAAACCTCAAAGCCCAACCCCAGTGACACACTTCCTCCAACAAGGCCACACATACTCCAATAAGGCCACACCTCCTGATAGTGCCACTCCGTATGAGCCTATAAGAGTCATTTTCATCAAACTACCACATATGGATTGTCAGCAAATGCCATTAATCAACGAGAAATTCTTGTCTGAGCCTATGGAGGAAGCCTGTCCCTGATGGCACATTGGTTTCAGACATCTGTCCTCCAGAATGACCAGAAGACAAACTGTGGCTACTTTAGGCTGTTCAGTTGTGGTACATTTTGTGCTATATTAGCCCTAAAAAGATGACTAAAACACAGATTCTTCTCATTATTTGTAACTGTATAGTCTGTGACATAATCACAGAACTGAATTTGCCAAAGTAAGTCATCATGGCTTCTGGGGGAAACACCAGGTTGGGCTCCCATGAGCCTCTAGTTTCGTGGGCCAACCAACACCTGAACTTGTTCCATGAGTGTTTATGTTTAGAGAGACCTTATTTAATATATTCTAATGATTCACTGACATTGAACTCATGGCCAACAGTAATACAGTTCATGCTTGAGTAAGTTGGATCTAACACTTCTAACACACACATTTCCCCTCCAAGACACAGTATAATCATCCTGGACTCAGAAAATTTTAGTACTGAACCTGGGGGCTTTTTTAAACACACAATGAAATGACCAACAAAGGGTAAGACAATGGAGAAAATAGGACACTGTAGCTGAAAGTTTTTACTGTGGGATAATGCTTTTATGCACTGGTTTAATAAAACGCTGATTGACAAGTAGCCAGGCAGGAAGTATAGGCAGGGAAAGCAGAAGAGGAGAATGCTGGGAAAAGGAAAGCGAGTCAGGAGTTGCCAGCCTAACAAAGAGGAAGCAAGATGACAAGGCAGAATTGAGAAAAGGTACCAAGCCATGTGGCTAAACATAGATAAGAATTATGGGTTAATTTAAATGTAAGAGCTAGTCAGTAATAAGCCTGAGCCAATGGCCAAGCAGTTATAATTAATATAAGCTTCTGAGTGATTATTTTATAAGTGGATATGGGACCTCGGGGATGGGCAAGACTGGAGAAAAACTTCTGACTGCAGGACACCAAGTTGACTGTGAAAAGGTTGTTGGTTTAAGTGTGACAATGTGAGAGCTGGAACAAGAAGACAGAGTGCTACTTGCTGGCTTTAGTTAGAAACACATGTGTCAGGTGACTCAAGTATTTCTCTGCTCTGTGCCAGCTCTTAAATGACCTTGGTAGTGCTTGAAGTATTGATTTGGAGTGACAAATTTTAGGGAGGAGGCAAAATCATAAATATAAAATCTGCAAATATTGAGGATCAACTTCACACACAAACACACACATACACACACACACATGCACACATGTACACATTCAATCTGTAAGGAGGAAATGAAGAGAGTGTTGTGAAATACCAGAATAAACTTGGTCAGGGTGGCAAATGGTGGCATTTCAAACTGAATCCTGAAGGATAGAGATGGCCCAGGAGAAAAGGCACAGTTCTACCCATAGATAGGGCAGCTGTGGGACATCTCTACAGATGTAAAGAGCCTGATGCATTCATGTTGTGTGGTGGTTTGGATGAGCAATGTCCCTCATAGTCTCAGATATTTGAACACTTGGTTCCCATCTGGTGGTGCTGTTTTGGGAACCTGTAGAATCTTTAGGGGGCTTTAGTGTGAAGAATTATGTCATTGGGGGCAGGCTTTGAAAGGTCAGAGCCTCATGTTGTGGAATAATTGTTTAACTGTGCAAAGATGTGATGTATTTGTTTAACTATGTAAAGATGTATTGCATTTGTTTATGTTGTGGAATATTTGTTTAACTGTGTAAAGATGTGTTGCATTTGTTTAATTACATAAAGATGTGTTGCTATTTTACCTTGCCTGCCTAAGGCACCTGATTGGTCTAATAAAAAGCTGAACAGCCAATAGTGAGGGAAGAGGTATAGATGGGACAGGGAGAGATAAATAGGAGGAGAAATTTAGGCTCAGGAGAAAGAAAAGTATGGTGATATTTTATTTGTGTTGACATGTGATTTGATTTGTATGTTAATAAATAAAGTTGCCTGGGGGGATCAGAGCTAATAGCAAGCCATAGCAGAAGTCTGGCAGTGGTAGCACACACCCTTAATCCCAATCACGTGACAGGCAGATCTCTGTGTTAATCTCAATCCTAACCATAGAAGACCTGAAGGTCTGTACAGACAGGCAGTGACAAGGAGGTCATGTGGTTGGGTTTACAGCCAATAAGAAGGCAGAACAGAAAGTCAATAAAAAGACAAACACACAGGAAGTAGGTCTCTTTCTCAGGGGAAGGATGGCAGTGGCAGCGGGTGGTAAGAAGGCGGTTTTAGTCTCAGCTCTTAGCTACTGCTCTGTCCTCTTGGGCTTTTAACTCTGCATTTGGCTCTGTTTTTCTTATTTAATAAGACCGTTACATCTATAGAAAAGAGACACCAGGGGCCAGACAGACAGACATGGAGGAAGCAGGAAAGTAGGACATGTAGAATGAAAGAAAGGTTAAAAAGCCCCAAAGTAAAACATAGGTGAATAGAAACAGGTTAAATTAAGTTATAAGAGCTCGTGGAACAAGCCTACGCTAAGGCCCAGCATTTGTAATTAATAAGTTTCTGTGTCTTTATTTGGGAGCTGGTTGGCGGCTCAAAGAAAATTCCAACTACAGCCTCAGACTTTGAGTTTGCTTTTTCTGCTTCCTTTGTGTGGTTGAGATGTGAGCTCTCAGCTTCTTGCCCTACGGCCATGCAGGTAGACTCCGTGATAGACTCTTATCTCTCTGGAACTGTAAGCCAAAATGAGATCTTCTATAGGTTTGGTCATGGTATTTTATCACAGCAACAAAAATGAGCTAATAGTTACAGTGAGGTAGGAGGCAGAGAACAAGATGGTGAATGATAGGCAGTGGGAATAATGAGCCAGACTAGGACCAAAGCATGCAAGGCCCGGAAAGATGCCAAGTTTGGATTCCATTTAAAGTGCAATGGGTCAGACACTATTGGAGTATTTGAATAGAGAAGTGAAATGTCCAAGGTAGAGTCCAAATTCTTTCTAACTGCTCCCAGAATTTGCCAAAATGACTGTTTCTTAAGCTGATTATCTGAAAAATAAATATGAGTTACTGTCAAATCCTTCTTTGGATTTGGAGAGGGCTGTAAATAAATGCTGAGTCAGGGTACCATAGAAGGTAGAGCCTGAGTACATTCCACACATAGTGGCACTTGATTTTGAAATCAGAGCCACTGAGACTATAATACCTCAAACCAATGGAGTGACATTTTTAGCAAGGAGCTCTCTCTCTCTGTCCCCAACCCACACTCAAGCACTGCCCAGCCCCAGTGGACCATCGGTGTTTTCTACCAGCTTTCATCTGTAAGAGGTGTGGGCATGCTTTGGTGCTGCAAGTTGTCAGGAATGCCTGACCAAAAACTGTTCTTGGGTGTGGCCAAATGCTACTTTCTCTTTACCTGAGCCCAGACTTGCTGACTTCCTGGCCTTATGACATTGGCTACACGCAGGAAAAAGTTGGATCCCTGCCTGAGGCTATGACTTTTACTTTGTAAAGTCAAACAGGTAAGCCATACGTGCTCTGTCCAATCATCTAACTTCTTCCTGCCTTACCTCAGTGCATCCATCCTACACCAATGACCACCAGCTCCATGATTGCGAACAAACCCCACCAGAATTACTATGTAGTTATGGAGATGCCTTGAGCTCCTTGGCAAACTGCACTGCCGTGAGGAAGCACTGTGTCTGCCATTTTCTTTTCCTCTCTTGAGGAGAAAGTCCTTGGTTGATCCATGACAATCTGACTAAGCTTGTTCCTTCCTTCATATTTGGTGAGTCAAACAGCCACCTCATCACATTCTCTTCCTCTTCTCTGTGGTTGACCAGCACTCCCTTTTGTAGGACACGCTGCTGCAGAATTGCGATGAGTCAAAAGGAAGAATGTCAAAGAGGTGATATCTCCCATCTGGCAAGCTTGGTCACGAGTTAGCTGCCCAGCTATCCTGTCCAGGAGAACACGTATTTACTCCTCCAGTTGCCTCATATTCAGCCCTCCCTTCAGTCTAGGGCCCCGGGACCCAGGGCTCCAGGTTGGAGATGTTCCCTCAGAGAGCTTGAACCAGTCAGTCCATCTCCCGGGTCCCAGGTCTGTTGTGTGGACAGACAGGTTTTACCGCCCACTCAGCAGCCAGGTCTACTCCCACAGGGCAGGTAGTTCACATTGTTTTTGAGCTCACAGACTGTAGAATTGCATCCTCAGGTAAGCCTGAGACACTCCGCACGAGTTCAGACAATGTAATGAAAACATCTAAAACAACGAGGCTGCCCATGTCCTGGAGTCCCCTTTTTCTGGGAGGCCCATGAGAGTTCTCCCAGTTTTCAGTGAACTGTCCCTCCCTCCCTTTCCTTGGATCCCCCAGAGGGAAATAATGTCCACTGACCCGCAGAGTCTGCCTGCTTGTCTAGGGCTCGGCAGTTACACAGTTATGGCTGGCCTGGCCAGGGAGGGGATCCCCTCCACAAAGCACAGGTGAAACTCTTCCCCCATGTCCATGGCTGAAAGTATACGAAGGGATGTCCAAGTCTCTTAGACTTGATGTCAGCAGAAATGGATGGCCCTCCCCGCTTAGAGGGTGCGGGTGCTTTGTCACTGGAGACTCAACAGACAGGTAAGGAGGAGAGAGACTCAAAGAAGTCACCCCTACAGCGGTGACAGACACTCTGATGGGGGTACGAGGTGTAAAAGGAGAAGACATAAAAGACCCAGCCAGTGAAGAACTGTGGTGGTTACACCTTGATCAATCGTTTCGCGGTTTCTTTTTCTTTCTTAACAGTTTATAAGCATTTTCACACCTGAGCTCTCATTTGTGGTTCACAAACACCCAGTGAAGGAGGCAAGATAGCGGGCACCTCCCCTTACAAACAGGGAGACCGCGGCCTCCCAGGGTCCCTCCACAGATCCAGCAGGTACCAATGGCAAGAGCACGGCTTCGGCCTGTGAGCGCTGATCATATTGTCTCCTCATTTTCACAGCTCTTCAAAACAGACATAGTTTTTTTCCTTCTGAAAAGAATTTTGATAAAATATCCCTACCATCAAACTTGCCTTTATAGTCACTTTCAAATGTCTATACGTACATCCAACCCACTCTCATTGTTGAGAGGCCACTATAACCATTCAGACAGTTCCTTTGGGCTTTCCAAACTAGGACTCCATGCCCATGAGATAACTTCCATGGCCCTTCTCACTCCCCACGGCCCCCAGCCTGCTTTCTGTCTCAGTGAAGTTGACTTTTCTAGTGACCTCTCATAGATGGAGTTAGTAGAGCCCATCTGTGTGTGTGTGTGTGTGTGTGAGAGAGAGAGAGAGAGAGAGAGAGACAGAGACAGAGACAGAGACAGAGACAGAGACTGGTTTCACTCAGTGTGAGGTTCTCAAATTCCACCCATGTTATTGCTTTGTCTTTAGGCCATAGAATAGTCCCTGGATGGTGTGTTTGCTTTTGTGCTGGTATGATAAAACACCCCTCAGAACAGCTTGTGGGAGGGACTTTCAGTCTGTAGGCCTCGGCTCTGATGGTTCTAAAATTCGGAAAACGGCAGAACATAATGGTGGCATGTGGCAGAGGCTACTCGGCTTGGGGCAGACAGGAAGACATGGGGCAGACAGGAATGGAGAGATAGAGAGAGACAGGTATCAGTCTGGGACACGACACAGGCTCCTAATGACCTGTGTCTCCCAGCTAGGCACTTCCTCTTAACATTTCCAGATCCTTCAAAAATAGTGCCACCAGCTGGTGACTGACCTTTCAGGAACTGCCCTTGTTGAGGAACGCATCATATCCAAGCTATAACCTATGGGGTAAACCACTTTACTTCTCCATCCCTCTGTAAATAGACACTGGGGGCCTTCACCTTTGGGCTATTGTAAACATTGGAGCCATGAACATGAATGTGAATATGTCTTTGATTAAGGGATACCTGTAAGCTTCTGAAAACTGAAATTTCTCCGTGTTCATCAAATAAGTGGGAGAATCAGTTCTTGTCACTCCAATGACAAACGTCCTAACCACTGTACCATCCTGCCCCTAAAAGTCATGAATTTTAACATAAAATTCCTTAGGTTCAGTGCATCGCTCTGCCATTCACTGATTGACTATAACATTCAACACGTCACGTCCCCTCCTGGAGCTGCTGGCTATGGTTAGGAGAATGTAGAGCCATGGGCTCAATCATAGTTGTCATTACCCAAGGGGGAGGAAGTTCGTAGGAAAGAGACTGTCCCAGGTTTATAAATGTAAGTGACAGCAAGGTGGGAATAAAAGGCACTGCCCGGGGACCGGGAGACGAGAACCTTGTCCAGGGCAGCCTCTCAGCAGGCCTTTTCCCTCTCTTCTGGGTCTCGGTTTTTCCTCTATTGTTAATGTACTGTTTTACAGATAATTGCCAAGGTCTTTGTGTTCTGGAAACTTCTAGACTGTGACCTCCATGTATAAGGAAAGGCCTGAGTGCCGCAGCCAGCCTGGGATCAAACCTGGGATGTGTCTACACTTTGGGTAACCTTGACCCAGAGACACTCACCATGCCAGCCTTGGATTTCCTCATTACTGAAAATGCAAGGGGACAACAGAGCCTGTGTCACTGGCCATCTGAGGATTTGTCAGATGGTGTGCCTGGTGTGATCTAGGGCTCAGTGGAGGATGGATATCAAGATGAATATTCACCAGGAGGCTGCCCCTATTTGTTGTTGTTGTTTTTGGTTTTTCGAGACAGGGATTCTCTATATAACAGCTCTGGCTGTTCTGGAACTTGCCTTGTAGCCCAGGCTATCCTCAGACTCACAGAGATCTGCCTGCCTCTGCCTCCTGAGTGCTGGGATTAAAGGTGTGTGCCACCACCGCCAGGATGAGGCTACCTTTTTTTACACAGTGTTAGGGATCACACACAGGGTTGTGCACGTACTAGAGTGTTCTACCACCGAGTGGCATCCCCAGTCCCTCATCTGTTTCTCGACTTCTAGATGAAAGACTAAGAATAGCAAGGAGTGTAGAAGAAGCAAATGTCCTCCTTTCTTTAATTTTCTGCCATCAACAATGAATCTTGGATTTCAGCTCTGAAGACAGGACCAATTACAGCCTGACTCAAAAGGTTGCAATGGGAATTGAGTAAGACAAGTAGCATGTGCCCGGCACACCGTAGGCCAACAAAAGGATGTAAGTGTAAGTATGGTTCCAATTTTAACATTTCAGGAACATTTCTTTTACACATGTTTGCAGAATGTACGTTGGTGCGGTTCTTATGATGTGAGGTTTGGTAGCCATTACAAAAAGCGCAAGTCAGGTTACCTTCAACCCGGAAACTCTGCTCCAGTTACAGGCTATACTCGGGACACGCCCTCTGTCTACAGTTGTTCGTTATTTACAGTACCCGCGGTGAACAGCCACCTGTTTCAGACTGATGGAGTAAGTTGCGCGGACTAGGGAACCAGAGAGCTGAGAAAACGTGAGAGAGGACGCTCTTTATGCCTGGACGTGGAAAGATCTCTAAGAAGTAGTCTTCACGAAGAGAACCCAGGAGCAGAATGCTGTGTGTTACTGTCTGTGGTGTGAAGTCCCCAGGGGATGTAGGGGGTGGAAACATATGAGCAGAGTAGCGCGTAAGTATTGCCACATAAGCATTAAAATATCTCTGTGAGAGGGTGGGGTGATGGCTCAGTGTGCTCGTTAGCTTTTGTCGCCTGGACATAGACTAGGGTCATCTGGGAAGAGGGCGGAGCCTCAGCTGAGGGATTACCTCTATCAGCTTGTGTGCCAAGGGGCGGGGATTTCCTCGATTGATGATTGATGTGAGAGGGCCCCGCCCACTGTGGGAGGTACCATTCCCTGGGCCCACAGCCTGGGGTGTATAAGGAGGCAGGCCGAGCAAGCCGTGAGAGCGAGCCAGTTAAGCCGCCTTCCTTTGTGGTTCCTGTCTCTGTTCCCGCTGGGGTTCCTGCCATGACCTCCCTCAAGGATGGACTGTGATGTGGCAATGTAAGCCAAATCAACCACTTCCTCCCCAAGTTGATTTTGGTTGGAGTGTTTGATCACGGCAACAGGAAGCGAACTAGCATACTCATCCTGCACAAGCATGGAACCCGAGTTTGAGCTCCAGAACCCACATGAAAGGCTGGGTGTGGGCTATCGAGATGGCTCAGCCTGTAAGGGTGACTACCACCAAGCCTGACCTCCTGAGTGTGATCCCCAGGATCCACGTGGTAGAAAGAGAGGACTGATTCCTTCAAGTTGTCCTCTGACCTCCTCCACATGAGCAGGGTGGCACTCCCTCTAAAACACACTAAATATATAAATTCGATGAAAAAAAATAGAAAGACTGAGTGGCATGTGTTTGTAATTGCAGCTTGGTGAAGCAGAGAAAGGCAGATTCCTGGAGTTCTCTGGTCACCCAGCATAGCCTATTCAGAAAGTTCCAGGTCAGTGAGAAACTCTATAAACACACACACACACACACACACACACACACACACACGCACACACACACGCACACGCACACACACACACACACACGCACACACACACATGCACACGCATATGCATGCACACACATACACCCCCCAACCCAAAAACCATAAAACCATAAAACCAACCAAACAAAAGCAAAAAACAAAACTAAAACCCAAACCGAAATAGTAACGAAACTGTATCAAGTGAATGGCACTTAAGGGATGAGCTACTGACCTCTGGCATCTATGCCTGTACCTCGCAGTCAAAGACACCTGCACATATACAAAGAAAAGAAAAGAAAAGAGAAAAGAAAAAAAGAAAAAAAAAAACTCTAGAAGAGGTCACACAGCAGACCTGAAGTTCTGAGACATAGACGAGGGAGGGAAGATTTATCAGTTTAATAGTTACAATCTATAATCTTGAGAAGATGGTATTACTTTCTCAAAAATTAAAGTAAAATCTTATTAAGGAAATAAGGGGAGTTAGGGATGGGAGGGAGGGGGGCAGGGATGCAGGGATGCAGGGAGGGCAGGGCCGTGTCCCTGTGGTCCTGGGCAACATAAGACCCGTCAGCTACAACTGACGGGGTGGGAGCTAGGTGAGGTGTGTGTGTGTTGGGGGGGTTGTGGGGGGCAGATTGCGAAGTCTTATGCTGCGGCCTGGGAGATAAAGGAAGAGATAAGACCTGGCAGATAGAATCAGACACTAGGAAGATGGCCGCCCTGCCTGACAGGCTGTCTTCTGGCGGGGTGTGACGAAAGCTTGGGTTCCACCCTCATTTTCCACGCTGCTCCCACAACCCCCTCCTTTGCCCCCTTCTCACCCCGAAAGGGAGAACACAGGTTTGGCTTTGACACTCCCTCTCTGGAGAAAAGAACACAGAGTGAAGGTGGAGCCTGGAATGTTTTTGTTTTGTTTTGTTTGTTTGTTTGCCAATGGCCTGATTTCTTAGATGACTGTGCACGGTGAATGTCAGGATCAATGGCCCAGTCTTCTGGAAACGGGTGAGACTCAGGTATATGCCAGGCCCAGGTGTGATATTCTGGATTGTTCTCAGAGTGGTCACCTCCAGCTCAGGAGTTTTAGCAATTTCCTGTCGTTTGTGGTGTCCTTAGACAGCGGGTCAGATATGAGCAGGCTGGAGGGCCATTGTGGATGGTCCCCTCCCTCGTCATCAGCAGCTTGTAAAATTGGAAACCACAGGACTTTGATTATTGATCAAAAGAATGGGATGTGATTCACATCCCTGGCCCTGGGTAGATCTATGACCATCTCAACTGCTCAAAAAATCAGAATATTACTATACATGGCTGGAAGCTTTCTGGTAAAGGATAAAGACATCCGTTGTTCCCTTCATGAAAGTGAATCCAAACAAGCCTGTCAGTCACCTGAACAGGAAAACACACCCTAGGAAGTTATATTTTCTATAAAACTTTAAGAAATAGTATAAAGCCTACCTAAAGTAAGTTGACAAAATAGCCTCTCTGGATACTATCCACTGTCACCCTTGAGAGTGTCTTCCTCCTCCGTGGTCTCCCCGACACTGTCAACATCAGAGAGAGAGAGAGAGAGAGAGAGAGAGAGAGAGAGAGAGAGAGAGAGAGAGAGAGAGAGAGATATGTTCTCATTAGATGAAAAGACTGAACTCAAAGAGACCAGGATCACAATGCCGTTCCCAGGCTGAGCTGTCCCGCCCCACCCTTTCCCTCTTAAATTGAATTTAGTCCAGTTAGGAAGCCACATGTGACTGGTAAACAATGGTGACATGAGTCTCTAGTCTCAAGTTCACATAGACCCAGACAGGGGAATCACTGAGTCAGCGTCGTCTTCCAAAGGTTTCCCTGGACCACCTAGCGTCTTCCCCTTGTGAGGTGACACCAGACAGTGGAAGAAATTTGACTCGGTGTGCCCTAGGTGGATGTGTCTAACTTTGTGTTACCGACTCCTCGGGAAACTTGTTAGCCCAAGACCTGTTCGTTTTACACAGGGTCTTTACTTACAGGCTTGGCATCCTTCCCCGGGGGAGTGGTCTGTCTGACTTTCTCCTCCAGACACCCAGGGCTGATCCTCAAGTATCTGCCTCAGCACCAGCACAAGTCTGAACAGGGCCTGACACCCGTCTCCAACTACAACCCCATTGTCCCACGCCCTGGGAGGTGGGTCATGTCCCTGCTTGTTGGAGTTTGGGAACAGTGAAGCCTGAGTAGTCAGCCTATACCCTGTGTGGAGGGGGGGCCTTGTCTGGTGTGTGGCCCCAGGAATGTGTAAGAGGAAAACTCCAGGGAAGATCCAGGCCGTGGGAGAGCGGTGCAGGTGGCAATTGGCTCCTGCTCCCCAGAGGGTGTGTGTGTGGGGGGGGGGGGGCAGCAAGTAGAAATAAGTAGCAAAAGGATGATGCAGGGGGATGGCTAAGAGGCTAAGGATGTCTTGAGGTGGGGTTCTGAAAACAGATCCTGAGAAGAGACTTGTGAAGTGGTTGCTCCAGGAGAAGAACAGAATGGGAGTGGAGATGTAGGGACGGAGAAGCTAATAGCCCAGGACACAGAGCTTGAATGAATAAAAATGACTCTCCTTGGGTGCGACGGAGGGATTCCCACCAAGTCACAGCCTTAACTCCCACGGTGGGCTCTGTCCACCTCTGTCCACGCCTCCAGAGTCTCTCCACCAAGGTGAACAGGGCTCTCATGCTCGCTCCTACCACCTAGGCATGACTAAGGGTTCCTCAAGACCTAGATCCTCTGTGGGTGCAACAGCTTGAGTCATCCGAAGACAAACCCCAGATGACCCTGAATGCAGGTCAGCAGCAGCAGGAAAGGACAGGAGTTCGAGACAGGTGATCAGAAAAAGTGGGAGAGAGGTAACGAAATCCGGGGGCGGGCTGCACCAAAGAAGGCTGTCTCCATGCCCTGGCTTTGTTTCTGCCTCTGTGACCCAGGCCAAATGACTTCATCTTACGGATGACGCGGTTTGCCAACTGTAAAGTGGGGACACTCCCTGTCACAGGGTGCTGTGCGGGATAAACAAGATAAGGAGAACAAAGGGTTCGGCACGAGGCCCCGGCACTCATTAGTAACTATCGAGGATGCCTTATCTGGCCACATCCTCCTGGGTGGGCTTAACCTCGGGGACTCCAGTGCAGGTGAACTAGAGGTCCAGGCCTCTGCTTCCGGGCTCTGTGTATCTCTTCCTTCCGGAAGTTTCCTCCCTCTCCTCCACTTCAGACCCTAGCCCCATTGGCCCTTAGCATCGTCTCTGAAGACCTTACGTTCTGTACCCAGGTACCTCCTCTCCTTGCACTTGCGCCCCGAAGCATTGAAGAGCAGATATCGGATGGTGGCAGACTGACGCTGCCTCTTGGAGTGTTAGGAGGCATTGGTAAGTCAGTGGTGGAGGGCAGGGTGCAGTGAGTCTCGGGTGTATATAGCTGCGTCCCCTTTGGGTTCTGCTCTGATTTGCAATCTTCTGGTGCATCATTTTCTCACCAGTCTCTCACTCAAGTTGGACTTCTTCCATTGCCTACCTTTAGTGCCTGGTGCCTCCTCCTGAAGGCCCAGGTGATAAACGCAGGCACAGTCACAATCATGAATAGGTATTTTTGGTTTCCTGTGTACATGTGCCAGATTCTATCTGTGCTTCATTTTCATGTAGAAATTATACTTATTTATTTATTTGTGTTTGTGTATGTACGTGTGTGTGTGCGTGCGTGTGTGTGTGTGTGTGTGTGTGTGTGTGTGTGTGTGTGTGCAACACATGCAATGGCTGGAAGCCAGAGAGCAACTTTCAGGAGTCAGCATCGTGTGGGTTCTGATGATGAAATTTAGGTTGTTAGGCTTGGCAAAAAACCACCTTTACCACCTGAACCATCTGGCCAGGTCCCCACGCCACCTTTTAAAAATGAGAGGCCCTTAAAGATTAGAACTTGCTCAAGTTCACACAGCTTCCAAACTTTAGAGCCTGGGTTACCACCCATCCATCACTGGGGCTCCTGCACTGTCCATCCCCAGAGACCAGATCTGTTACCGTGGTAGACTTCACATCCCCCAATCTCATCTGCCTCCCACCTCTGCTCTTACCATGGACTGACTTGCATCTCATCCATGAGAGGTATTGTCCATCTTCCTTGCTAGACCATGAGCCTTGAACGTAGGGGCTGTGTTTTTGTCTCTATGTTTTTATCCCTAGACACTGTCCTGGGGCCTGGCATATCACAGATGCTAAATATGTCTGATGACTAGTCTTCATCGTCACCTTCGCTCGATTTAGAATCACCATGGAGACACACCTCTGGGCATGTCCTTGAGGGTGTTTCCAGAGAGGATTAACTGAGGATGGGAGACCCACCCTGAACACGGGTGACATCATTCCACAGACTGAATGGAAAGGAGAAAGTGAGCTGAGCACCAGTGTTCACCTTTCTCTGCCTTCTGACCGACAGTACGGGGTTCCCACCACCACGCCTCTCCCACCACGATGGACCATGCCCTTAAATTGTCAGTCAAAACAAACCCCGTCTTCCTCAAGTTGCTTGCGACAGGCATTGTATCACAGCCATAAGGACAGTAACTAGTAAGTTATTGGTTTGCTAAATGGGTGATTTAGCCTAACCCACTCAGGAAGAGGAGTTATAAGAAACAATTTTACAAGATGATTCTAGATTATTTTCAAAGCAATTGTACCAATTCAGACCCTACCAGCTATGTGTAAGGGCTGTTGTGTTCCCATCTTCTCCGGCACCTGGCACTGTCACAGTATATTACGTGACAGGCACTTAATGGAACCTGTTCCCTTCTGGTCACATGGAGCCTTTGATGGTCAGTTCTTAACTGCCAACTTGCTACAGCCTAGAACTGCCTAAGGCAGAGGTTCTCAACCTGTGGGTCGTGACCCCTCAGGGGTTAAATGACCCTTTCTCAGGGGTTGCCTAAGACCATTGGAAGACACAGATATTTTACATTACAATTCACAACAGTAGCAAAATTACAGTGATGAAGTAGCTGCACACAATATTTTATGGTTGGGGGTCATCACAACACGAAGAACTGTATGAAAGAGTCACAACATCAGGAAGGTTGAGAACCACTGACCTAAGAAGACAGCCTTGATTGAGAGATTGTCTAGATGAGGTTGGCGTGAGGAAGGATGATGAGATCATTTCAATCAATCAACAGGTCCAGGAAGTCACACTGAGGACAGGGGGCTCCTTTGGTCTGGGTTTTGAAAGACTGAGGGTGTGTGTGTGTTCTAGGAGCAGGGTTAATGTCTAGAAGTCATGGGAGTGTGAAAGGACATGAAGGACGTAGTGAGAGTCACCCCTCACATGTCATGCAGACTGCTTGAACTTCACAAGCACTCGGAAACATTTGCCAACATCTGTGGTGAAGGAAATACCACTGTTTCCCAGACACTTGTCTCACTCTGAAAGGTCAGACTTTAACTACTTGTCTATCTCGTGCATGCGTGCGTGCGTGCATGCGTGCGTGCGTGCATGCGTGCGTGCGTGCGTGCGTGCATGTGTGTGTATGTGTGTGTGTGTGTGTGTGTATGTGTGTGTGGTATGTGTATGTGTGTGTGGTATGTGTGTACATGTATGTACAGGTGTGTGCACATGAAGAGATCAGAGTAGGGTATCAGGTGTACGTAGTCCTTGATTGCTCTTCACCTTACTATTTTATTTTACTCAAATGATGTTCTTATTAAAAATTGTACTGTGTTTTTATTTATTTATTCTGTGTGGGGTTGGGGAGGAGGATAGGTGTGGGAGCGATATGGTACAAGTGGAGGTCAAAGGTCAGTTTTCACGAATTATTTCTCTCCTTCCCCGTGTGGATGCCAGGGTTCAAATTCAGGAGGTCAGGCACATTTACCTTCTGAGCCAGCTCACCAGCCTCCTTCCATCTTATTTTTTGAGACAGGGTCTCTCCCTGAACCGGAAGCTCACAGTTTAGGGTAGAGTAGCTGGCCGGTGACTTCCCGCTCCCCAGTGCTGGGGTTATGGGCACTCATGGCCATGTCACCTACCTTTTTTTTTTTTTTTGGGTGTGTGTTGAGTGTTGGGGATTTGAACTTAGGTCCTCTTACTTTCAGAGCAAGTAGTCTTACCCACTGAGCCATCTCTCCAGCTCATAAATAGGACATTAGTGGTGTTAATGAGTTTCTAAGGCTTCCAGTGTGGTGGCTTGCCCGTATAGGTGTTTCTGCCACTGTACTGAGCTGGTGCTGAGAAAGTCACAGTGCTCAGTGTTGTCCCATTGTGATGGCATACGATTGTCTGGAGAGGAATTAAAATCTATTCTATTCTTCACTATATAAGCCAAACATACCTGTAGACTGTGCTCAGTTCCAGGGTCCAAATTTTAGAACAGATCATGTGATGACCAATGTGGTGTTCTGATATAGGTTATACCATGACTCCCTGCAAAAGGATGAGTGAGATCCTAACTCCCAGTATCTTATATAAATACCATGTACTAACCAGCTAGAGCCACCAAGGCACTGATACCCCACAGCATATGGGTACCTCAAAATAGGACCTTTTTGTTTGTTTTTCCACACAAGGTTTCTCTGTGTTGCAGTTCTGGCTGTCGTGGAACTCACTCTGTAGACCAGGCTGGCCTCGAACTCACAGAGATCCACCTGTTTCTGCCTCCCAAGAGCTGGGATTAAAGGCGTGCACCACTACTACCCGGTTATGACCTCATTTTCAAACGAGATGGTTGTATTTATGCTTAGGTAAGATGAGGTCATAATGGGGTAACTTTGGTCCCGGATGCAATATGACCAGTGTCTTGATAAAAGAAAGCCAGGTGAAGAGACAGAGACATGCACAGAAGGAAGGTAGTGTGAAGTGTTATAGAGAGAAGACAGTTGTCAACACGGGGAGAAGGGCCTAGAACAATTCCTCTCCTCGCAGCCTACAGGAGGGGCAACCTTACTGACGTTGATCACAGATTCCTAGCCTCCAGCACAGACACACCATGGCTTCTTGCTGATTCAGCCATCTTGTCTGGGGTGGCTTTGTTTCAGCAGCCTTAGCAAAAGGAAATAGCTCCCAGTCTCCATTCTGTCTTCCCAGCGAAGGATGATGGGCAGCTTGGGCTTGTGACCTAAGAGATACCAAGCAAAGGAGGAGGAGGACTTTCTGTTGTTGCTGCTCTTGGCCAGTACAGTGTTTTGAATGAGAATGACCCCCATATGCTCTTAGATTTGAATACTTGGTACCCAGGGAGTGGCACTATTTGAAAGGATTAGGGGGCGTGGCTTTGTTGGAGCAAGTGTGTCACTGGGGGTGGTCTTTGAGTTTTCAAAAAGCCTGTTGCAAGCCCAGAGTCTCTCTCTTCCTGTTGCTTGCAGATCCAGATGTAGAACTCTCAGGAACCTCTCCAGCAACATATCTGCCTGTGCGCTGACATGCTGCCCACCATGATGAAGATGGACTAAACCTCTGAAACCGTAAGCAAGCCCCAGTGAAATGCTTTTCTGTATAAGAGTTGCTGCCATGGTTCTGGTGTCTCTTCACAGCAATAGAACCCTGACTAAGACACCAAGGAACAAATACACTCTTCTCCTCAAAGGGAAATTGAAGGGTAGGAACACCAGGAAGGCTGGCCACCATCCTGCTCTCCAAAGATGGAAAAGTCTCCCCAGTGCCATGAGGAGCGTCTGGATGAAAGCTTTGCCTGGAGTGGGCGGCCTCAGTAAATCCCCTTCATCGTTTTAGCCCCTTTGGATTGATTTTCCACGACAGGCAACTTGAAAGCAATGTCAATGATGCAGATGCCAACTGGCACACATTTCTTCAGGGAAGGCTAATCAGCATGATGAGGGCCTATTAGGAGCAACCAGGTAAAACAGGGATTTCCAGCCCCCTCCCCCCAGGCTGCCTTCCATAGGGAAAGAGCTGTCTCTTGAGAGGAGAATCAGCCTTTCTATGCGGTCCCAGAAGGCAAGCCTGATGAGACAGGTCCTCCTAGGCACGGGCAACAAGGAAATCTAGTCTCTGTGGAGCATTCTAAGATAAGGATAAAAGTCACAGAACGTAGATGTGTTTGCATTAGCGTTGCGTGCCGGAGACTCTAAACTACCTCGGTGATAAAATATCCCATCTTGCATGGACAGGCAGTTCCCACCACACCTCCACCATTTGCTATACCACTGCCAATGAGGAGAAATTATAGGGAACTCAGTTTCCAAGCTAATAAAGAAAGAAAGAGCTTTCTAACGGGCAATAACGGATGGAATGTGCTATCTTGGGGCTGATGAATTATCCATCGCTGGTGCTTTGCAAATAGAAGCTGGGATGTTATTCAGCTGATGACTGAAGTCAGTGGAGGATTACCTTAAGTGACCTTAAAGGCATCCGCTGGTTCCACGAGTCTCTGTAAAGAATGGTAAGTAAATGACTGAGATAACTCTGTTCAATTCAGAAAAGGGTAAAGAGGAGGGCCCTTCGGGTGATTCCCATGAGGACGTGAGTTGAGATGAGGTAGAAATATCCCTGATCAATTGCAGGAGTATTAACATTCTCATGGACATTGGGAATCTACACACTCAGAATTCTAAAATTAGGAAGTGAAATCTGTGGTTACTAATTGTAAGAAATACAGCATCCAGGGCTGGAGAGATGGCTCAGCAGTTAAGAGCACTGGTTGCTCTTCCAGAGGACTCAGGTTCACTTCCCAGCACCTACATGACAGCCTACAACTATCTGTAACTCCAGTCCCAGAGGATCTGACCCACTCTTTTGGCCTTCATAAACACCAGGCACACACACAGCATACAGACATACATACAGGCAAAACACTCACTTATAGGCACAAAAATAATTTAAATATGGAAATTTTGAAGCCAGAGGATGTGCTCTGAGAGGCAGGAGTTCCAAAATCTAGAAGGTCACCGAAAAGAAGAAAGACGTAAGTATAACATTGAGACCCCAGAGGGAGTGGTCACATGCCATCAGGCTAAACTAGTTAGGTGACTCCACCCTCCACACAGCTCCCACCTCAGAAAGCCAAAGTGGCCATGTAAGTTACATCTGTGAGTTCTAGGTCTTTAGGACTCAGAACCACATACCTGTGCATTGAGGACACCATACAATTATCTCCTTGATATTGCACTAAGGACACTGCCATTCTCTCCAGTTGACAGATAAGTGAACAGAAGGTTACCTTTGTTCTAGGTTATCCAGCCAGAAAGTGATAGTCTTTCAGCCAGAAGTAAGGTCTCCTCGGGGCATACATGCTGTGAGATTGTGTCTTCTATTTGACAGCGGACCTACACCAAGAAATTTCAACAATGCGGCTGCCTAAACAAGACCTGAACAACGGTAACACCAGTTGACAAGCCAGAGCAGAAACAGGAAATCTCATGGGGCCCTGCCCCTAGATGAAGAGTTATAGGCAATTAATGATGCAAATACAGTACACATTAATGACTGTTGAGAGAGGAAGAATTAGTCTTCCCCAAGGATGAGGCTCCTGATAGGTTACCTAATCCCACACCATCAGCCCTAAACATATACATAATATATATATATGTGTGTGTGTGTGTGTGTGTGTGTGTGTGTGTGTGTGTGTGTGCGCGCGCAACACTAAATGGACTTGGCAGGTTGTACTTAAATATTTATACACACACACACACACACACACACACACACACACACACACACACACACACACACAAAGAGATGCCATGAATTTGCAAGGGAGAAGGGAGGGACATGAGAGGGATTAGGGGGAGGAGACAGAGGCAGAAAATGATGCAAATACAGTACACATAAAAGAAACTCAAAACTGGTTTGAAAAATAAAATTTCAAAACAATAGGAGCTAGACTAAATTCAGCATGTTTTCTGTTAAGTGGCAATGGTCAAGCCGTGAGGCTCACTGATTCTCACTGATTCTCACTGATTCTTTCTTACAGCTCTGCCTTGGTTCCCAGGACAAAGAGCTCTCCCTCCAGTCAGCGTTTAATCTGAGATTTTATTGTTGGATATATTTTGTATTTTGTCAACATCTCTTCTTGTCTCATCATCTGATGTTTCCCCAAAGTGCATTCTCTCCCCATTTTTTTAAAACACGGTTTCTCCTGGAGCTTATGCAGGGACACTTGGCTCAGTCTGGGAGGAAGGGACTGGACCTGCCTGGACTGAGTCTACCAGGTTGATCGCAGTCCTCGGGGGAGGATTTGCCCTGGAGGAGGTGGGAATGGGGGGTAGGCTGGGGGTAAGGGAAGGGGGTGGGAGGGGGGAGAATAGGGGAACCCGTGGCTGATATGTAGAACTGAATGGTATTGTAAAATAAAATAAAATAAAATAAAACAAACAAGCAAACAAACAAACAAACACGGTTTCTCTGTGTTGTTTTGGTGCCTGTTCTGGATCTCGCTCTGTAGACCAGGCTGGCCTCGAACTCTGCCTCCGGAGTGCTGGGATTAAAGGTGTGCGCCACCACTGCCAGGCTCTCTCCCCATTTTTTTGAGTCCTTCCCCACATTCTCTTCTTGTCTTCTGAGCATCCCAGCCACTGTGCAGGAGCAGGAGTGAATGGAGATATGCACACTGGTTCTTCCACATGGAAATCTTCCATGCTGCTGGGCTCACCTTTATCCCGTCAGAACCAATCACAGATCCACATCTGATTTCAGGGGTGACAGAGACTCAGAGAAGAGCCTTCTTACACCTCTCACCTCTGCGAGAAGGACTAGCAAGTACATCTCTCTCAGCCACGAGAAGCTCACAGCTGGTCACCCTTCCTTGCATGTTTGGCGGCTGGGGAGTTCAAAGTGAAGTTCTTCATCCCCTTCAAGATAAATGATCTTGGGGGATGAGGATTATGTAATAACCTTATAGCTTGAATTTAACTTAATTTTACCCACCAGATTCATCCAGTTTCTCTATTTAAAAGTTCTGTTGTGTTGTTAGCTCTCTGAAATGGTTGCGGGGGGCTCTCTCCCTCCTGCCCCCCCATAACGGAGGACCTTTTGGCAGGTGATGGTTTTTAAGACAGGGAGCGTCAATGCCGGGCGTTGGTGGCGCACGCCTTTAATCCCAGCACTCGGGAGGCAGAGGCAGGTGGATCTCTGTGAGTTCGAGGCCAGCCTGGGCTACCAAGTGAACTCCAGGAAAGGCGCAAAGCTACACAGAGAAACCCTGTCTCGAAATACCAAAAAAAAAAAAAAAAAAAAAAAAAAAAAAAAAAAAAAAGACAGGGAGCGTCAGTTTTCTCAGCAGCGTAAACTATGGTGGATTGCCCATGTTCCAATGGCCTTATAGACCCGTGCACATCTGGGCAGAACCAACTGGACTCCGTGACCATGTAAATAAAAGTAGAGGACATGAAGTTGGAGGAGGATGTGGGGAGGGATCCAGGAGGAGTTGGAAGAGGGGAGTAGTTATGATCTAAATACATCGTGGCCGGGCAGTGGTGGCGCACGCCTTTAATCCCAGCACTCGGGAGGCAGAGCCAGGCGGATCTCTGTGAGTTCGAGGCCAGCCTGGTCTCCAAAGTGAGTTCCAGGAAAGGCACAAAGCTACACAGAGAAACCCTGTCTCAATAAAAACCAAAAAACCAAAAAAAAAAAAAAAACAAAACAAAACAAAAAACATCGTGTTCGTGTATAAAACTAAAAAGAAGAGATAATTTAAAAAATCTGAATCCAGAAACACTTCATTAAAAAAAATTGTGTTGTACATTTTGTGTATACTACTCCAGTCATTTTCTGAATGAGTCAGGTATAAATAAATGTGGTCATATGTTTGTCTTATACCTCCCTACCCAATGATCAGTCTTTGTCTCTCATGAGAAATGCTGCCCACCGAGCATTACCACCAAGCTGTCTTAGAGTTAATGCAAAACGTTCAAAATGTCCTTTGTTATTGTTCCTTCAGTAATTCCTTTTATTTAAATTTCTCTTTCCATTAATAGTTTAATCACAGAGACTGTCACGTGCGTGCGTGCGCGCGCGCGCGCGCGCGCGCACACACACACGCACACACATACATACATACATACACACACACACACAACCAAAAACTCAAAAACAAAACATCCACTTCCTAGTCCCCTTACCCTGCTTCTTACTATCTAGATATGTGAGTCATGTGAGTCACTCCAAGTGTTCTATTACACCTGGAGTCCTCCCAGTTACTCATGGAGGTACCTCCCCCCCCCACCTGCCCCCGGCCTGTTTATTTTTGAGTCAAGGTTTCTCTTTGTAGCCCCCTGGTCTACAGAACTCACTCTGTAGACCAGGGGGGCCTCAAACTCAGAGATATGTCTGCCTATGCCTCCGCCTCCCTAGTGCTAGGATTAATGGCATGCACCACCACCGCCCAGTGAGGTGCCCCTTTCAACTCTACCCTTGTAGGAATCCTGTCTACCTGTTAAGCCTGACTTCATCAGACTGCTAAATGGAAGTGTCTTATCTTCCAGTCTCACATCACACCTAAATCAACCCCTCCCCTCCTTTTTTTTTCTATGTGCTGAGACTAAACCCCTCAGGGTTTCATATTTATGAGACAAACGCTCAGCCACTGGGCTGTTCATTGCTTCCAGCCCCAACAGGATACCTTTTTCATATCCGGATCCAGTGTCAAGGAGGATGTCACTGTGGGGGAGGTAGCCAGAGGATATCAATACTGCTCTGTCACTCTATCCCTACTCCCTTGCAGCAAGGTTTCTCACAACCCAGAGCTGGGCTGGCAGCCAGCAAATTGCCTGTGACAATAGGCAGACATTATTTTGGCAATATATTTTTGAGAGGAGTTGTCTTAGTTAGTGCTCTGTTGATGTGAAGAGACACCATGACCATAGCAACTCTTATAAAAGAAAACATTTAATTGGGGCTTCCTTACAGTTTCAGAGGCTTAGTCCATTATCATCGTGGCGGGAAGCAGGGCAGCAGAGAGCATGGTGGCAGGCAGACATGGTGCTGGAGAAGTAGCTGAGAGTCCTACATTCAGATCTGCAGGCAGCAGGAAGAGACAACCAATGGCCCTGGCTTGGGCTTTTGAAACCTCAAAGCCAACCCCCAGTGGCACACTTCCTCCAACAGGGCCACACCTCCTAATCCCTCTCAGGTAGTGCCACTCCCTGATGACTAAGCATTCAAATATATGAGCCTGTGGGGGACATTCTTATTCAAACTATCACAGGAAGGATTCCACATTATTTATGAAATTATGTGTACAGTAACTAATAGTTAAGAATATTGCATAGCTTTTGGGACCCTACTCCTCATATTGGGTCACCTGGCCCAGCCTTCATACAAGGGGAGGTATTTAGTCCTACAGCAACTTGACATGTCACGTTTTGTTGATATCCATGGGAGGCCTGCTCCTTTCTGAACGGAAATGGAGGAGGAGTGGAATAGAGGTGGGGGCAGGGGAGATGGGGGGAGGGATTGGGAGGAACTGCGGTTGGGATATAAAATAAATTATTAAATTAAAATAAAAGAATATTACATAGCTTAACCATGGATTTCTACTTAACTTGTACTTTTTCCAGCACTTGGCTGTATTTTCTGATGTTTTCATAATGTACATAGATCATTCATGCAATTGAACTATTTTAATTATTATTATTGCATGTGTGTAGGATGGTGGGGGCAGGTGCATGAATACCATGGTGCGTGCGTGCGTGCGTGCGTGCGTGCGTGCGTGCGTGCGTGTGTGTGTGTGTGTGTGTGTGTGTGTGTGTGTGTGATGTGTGTGTATCAGAGGACAGCTTGGAGTTGGTTGCCTCCTTCCACCTTATTGTGGTCCTGAGAATTGAACTCGGGTCGTTGGACTTGCTTGGCCGTGTTCTCCCCTGCTGAGCCGTCTCACTAGCCCACGTAGGCAGTGTTTAAAGGAAGTTGTCCAAATAGGAAAAGACAACCACCACACCCACAATCGCAGTACGAAAGTTGGCCCGTCCCAGAGGCCCCCAGCAATCCTGTTGGGTGTTTGGGGCCAGGTGAACCTGCTCCTCACCTGCTCTGTGGGTTTGTGGCTCCTGGGTGTGCCTGGCTTCACAACCTGGCAGCAGTTAGCATCTCAGAATGGTTTACAAAGGAGAACACTCAGAGAGAAGCTCAGAGTGAATCCACTGTGCCCTCTTAGGAGAGGGTCAAGCCAAGCAGTGTGTGTACAGATCTCTGCAAAGATAATTAATCATACTTGAGGGGGTGGAGGCTGGTGGGAGGCACTGCGGTAGTATTTACCTGTGGTACTTGTCCATCTTATTCACAGTGATCTCTGTACTGCTAGGTTTTTTTTTGTTTTTGTTTTTGTTGTTTTGTTTTGTTTTTTCCCCCATCAATCCCCCAGAGAAGCCAGCAACAGCTGTCCATATGGCTAGTGGGGAGAAACCAGGGGGTCCAGGAATCTTAAATGACTCATTCAGGGGTATATAGCAAGAGCCAACCCATGTTTAGGATGCCTGACTTAGAGGGCCTGTCCTGATGCCCATCCTTTTCGGAGGCACTGTATACAATGCAGGCTGCTCCAGAGCACAAGACCACCCTCCCTCTGAACATACTGAAAAACTCAAGTTGGAAGTCCTTTTTCTGGGCTTTTCTTTCCACCACAGTCTAGTCCTATCTCTGTCCTCATGCAGGGACACAAATCCACGATGGGCCTGTCACTGCTGTGCTGGCTCCAGTTGAGGTTGGTGCTCGGGAGAAAGGTCACAGTGTGGCCACAGCACAGTCTCTTTTCCTGCATGGCGTTGGACCTTCAGGTGATGCTGTGTGACTTTTCCTAGGGAGGCACAAAGGAACACCTGTACACCCAAGCCAGGGTCTGAGTGGCAGGCTAAATACACACTTCCACCCATCTCTGGCTTGGTGAACCAGTGAGTTTATTGGGGTTGGACGGTGACTGAGGAGTTGTTTGCAGAAGCTCAAAGGCAGCTGCGTCACTACAGAGCCCACCCCAGCCTGGCTGAAGACTCCCAAAGCTGCATCCCTGGAGCTTTCTGAACAGCCTGCAGGCGGCTCCCTGGGCTGGTGAATCTTCTCTTTCCGGCCATCATTACTGCTTGTATAACCGTGGGGAGGGACCTTATGAACCTTCTAAGTTTCAGTAGCTTCCTGAGACTTGCGGGTTTTATTTGCCTCCTAAGTCCAAAGGAGCCTCCTTCCCTGAAAGCATGTTTCAACTGGAAGGAATTAGTTACACAATGGGTGATGTGCTCTGCTCACCGCCATTCGGTCCTGCCTCTGGGCCTTTCCTGTGTGTACATGATACTCTAGCCATCTAGGCTCTGCACTGGTCTCCATTTGCCATGTTCATCTCCTAGATCTGAGCTAGTCTCATGGGTGGACTGCTTTCTTCTGTCTTTCCCCATGCCTCCTATACATCTGCACCACAGTTGATCAGTCACCTACCATGTGGCCACTCTATCGTCAGGTTGCCGATATCGAACTTTACACATAGTAACTCATTTCATTTCACAGATGGAGAAACAGCAGGCCAAAATGATGCCAGGTATTGGAAGAGGACTTTAATCCAGGCAGATGGCTCCAATGTCTAGGCTCCTGCACCCCACCTTCTCCTTGCTTTATCCATTTTCTGCTGTCTCTCAGTCTCCTGCCTTGTGATGCCATCCTTGATAGGAATTTTGGGAATTGTCTATTTTCTGCCCTGTGCTCCCAGGGCAACTTAGTTGCCCCCTCTAATAGTCCCTTGCCTCAGAGTGGGGTTTGAATTTTCTTTGGTCTCATGCTAGCTGGGAGGAGGTCTGTGGGGATGGATATTTGATGCATTCTTCTATATGTCCATGGATTCATTTTATCTGTCTGTCTATCTATCTGTCTGTCTGTCTGTCTGTCTATCTTTCTATCTATCGGTCTGTCTGTCTGTCTGTCTGTCTATCTTTCTATCTATCTACTTATTTTGAAGTTCAAAGGGTCGTCTAGGGTCTCATGCAGACTAGGCAAGTGCTCTATTACTAAATTGTACATTTAGAACTGAATCCACTCTGTTTTCTCCCCTTAGAATGTTAAACACTGAGATATGAAGCATAGGTGGGTTGTAATGAACTTGGATCTAATGAATTAGAAGGTCCCACAGTGTAGCTGTTGTTTTTGTTTTGTTTTGTTTTTTACTCTTTACTCTTTGGGGACCCACCACCCAGTTCTCAAATAAATGTACAGAGACTTATTCTTTCTTATGAATGTTGGCCTTATCTTGGCTTGTTTCTAGCCAGCTTTTCTTTCTTTCTTTTTTTCTTTTCTTTTCTCTCCCCCCCTTTTTTTTGAGACAGGATTTCTCTGTGTAGTTTTGGTGCTTGTCCTGAATCTCACTCTGTAGACCAAGCTGGCCTCGAACTCAGAGATCTGCCTGCCTCTGCCTCCCATGTGCTGGGATTAAAGGCATGCGCCACTGCTAACTGGCCTAGCCAGTTTTTCTTAAATTATTCTGTCTATCTTTTGCCTCTGATGTAAGATGAATTGCTAAATGGTCTTATTAATGAAAAACCTGGAGCCAGATATTGGGGTGAAAACCGAGAGATCAGAGGAATAGGAGAAGCTGGCCCCTGATGATGTTCTCCTCTCCTCCTTTTCTCGATTTCTTCTTCTTCTTCTTCTTCTTCTTCTTCTTCTTCTTCTTCTTCTTCTTCTTCTTCTTCTTCTTCTTCTTCTTCTTCTTCTTCTTCTTCTTCTTCTTCTTCTTCTTCTTCTCCTTCTCCTTCTCCTTCTCCTTCTCCTTCTCCTTCTCCTTCTCCTTCTCCTTCTTCTTCCTTCTCCTCCTCCTCCTCCTCCTCCTCCTCCTCCTCCTCCTCCTTCTCCTCCTCCTCCTCCTTCTCTTTACTCTCTCTGCCTGGCAGCCCTGCCTATCCCTCTCCTTCCTAACTGTTGGCTGGCTGTTCAGCTCTTTATTAGACTGTCAGATGTTTTAGACAGGCAAAGTCACACAGCTTCACAGAGTTAAACAAATGCAACATAAGAGAATGCAACACATCTTTGTATCATTAAACAAATGTTCCACAGCATAAACAAATGGAACACATCTTCAATTAATATTGCACAACATCATAGTGAACAAAATTTAATGATCATCTTGGTAAAGTGTTCTGGAGAAGGTTTACTATAAATTGCAGGTAATTCTCATCCCTAAGAGCTGATTAGCTTCTTCTGAGGGTTATTCAGCTGTCCGATGTGCTTTCCATGTCTCCTGACATCTTAGACATTGTATAGTTTAGGATAATCACCATAAAGACAAGGGCTGATGAAAGTGCGGAGCTCAGAGCAGCCCCAGCGTCTACTCTGAGAAAGTTGGATGAACTTTTGACTCCTGGTTTTCATGATCATAAAAATGAACGCTGGCCTGGAGAATTAAATGAGATGTGATCTGCAAAGCAGCCTGCCCAGTGGCTACGGAACTTCCCTGATAGACCTAAATAACAAAAGTGGGTGCATGAAAAGGAGATCTGGGATTCACTGTTAAGAAGACCCCACCAGGGTTCCCTCCCAGACCCTGGATTAGGCTTAAACCACATCCAAGCACCTGTTTTCACAGAGAGGTTCTATATTAAGCAGGGAAGAAAAGTTAAAGTGGCTGCTTCCTGACTCAGGCAGAAAAACAGCAGCAAATGACCTTGGTTTTTGTTTTTTTTTTTTTTTTTTTGAGACAGGGTTTTTCTGAGTAGCCCTGGCTGTCCTGGAATTTGCTCTATAGACCAGGCTGGCCTTGAGCTCACAAAGATCCACCTGCCTCTGCTTCCGGCATGCTGGGATTTAAGGCTTGTGTTACCACTGCCTGGCACAGGTGTGATTTTTTTAAGAAGATAATTTTTTTTTTGAGACAGGGTTTCTCTGTGTAGCTTTGCACCTTTCCTGGAACTCACTCTGTAGCCCAGGCTGGCCTCAAACTCACAGAGATCTACCTGGCTCTGCCTCCTGAGTGCTGGGATTAAAGGTGTGCGCCACCACCGCCCGGCAAGAAGAGAAATCTTAAGGGGAAATCTGTGTTAGAATGGTCTAGGATAAAGTGGTATATCTCGATTGGGCATGCTAATTAGGCGAACCAAAGGGGGCTTCTGATTGCTGGACTTCAGTACTTTGGTACCTGGACCTTGGTGGTCAGCCTCAGGAGGAGGAAATGGCCAAATGAGGGAACAAACCTTGGTGGCTAGCTTTAGGAACGCAATCTAACAGTTTAGTAAGGTAGAGGGGGTGGCGGAGAAGGGCAAGGCCTGCCAGAGCCATGCTTGCCACACTGTGTAGAGACCCTTCACACTGAACTATCGAGAAGCAGAAAGGACCAGGTATGGAAGATGGGCAGGACAATGGGAGAATGAACACAAACCCAGCATTAGTCAGTGTTAAGGTTTAGTGACGGAAACGTAGAGACAGAGAGATAGAGAGTGGGCCATGGTGGCAGGGACATTTTAAAGTGTACACAACTTGTGGCCACAGTGGAAATGTGTGGCACTTGCTGGTTGGTGATGACATGGCTGCTGGCCGTGAGTCTCTGAAGGCAGGTGTGTGTGTGTGTGTGTGTGTGTGTGTGTGTGTGTGTGTGTGTGTGTTGGCATCTGGTTCTGGAGTGGTCCCCAACAGAATGAAGGGCTCACCTTTTTGGTTCCACAAGGTCCTTGTAGCACTCTGTAAAAATCCAAGTCTCACAACACAGTACATAACAGAATAAGCAGTTATCTATCAGACACTGGCTAAGAGAAACAGAAGCATGTAGTGTGTGAGGCTTCTCTCAGGAACTAGAGTTGACCCCTTTGTAGAATGGTGCTGCTCTAACACAATGCTAGAAAGTAAGGAGCTTAGAAACATCAAAACTGTGTTCAGCATCCGGAGCCTGGGAAGATGAAGATCAAAATGTCATTAGACCCATTGTCTAGTGAGGACCTGCTTCCTGGTTCATAAGTCATACTTTTCACTGTGTCCTCAACAGGCCAGATGTCATCTCTCTCTCTCTCTCTCTCTCTCTCTCTCTCTCTCTCTCTCTCTCTCTCTCTCTCTCTCTCTCTCTCTCTCTCTCTCTCAAGAAGCACTCATCCTGTTCATGAGGACAATGCCTCTGTGACGGAACCGGCTCTCAGGACACAATATGTTCTGGCCTCCTTGAGGGTGGAGATTACAGCAAATGAATTCCAGGGTGTGGGATGCAAGCAATTGAACCAGCACTTGGGCTCTCCATTAAGACCAAAAAGATTCGTTAAGACCAAAGACTTCTTCCATGGCAGAGAGGTGATGTTGGAACCCCACAGCAAGAGAAGACAAAGGTCTCTGAACTATGTATTTCACCCACAGGGAACAAGGAAGGACCGTATGCCGCTTTGTCAACTAGATACAAATTAGAGTCGCCAAGGAGGAGGGAACATTAGCTGAGAAACTGCTTCCATCAGACTGGTCTGTGGGATATTCGCTTGATAACTGATTGAAGTAGGAGGCCCCAACCCACTGTGGGCGACGCCACTCCTGAGAGGTGGGCCTGGTTAGTTAAAACAAAAACAGACAAACAAACCAAAAAACCAACAAAGCAGGCTTTGCAAGCCAGGAAAGCAAGCCAGGAGACAACATTTCTCCATTCTCTCTGCTTTAGCTCCTGCCTCCAGGTTTCTGCCTTGAGCTCCCGCCCTGGTTTCCCTTGATGATGGACTGTAACAGTGAGCTTAAACAAATGCTTTCCTCCTGTATTTACCACGTCGCCAGCCAACAAACTAGGATAGAAGAGCGTCTATAGGGTAGACCGGGACCTCAGAAATGAAGAGGGAGGGAAGTTCAGAACCAAGGAGGAAGTGGGAATCTGTAAGCTGCCATCAGACTATGGTGCCAGACAGAGGCCACTGAAAGGCAGGACAGAGAGCTTGGCCCCAAATCACAGAGGGTCTTTTAAATGCCACAGTGAAATATCTAGACCATACTCTTGGATACGCATGGCCAGGACCTTTTTTTTTTTTTCTTCCTTCTAATTTCTCCCCGTGCCTGCACCATGCCGGCCGCACAGAATGACAGTAGTGACAACTTTGGAAGATGCTCTGGGAGTTGGGGTGGGGTGGGGAGAGTGTGGGGTCAATCAGCGGGGGACATTCCATCGTCATCCCTGAGAGATTGGAGTCCACACAGCGGCGCTGGAGTTGGACAGCCCTGCAGGATCAGGGTCTGGAACTCAGAGCAGGGATGGGACTGGTGAGATGGGCATCATGGGCAGGAAAAGCTTCTAGGTCATTTTGTTTGTCGTTGGATTAAGGAGCTCCTAACTAAAATTCAGGGAGACTGAATGACTGAGGATCGAATCTGGGATGGTATTTTAATGCCCACTGCCCATTTCTGCTGTGGCAACAGCCTGTCACTGTTTTTTATTTTGAAGCACCCATAGACTGTAGGTCTGTGAATTTTGACAAAGGAGGGCCTGTGTTATGGCTTCCGGGGAAGAAGGTGGTGACAGGCAGTAGAGCATCCTGCCCCCTGCCCCATAGTGGTCAGATCTGATGGCAGTCCATCGGGTCTCACTTCCTCCTCAGTCGTGACCGTTGCTCATTCTTCGCTTCTGCAGGGTCTGATCTACCGCGCCCATGCTTCTCCTTCCTCACTTCCTGTGGTTGAAAGTCTCTAGCCTAAGAGCCCCTTATATTCCGCTATCAGTTCTCAGCATCACTTTCTCCCTGTTAGGCCCAGGAGAGAAGGTGCTGAGGCTGGTCTGGGACCAACAGCAACGGCAGAGTGGTTCCATTCAGCCTTCCTCCCATCTACTTAGAGACTCTCGCTGTGTCTCTTGGCTGGAGGGTTCGAATGTCTGATCACTGTTTTTTTTTTTTTTTTTTTTTTTTGTTGTTGTTTTTTATTTCTCATAACATGGGGATGGATTTTAATAGGTTAGCTTTCTCTACCATGTTGTCTTAATGAACACAGAGAACTCAATTTTACCTTGGAGAACAAATTTAGAATAGTGGGAATTGAGGCCGCACTGGGGATGGTATTTAGGGGAATGAGGTCACTTTCCCAATGCTCCTCAGTCCACTGTACTGGGAAAGCCACCTTTTTAATTGTCGTTCAGATCAGGGGCTACAGATGGTGGCCTGTGGACCGTAGCTGACGTGCCGATGTGTTCTTCGGCTTGTGGATACCGTTAACATTTTAAAGTTACTGTTTAAAACTCAAGCTGCTTCACCTGAGTCTTCTTGAATCAAACAGGAACGTCTCTTCACACCACAGGGTCCCGCTTCTTACCAGCAATCCGGCTGGACTTGAGGGGCGGCTGCCACGGTGGCATGGGTCCAGGTACCCCAGTTTGTCCCAGTTTCTGTACAGTTGCTTTATTTCATTTAGCGTATGGCTCACTGGAAATATCTTCGGTTCCCCAGACAGATTTGGCTGAACACCTGTTAGGACGTATGTACTACTATCAGGATAAAACGGTCCTCTGGGGGCTATGAATAGACAACTTAACAGCCCCGGGGCTCACTGGGAGAAAAATCAAGGGCATGGGAGGAAGAACCAGATGTTGGGCCCTGTCTGACTTTAGTAAACCCCATCCTACACCAAAAGAACACAGGCTCCTGTCACCAGAGTACCCGGATTTCTAACCCACTTTGGACAGTCCCTTCCAGTATATTCTCTGTTAAATTTGCAGATTTGGCCGGGCGGTGGTGGCGCACACCTTTAATCCCAGCACTTGGGAGGCAGAGGCAGGTGGATCTTTATGAGTTCGAGGCCAGCCTGGTCTACAGAGTGAGATCCAGGAAAGGTGCTAAGGTACACAGAGAAACCCTGTCTTGAAAAATCAAAAAAAAAAAAAATTTGCAGATTTACTGTGCCTCAGTCTTCCCATCTGTATAAAGAACTACTACAATAAATTCTTGTCTTGTAGGGTTATTGTGGAATGTAATGAATTAATACACTTAAAATCATGTCTGGTCCATGCTAAGCATTCAATAAATGTTAAATGGCATGCATTACAATGCTGACATATTTATGTACCCATCACATGTGAATTTGTCAGGCCACCATAGGTATACAAATACTTACCAGGAAGAATTGATATATTCCATGTGTTTGTATGAAGGGCATTCCCAAAAAAGCAAAACCTGGTTTAAGTAAGTTTTCGTGCAAAAACTGAAGTGTCTCTCTTTGGAGGGTAAATAATTTGCTAAAAACCATTTGCATAGGAAGCGATTAGACAGTGACAAGCCTCATAAGGTCCTGATCACGGCTGTCCTCTGTCCCTGTGTCCCCTTTACTGACCCCGACTCCTACAAACACAAGTTTCTGGTGGAAGTGTGAACTGCTGTGAGCTTTTTAAAACCGCAGGCTAGGTAGATGTGTTGGTTCGTGCCTACAACCCCAGCACTTGGGGTCCTGAGGCAAGAATACTGTCGTGAGTTTGAGGCCCAACCTGGGCAGCCTAGTGAGTTCAAAGCCAGCTGGGGCGACAAGAGCCTGGGAAGGACCCGGAAGAGGTTCGCTTGGTAGAAGGATGTTTGCCTCGGAAGAATGGGGGCCGAAACTTGGATCCCTAGAACACCCAGTGAACAAAAGTACATGGGCAGAGACAGGCAGGTCCTGGGAACTCTCTGGCCGACCAGCCTAACCAAATTGGAGTCCATGAGTCCCAGGTTCAGTAACAGACCCTGTCTCAAAAAAAAAAAAATGCAGAGAGCAGCTGAAGAAGACACGGACCTCTGCACACCCACACATACATGTGCATGCGTACCCCATCTCAAATATGCACATACACACACACAGACACAGATACACACACACACACACACACACACACACACACACAATTGTAAAAAAATAAATAAAGATTGAAATAAGGGGCCGATGAGATGGGTCCATGATTAAGAACATATACTGTTCTTATAGAGGACCTGAGTCCGTTTCCCAGCATCCACTCTGGGCAGCTCACAACCACCTGTACTTCCAGTTCTGAGGGAATCGGATGCCTCTGGCCTCTGGAGGCTCCTGCACCCACGTGCACATACCCTTCTCACATGCATAGAATTAAAAATGAATCTTCTTTTTAAGATGATGAAGATTATAAGATTGAGTATTGTCCGGGGTCAAGCAGTAACTGGCTGTGTCCACGTACGTCTTGTGTCCCTGTGACTCTCTATCTGCAGTGTTTCCCATGCCGTGACAAGCTTGGAGGAAGCTTGCTTTCGCTGCTCTGACTATTGACTGCCTGGCTCTCATCTTTCTTTGCCTTTGTGACCATATCCGTCTCCTATGACCTGCCCTCTTTTCCGAATGACAGAAATCCCTCCCATGCCTGGGAGACCCTAATATGACATAACCCCTTCTCTCTATTTTCTTTGTGCCAATAACCACATACTCAGTTACTATAAGACACCATTAAAGACATCTATTTCATATGTGATGTTTGGGGTTTGGGAAAGATGAAATTTCAGATGTTTTTTTAAAAAGCTTTCTTCCTGAAAAATTAGTATGCAGACTTCTGTGCTGGACCTTGTGTTCTGTAGGCAGCAGATGTCCAGATTTCTATGAGAGGTGCTTTGGGATTGAAACCTATGGAAGAGTAGAAAGCAGAATTGGGCCAAAGAAGCTGGGCTGTGATACTCACAAGGTAGCCTTGGCCCATGCAAGGAGAGCTGGGAGCAAGAGTGAGCATATACATGGGAATTGCCCTCAGTTGAGGAAAAGAAGCTAGGTCTCTAGAGTCCTACATCAGCCAATCACAGAGAGGGAGCATGCTGCTGATACGAAAGCCTCTCTAGGGCTAGGGAGACAGCTCAGTTGGTCAAGTGCTTGCCTCATAAGCATGAGGACCTGGGTTTGATTCCAAGTCTCCACATAAAAAGCAGAAAGTATAGGAGTGGCCGTTGGTGTTTGGAATTCCAGTGTTGGGGAGGATGAGACAGATGGATCCCCGGGACTCAAGGCCAGCCGACCTAGCCTAATTGCTGAGCTCCAGGTCCCGGTGAGAAACCCTGTTCCCCCAAACAAGGTAAACAGCTCCTAAAGAACAATACTCAAGGCTGACCTCTGGCCTCCACAGGCATGCCCAAGTGGACCTGACTTGTGGGGGTGGAGATAGAGAGGCATGCCAAAGAGAAACCAGAGAGAGACAGTCAGAACAGCAAAGACTTTCTTCAAGTCCATCCCAGTAGAGGTGCGGTGGGATGTTCTGAATGCTATGAATGTGTTGTTCTGACTGCTTGATAAATAAAATGCTGATTGGCCAGTAGCCAGGCAGGAAGGATATATAGGTGGGGCAAGCAGACAAGGAGAATTCTGGGAAGAGGAAGGCTGAGTCAGGAGATGCCAGCCCACCATCCAGGGAGCAGCATGTAATGGCACACAGGTAAAGATACAGAAAATGTGGTGACGTATAGATTAACAGAAATGGGCTGAGTTTAAATGTAAGTGCTAGTCAGTGGGAAGCCTGAGCTAATGGCCTAGCTGTTTTAATTAATATAAGCCTCTGTGTGTTTATTTGGGTCTGAGCGGCTGCAGGATCACAAGGACATGGGAGCTGGGTGGGCACAGGAAAACTTCAGCTACATAGAGGAAAAGTGATCCTTGGACAGAACTGTTCTTAGCTTCAAACACAACATAGGCAAGCAGGAGTAGGCTGATAGTCCAGTGAATGAACAGTTTAGTGAATGAGGATTCTGACCATCCTGGCCTAACAGGATTCTTGCTGAAGACAGGCTCAGTGTCTTAGTCAGGGTTTGTAGTGCTGTGAAGAGACACCATGACCATAGCAACTGCTATAAAATAAAAACATTTAATTGGGGTGTCTCACAGTTCAGAGGTTTAATCCATTATCATCATGGTGGGACATGGTGGCATGTGGACAGACATGGTGCTGGAGAAATAGCTAAGAGTCCTATATCTTGCAGGTAACAGGAAATAGTCTGTCTCACTGGGTGTGGCTTGAGCATGTATGAGATCTCTAATCCCGCCTCCACAGTGACAGACTTCCTCCAACAAGACCACACCTATCCCAACAAGGCTGCTGTGGGTATCACTCTATATAAATAAAACACTGATGGCCAGTGACCAGACAGGAAGTATAGGCGAGACAAGGAAAGAGGAGAATTGGGGAAACAGGAAGAAAGGGAGAGAGACACCGCAGCCACCACCAGGACAAGCAGCATGTAAAGACGCTGGTAAGCCACCAGCCACGTGGCAAGGTATAGATTTATAAAAAATGGGTTAATTTAAGATAAAGGAACAGTTAGCAAGAAGCCTGCCACGGCCATACAGTTTATAAGTAATATAAGCGCCTGAGTGATTATTTTATAAGTGGATTGTGGGACTGCGGGGCTTGGTGGAACCTGGAGAGAAGCCCTCCAGCAACACAAGGCCATACCTACTCCAACAAAGCCACACCACCTGATAGTGCCACTCTCTTTGGGGGCCATTTTCTTTCAAACTATCACACTGGATGACCAGACCACCTGGGGATGATCTGAGCGGATACCAGAGTGATTCCATATTGGAAGTGATCAGATATTGAGGTCAGTGATTCTTGCCAAACTGACTGAACAGGGCTTTTGCTAAAACTAGATTTTACAAGGAAGCACAGATGGACCTAAAGGGCCTGACTAATATTTGGTCAAGTGGAGCGTCTTTGTCAGTGAGAAGACCATTGGCTCTCTCAGTTGTCAAATCTTACAGTGGCTGGCAGGGATGATCAGTCCTGAAGGGGAGACCTGCAGACTGTGGCTTGGGCTCCACTGTGACCCACTCTTGTGCTAAAGCAAAAGCCAGTGGAGTGAGCTCAACCCTGCCACTCTAGCAATTCCAATGCAGCAATTACTCCTTGTGGCTTCCTTGCTCTGCTATCCAGCCTAGATTTTTTTTTTTTTGTCTCTCCATCGATGCTGATAAGATCTTGCTTACCTGCTGCTGTGGCAGGACACTCCTGAGTTGTCTGAGCCTCTGGGGGAACCACCCTTCTGGGGCTCTCCCTTCAAAACTTGGCAGACCTCACTGTGGGATCCTGAGTCTTCGGTATCTCCTGCCCTCTTGAGCATCTGCGTCTTAACCAATCCCTACCATCCATTTGCCATTTCTGGTCATTTAGTCTAATTAGCACAATGTCATCAATATACTGAATCTATATGATGTATCCAGGTACTCTAAGTCACCCTGGCTTAGATTAGTTGGGTCTTGATGGTCACCTAGCATAGGTTTCACGCCTCCATATGGGAGAAAACTGAAGATGTATACCAGTGATCCATGTCAAATCTTCCTTTCCTTTCTAACAGAGATCATGAAAAATCACTCATAAAACCATTGGTGGCCTACCATGTACCTGAGGCCGAGACAGCCTGCCACAATGAAGGTCCTATTTCTGACCCTGTGTTAAAAACCACTGCATCTAGGATGTGTCTAGCCTTTGAAGGTCCAGACAAGAGTCTTATATGGAGGCAAGGCCCAAACAATCTTCAAAGCTGACCCAAGTCTCTGCTGGCCACGCAGAGGTAGGATATTATTTTTTGATCATTCTTCCCCTCTTTTTATTGAAAATAGATTCTTATCTCGTATATAGATTATATTATCTCATGTGATATATCCTGATTGCAGTTTCCCCTCCCTCTGCTCCTCTCAGTCTCTCCCTATCTCCCCTCCCATCCATATCCACCCCCTTTCTGTCTCTCCTTAGAAAAGACCAGGATTCTAAGAGATAATAATAAAATATAACAAAATAAGATAGAATAAGATAAAACAAGACATCACATTGAGGTTGGACAAGGCAACCTAACAGAAGGAAAAGAGCCCGAGAGTAGACACAAGAATCAGAGACCCACTTGTTCACATACTCAGGAGTCCCATGAAAACACTGGACCAGAAGCCCTAATATATACACAGAGGACCTGGTGCCGACCCACCCAGGCCCTGTGCATGCTACTTCAGTCTCTGTGAGCTCATCCGAACTTTGCTCGGTTGCTTTAGATTCATTGCTCTCCTGGTGTCCTCCCTCCCTTGTTTTGATCATTCTTGTTGGCTGTGGGAAGCAGACTTTTCAGAAGATCATACCACACATTTCTTACTGCACCAATACAAAATCAGGAAGCAATGTAGGTGCTCCATGAGCAACCAAGTGTATGCTGTCCAGACAAGACATTTGGATGCTAAGGTGGTGGCCACTAGGCTTGCCTGTGTCCTCAGTGGACCCACGGTGAGCCAGAGAGTTTATTGGCTGTTCTCATGAGCCTACTGGAGAGCTGTGCTGCACTTCAGATTTCAGACATCAATGATAATTAGGCACCACAGCGAGTCCTTGGATGTTCATTTGCCTGATTAAGTGGCTTCATGTGTCCCCAGAAAAGGAGTTTATACTTCTTGGAAGATGCTCTACTCCTGGGAATTAAATATTGACCCTTATTCTCAGATCTGGTTGCAAAACTCCCTCCCTCCCTCCCTCCCTCCCTCCCTCCCTCTCTCCTTCCCTCCCTCCCTCCCTCCCTCCTGCTCTCCCTCCCTTCCCTTCTTTCTTTCCATACTCATTTCCTTCCTCCTCCCCTTCCTTCTCTCCTTCCTCTTTCTCTTCCTCCCTTTCCTTCTCCCCCTTCTCTTTTTCTTTAAAACTTTATGGACACACAATAATCGTATATATTTGTAGAGTAAGTTTTTTACCTGTTGGCAAGAGACCCTCTGGCTTTCGTATTTAGCCCTTAATTGCCACTAAACACTTTTCCCTTCTTTTCTAAAGCACCCATTCTCTCCAGCAACAGCCACATCTATTGTCTCTTCATTGTTTTTTTCTACACAGCTCTCAGCCTGATCCATGACTCCCACCTGGGGTACCATCCCAATTTACCTCTGAAGATAGTTTTAATCATTGCTCTGGTGCACACATTCCAGTGACTGTGGTTGTTGGAGTAATAACACACTTCTCCGCATTGCTCCTGGCACCAACTGCCACGGGATGGACTCCAAAAAGAATAATCTAAGATGGATCCTCATTGGGGATGGACTGTCAGGATTAACAAGTTCAGAGGGAAGGAAAGAAAGCAGGATGGTGTGAAGGAAAAGTAGGCCTGTGTTGTCCTAACAGAGTCTTCATCCAGTCTCAGGTTGGGATTCAGCAGTCTTAGGATCTCAGTCCCCAAGGTGAATATGCATTCCACCATCTTGTTTGTGGAATGTGCTGATGTGAGATTATGATACTGAGGCTATCCATCCCTCAGATCTGAAAGTAGCCTTGAGTTTCATTCACACCAGACTCGAGGATGAATCATGACTGGATATGGAGCATGGCATGGGTTGATGACTGGTGTAAGCTGGGATGCCCACCATTCCTAACCCTTGGGCTAGCACCTTCATCTCTACCCCGCTTTGTTCCTGTTTATTTGCTTTAAATTGTTCAAAGTTACCTTTGCTCCTGCCAGCAGAGGAAAGCAATTAAAACAAGAATGTAGAAGATTCTTCATCACAATTGAGGAAGGCCTTGATTTTCTATTTGAGTTGTCATTGTTCAACTTTGATTCCCCATTAAACCTATTTGAAGTGTGTGTGTGTGTGTGTGTGTGTTGTGCATGTGTGTGTGTTGTGCATGTGTGTGTTTTGTGTAGTGTGTATGCCTGTGTATGTATATGTGTGGAGGCCAGAGTCAACATGGGTGTCTCATTTATTGTTCTCCACCTTGCTTTTTGAGACAGGGTCTTTCACCAAACCTGGAACTTGCTGGACTGCCTGGCCAGCAAGCCCCAGGGTTCTCCCTGTCTTCACTTCCCCAGTGTGCTGGGATTACAGACATACAGTGCTGTGCATTGCTATGTACACAGGGCATTTTGCATGGATGCTGTGGATCCATATTCAGTTCCGCATGCTTTCACAGTAAGCACTTTCCCGAGACATTGTAGGAAGACTTTTCTGTCCCACCAGCTCCCAAATAACCACACAGAGATTTACTATTAATTATAAATGCTTGGCCGATAGTGTAGGCTTGTTTTTAGCTAGCTTTTATAACTTAAATTAACCCATTTCTATTCATCAATGTGCTGCCCCAAGGCTTGTTGACCTCATTTACATAATTCCCATTGGCTCACTCTGCAGCTCATGACTTCTCCTCATGACTCCACCTTTCTTCTTCCCAGCATTCCTCTGCCCTGAAAATCCTGCCTAGCTATTAGCAAGTAAGCTCTTTATTAACCAAATGAGAGCAATACTTATTTACAGTGTACAAAAGATTATTCCATAGCATTTCCCCCTTTTTGTCTCATTAAAAAGGAAGATTTTAACTTTAACATAGTAAAATTATATACAACAAAAACAGTTATCAAGTAAGAATTACAGTTATAATATCCAGTCGATTTGTATTTGGCAAATTTAGAGGAAATACTCTGTTACTTATCTTATCTTTGTGACTCTAAAATTTTGTATTTAATTTACTTTCTATCCTAACCTGTATCACCAACCCAAAACAATGCTTTTATGTCTCTCAACCATATACACTTAGCACCTCTTTTGTGAGTTTCTTTTCTGAATTTGGTAACAAGGAAAACTATAACTTCAACTCCAAACCCTAAAGGTTATTTTCCATCATTTCCTCAAAGCCAAACAATTCCAATGACCTGGTGGATTAAGGAGATAGGCCTGTTGACTTTCAAAGATGGTTCATTTTGAATGCTTAGAGTATGAGTCTTTCTAAGATGGTGCTAGAAGGCAATCTCTTTGGAGGAACCGGTCAGAAGCCTCTCTGCTTCCCCCTGGATAGCTAGCATTGCCAGAAGCAGGTTCCTTCTTGGCAATCATAGATGCCATCTTGGAGGTGAGGTCATGAAACAGCGGGGGTGTGAGAGCACTAGATGCTGTGGGCAAAACAACAGCTTCAGGGAATTTTCTAGATTGACGTAGCAGGGTCAAAAAAACACCCTCAAGCAAATGCGGTTTCCTACGTGTGCTGGCAGCATCCTGGAACCATGCATTGGGGTGGTCAGGTCGAGTTTTCCCTGGCAAAGCAGAGGGCTGATGTGATAACAGGTCACGCTAGCCTGATGCTGTGGTCTGGTGTGACTCATCCCCTCAGCTAAGCTAACAAACTAAAGCAAATACCCCAGCTGGTTGCTCCATCATTATCTGTAAGTTGCTAGCTTAGAAACTGGGCTCTCCTCTTGACATGCCTGAGCTTTACAGAAACCATCACGTCCACTCTGGGGAGCCGGAAGCTCCTGGACCTTAACACCATTGTTTCTCTTTCAAGATGCTTGTTTTCCTCCCTTTCTCAGTCAACATGCCTGAAACCCCAGCTTGATCATTCCCCCTATCCTCCCCTCCCCCAACATTTCCTACCCTTCTGCAAAGATCTCATATAAGAATCTGAGAATAAATGCTTCCATTTTACATGTTTTTTTAAAATTATGATTTGCCTGATTCAGATTTTATAAATCATATATACTGCTTGTATCTAAGGCACTATAGATTTTAGTTAAATTTTACAACTACACATTCTATAAACTATGTTTTATGGACTATGGTATAAATATGTTCTATATAAATATTCATTGTACACAGGTATATTATTTATTAAATTGGGATCGAATGTCCACTCTCCTACCCAACATGTCATCTCCTCCTTCATGGATGCCCCAGCCTCCGCAGACTGTGGTGTATGCATTTCATCCAGTGCTTACGTTGTCTGAATTACTTCCCCACGTGTCTGTCTTCTCCACTGAATTGAACACTCTCTGAATACATGGATCCTATTAACCAGAACTTCAGTGGAATCCTATGTCATCTGAGCTCTCTCCATGACTCAGAATGTTTGTGGAGTGAGCGGAATCCGAACACTGTCTGGCTGTGGAAATTGTAATGCCTGAAATCAACAAACCAGCAGACGATTGTATCTGGGACACAAAGTAGATAAGCTCCTCCCAGACATTTGTCCATTAACCATGTATCTAAACAACCAAAGCTATAAAACAACTCCCTAGCAAATGGTCCTCACTGTGCCTTGACAAGGCTTCAACAGAACAACAAAACAATGAAGGATGCTCAGTAAGTCATGGGTTTTTATGTAGACAAAATAGGATATCCAGGTCTAATCGATATTGCAAATGATTAGATATTCTCCTGACAGATCACCGATGTTGCTATCAACAATAAAGACAAATGCATAATTCATGAATTATTTAGTCCATATTGTTTCTTTTTATTGGCTCCATTTCATCAATGACACTGTTCGGGAGTTATTGTAATCAACTTTTGGCGTGGCTGTATTATGCTGTGTAGCTACTTGAATAAGCAGGAGCCACAGTGGTTGGCATGGAAAATTTCTGTGAGGAAAGCTGTCTGTAAAGAGCCTGAATGATACATCTCATTTCTGAAAAGCAGGTGAAAACAAATATGAACACATCCTTACATATTTCTACATGACTTATCTAGATGTGGGAAAAGTGGAAGGGATGTGTGGATTATTAACTTGGGGCTTTTGTGAGTAGGGGAAAGGGATGGCGAGAGAGGGCCCTAAGGGAAAACAGAAGCACCCATGGGAAGACACAGTACAACCCAGCCAAACAATATGCTTTATTTGATCTCAACTGTTCAATAGTCTACACGCAGTCTATGGACCATAGGAAAGAGGAGGGAATGTGCTTACTAGATGGGGACAGCATTCTACAGTTCAGAAAACCATCGTGAGCTTTCGTTTCATTGGGAGCCAATGTGTGAACAAGAAAGCCTGTCCAGATGGGTCCCTGAGGTGTGCTGCCCAGCCAGCCTAGCCTGATCGATGAGTTTCAGCCAGGGAAGGGGCCTCGTCTCACAAGATAGAACACAGTGAAAACTGAAGTAGATGTGATAGGAAGAACGACATTAGAGACTGACCTCAGATCTCTATATGCGCACACGTTTGTCCCCAGAGGTCAGGGGATGGCTGGGGCACAAAGGATGCCTTCTGAACAGGATGGTGTCCCCACACTCATGAACTCACAGCAGCTGTGGTTGCCCATGCAAGACCTGCACAAGATCTTAGCATCGCAGCATAGACTGTAGAGGGACCCAAGAGCCCCTAGCCTAGGGGAAGAGCTGCTGATGGTCGATAGCTTCTGGGAGAAGAAGAGTCCATTTTCTTCTGGGTTGTGCTCTTGGATATGTTAACCATGCTCCATGGACAGCTCAACACCCAAGAGTCTGTATGGGCACCCCAAATTGTAGAGGGAAGGAATTAAGGGGGAATGGATGGAGGTGAATATGATATTAAAAATACTGCTACTTTAGCAGAGCAATAATACATTAAGTAGAGAAACATGGCTACTTCACTATCTATTTGTATTTATTTCTCTTGATTTAAAATAGTAACTCACGTATACATTTAATCTTAATGAAGTGAAAAAAAAAACAAATTAACTTCATTTAAGATGTATGAGTATAGGCTTTCAGACAGACAGACAGACAAGGAAGAAGACTGGAAGGTGCCATGCCAGGCTCCAAACAATGGTTCTAAGAGGATGCAGGAGAAAGCTGCTGGTTTCTTCACACACTTCTGCTTTGTTATAAAAAGCATGTAAGTGGCCTTAGAAATGACGCCTCTGACCACAGTGATGGGGGAAGGAAGCCACCGAGCCACCAGTGTGTGGAGAACTTGAGTTTGAAATCGGTGAACCACGTTTGGTGCTTGTGGCTATGAATTTGAACATGCCGGATATTTCAATAATGGTTCATAAACAGTCCTGTCAATAAAAACAGCCTCCACTGCTCACCTTCAGAGGAGGCAGGAGACTCGTGCTGATGTCTTAAAAGCTCATAACATAGAAGACATTCCAACACTGCTTGCATCTCAGAGTAACCACATTGTGGATTCAGGAAGCATCTCGTCATAGAAGTATTCCCAGCTGTTAAAAAGAGAAGGAGTGATGAATGACAGTAGCCTATGCAATGATTCCCAGGGGCTATAGGCATTCGTGACTTAGAAATGATCAGCAATGCCTGCACCACACAGAGAGAGCATCAGTCAGGTACTTCTGCTAGATAGACATGACACTGCCTTTGAAACAAACCTGAGTCATGACAAGCCGTACATCTACCAATCCCAGCCGGGGAGACGGCTCCAAGCCTTACCGTCTGAGTTCAATCCTCGGGAACCCGGGTGGAAGAAGTGACTTGGGTAAGCTGTCCTCTGACCTCTATGTGTCTACTGTCACACACACACCCACACCCACACACACACCCACACCCACACACACACCCACACCCACACACACACACACACACACACACACACACACACACCATGAAACACACATAACAAGTGAAAAACTTTTAAAATAAACAACAAATTTAACAACACGTATAAACTAAGACAAGGGGACAACTTCAATGATGCCCTGGGGACCAAGCAGAAAATCAGCATTTCTGTTACCACCAGGGACAAAATTTGCAGGTGACTAACACACAGGAGGCGGGTGAAGCTGTAAATTTAAAGAAAATACCTACGAAAGATAAAATTGTGTCCATTAGTCTAAATGTAAATGAAGACTAGATATCTGATTCTAATATTATGTTAATTTTTTAGATGAAATCATTCTTTTTTTTAAAGCAACACTTATCTCTTGGAGATATATATTGAAATATTTAGTGATAATTTTTTATGATGTTAGTATTTGCGTCAAAACAATCAGAGGTTGTTGGACTGTAGAAATGAAGTTAGATCGGATCGTGTATGATAATTGCCAAGACTGGTGGGTGGGTATGTGAGACCTATGCTATTATTACATTCTGGTATAAATTTACAGGTTTATAATAAAATGTGTGTATGTGTGTGTGTGTGTGTGTGTGTGTGTGTGTGGTCACTATCTATCCAGACCCCAAAATGGAAAAAAAATACCACACAGTTAATACCTTTCAATAGCTTCACACAATAGGATCCAATTCAGCAACTGTATAATTAAATGAAGCCACACCCCTGAATCTCACAAACACAACTGGAATGAAATTATCCAGACCTGGGAATACATACCGTGTCCACAGAGACTGGAGCATCTTCTATTCCCCACTACAGGGCACATGGGGTCCAGCTTCTCCTCTCTCTCAATGTCATTTACTTCTGTTTTGAACAGGAGACTTCCTAGTGGGTGAGACGTGGCATCTCCTTGGGTTTTGTTCCTGCCTCTTTAACAGCCAGGAGTGTTGGACATCTTTGCATGCATCGCTCATCTGTGCTCCTTGGAGAGCCAGCCTTTCACGCCTTTATCTAACTGGCCTGTTTTACTGGCTTTCAAGCATTCTCTGTATTCTGGTGTCAGATAGGTAGGTGACTTGTCAGTGTGTTCTGCTCAACGTCGCTACTGACAGCATCTTTTGATGCACAGGGCTTTTTAATGTCCGTGAAGTCCGCTTTGGTTTTCTCTCGCTGCCGGATGTTTTGTCTCTGTCCAATCCAACAGCATGAGCTTTTGTTCCACACTTCCTTCTCAACACTGGGTGTTTTTATTAAGTCCTGGATTCTCTCGAGTCAATTTTGGGGGCCAGGTGAAGATTCTACTTCCCCCTTTTGAGTGTTTCCCATCACCATCTGTTCAAAAGACATCTCCTTTCCCTCCTGACTAGTTTTGGTACCACTACCCAAAATCAGTTGACCATATTGAAGGGCTCTCTAACATGCCCAACCATGGCAAACTGTGGCACCAGCAGGCCTTGCCCTTCCCCTTCCCCTTCCCTCTCCCATTTAGATTACACTCCTAAAGCTAGCCACCAAGGTCTAGTCCCTTATTTGGCCATTTCCTTATGCCTGACTAAAACTCCAAGGTCCAGCTATCAAAAATTCATTATTTGGGTACACTGGCCAACACATTCAATCAGGACTTACCAACTCATTCTAACACAGACTTCCCTTTTTTCTCCTGAAAAACCACTTCCGCAGACACACTGGCTGCTGTTTTTGCCTGATACAAAGGCAGCTCCCTACCCCCACCTCCATTGTCCCTCCCGGGGAATTAATCTCCTTTGTACCAAGAATTCAGTTGTGTGTGTTCTGTGCCAATTTCAAGCCTGCCCTCCCCCCACCCCCCACCCCCGTCACATATATGTGAGGGTTTGGTTTTTTAAAATTTACAGAATTGCTATATGATGCAGCAATTCTATTTTGGGGGTATTTAGCAAGAAGAATTGAAAGCAGAGTATCAAAGAGCTATTTATACATCTACATTGCTATATTATTCACAACAGTTAAGGCACGAGGCATCCCAAGTATGCACTAACAGATGTATAAATGAAATGTGTGATAGCCACACAGAGGAATATTAGTTAGCCTTGAAAAGGAAATTCTTATATATGCTACAACCTTGAATGAAATAAGGCAGCCACCAAAAGACAAACGTACGATTCTGCATATACAGTGGAGTTAAAATATCCCCAAATCATAGAAAGTCAAAGGGCACTCATCAGAGGCTAAAAGGAGAGGGAACGGAGAGGTATTGATTGACAGGTTTGGAAGTTTCCGGTTTGGTATGAGTACACTAATACCATGCTCAAAATAGAGAAATGGTGAGTTTTTATGTCAAATGTGTTTGTCACAGTGTTTTTAAAATTTTAAAATCATATCTACTAAGTATTTTCATTTGTATATAACTCAGAAACAGCTGAAAATTAACCGATTATTCTAGGAAGGGGTTACTTTTGGGGGAGGAGTGTGGGAACTTACAAGGAATCACCGGCTGGACATGTGTTCAGACATCTATGTCTCTGTAGTGGCTAACGACTGCCAACCATTTCTGATTTATGCACTTTCTGTGAGTGTATTATACTTACATAATGGTGTTTTGGTTTTATTTCTTGAGACAGGGTCTTTTCACATAGCCTAAGCTGGACTTGAACTTGCAATCCCCTTGCCTCTCAGCCTCCGGAGTGCCGAGATGACAGACATACACCAATATGCCTGCCATGTCAAAAACAAACACTAAAAAAATACTCAGAGTCCACAACCTTTCCCTTTCCAGTGCCCTGTGCTACCTTTGAAGAGCTGAACTGGGTTCCCAGGAGGGGGAAGAAGATGGGAGATGCAACCAGCTCCCTGTGAGAACAGAGGCTGGGGGCGGGCTAGAGGTGGGGGCCTTCTCAACACCAGGAGACGCTTTTTCAAACAAGAGTTGAAGGAACCTCCAAGTCAGAGGTTGTTAGGCAAGAAGGACAAGGCCACCAAAAGTGTGTCGCACACAGTGTGTTGAGGAAGCCCAGGCAGAAGAGAGTTCCAGGCCGGAGCCTCGAGGACCAGAGCTGAACCAGCAAGCTGCACCCAAGAGTGGGGTGTGTTCAGCCCCGAGTGAGCGTTTCTCTGTGGGTGAGCAAATGATAGTGGGAACGGGGCCTATTTCCAAAGGGGCAGGGAGAGCTGAAATGGTACAAAAACAAAGAGCAGAACCTCTGGCCTGAATCGAGAGGTGGCAAGGAATCAGCAGAAAAACTAAAGATATGGAAGAATCTGGCCAGCACTGCCAAAGTTCACAGTTCACCCATGTTGGTTGCTCAACAACAGGAATCGGAAGATTTAGGGTCCAGCTTTTGTAAATTATAGGGCCATATTGGCAACCTGGGTCAGGTTGACTGTAGTTGTGTGCTGTTCACTGGTGAGGCCTAAAATGCAGAGACTCCTCAAACCCAACCACCAATACATCAAGGAGGCTCAGGTTCAGAGACACAAGGATCTGAGTTCGAGTCCCTGCTCTGTGACTTAATAGCTGGGTGACTTTGGACAAGTTGTTCCTGGGGCTTTGTTTCCTCATCTGTAAAATGAACATAATAATGCTGTGCAGAATGGCCATAATACATTTGGGTGAGTGTGCCCATAACTTTGCATGAGTGATATTTCATGCTAGGATATTCATCTCTCTCGGTGCTCAGCACTATCATTTCTCAGTCTTGTGGTTAAGATCCAGTGCAGACCTGAAGTGCACAGTGCACGACTGTACACGTGATGAAAGGACAACCAACCAGAGCCACCCAGAGGGCCTCAAATGCAGGCTGCAAAAGAGCCAGAAAAAGAAACCAAGTCCACACTGTCTTGGGTTGTGACCTAGAGTAAGACATTTACCTTCATTATCCCCGCACCTCCCCTTTGTAACTCCTTAATTAGACAGAGTGGCTGGGAGGACCACACAATCATACTTGATAAGGCTTGTAAAAAAAAAAATTAGGCCCGTTTCTTCAATGCCAACAAAATATTCTTGTTGCGTTTTAAAAAGCAGAATGCCTTATATTAGAAGCAAGTAGAGTGTTCTGGTTTCTTTCTTACAGAAGTGGGCATAGTGTGCATTATGGTCAATGCTACATATGGAAATAGATGCAATGTCCATCTTTTTTTCTCTTGCTATGAACTGAAATACAACAAAGCAAATATTAACATTCAGGAGTTCTTGCCACTCATCACCTCAAGATTTATGTGTGCCTGAAGCTGGCCTGGGCATCATGGCCTAAATACCTAGAAACCTGAAACTATGATGTCAAACCAGGCTGGCTTACACCTGAGAACTGGGGACCTCTTCCAAGTTCATTCAGTTGTTAGCAGAATTCAGTTCCTTGCAGTCATAGGGCTGAGGGCCTCCGCATCCAGAGGTCACCTGTCCCTTGACATGGGACCTTTTGCACTTTAGGACAGTTCGTCTTGACTCACTCCTGTCTCTCCTATGAAGGGTTTCCCTGACTGGCCCAGGCTCGGTCAGGACAATCTCCCTTTACATGACCTCACAATCTTTTTGTATAGGCCTTACACACAATTCCTCAGCCTTGCCTCACACCCAAGAACAGAGATCTGGAAATCATCTTAGAATTCTGAATTTATGGTGGCTTCTAATTTCCTGTCAAGGCCTCCTTCCCTTGAGGGCTGCATCCCAAGTGACTCTCTAGATGGTCCTAGTGGAAAACTTATTCCTTTTGTAGCCTTGCCCCCATTTCCCTGGAGAGTTCATCCCAGAGCATAAGAACGCCATGCTCGGCAAATTTGTTATGGCAGATAGCCATCGCCTAGCGTATTATTTACCACTTTGCCTCATCTTCTAGTGTGAGCAGAATGACCAAACAAAACCATCCCCTGGACAGGCACCCTGGTGATCTGTGGGTAAAATAAACACCACAGTCCCGTAAAAACCCTACCTTGTCTTTAGTGGGCCTTTTCCTAGAGCCTCATGGCAGTCCTCATCAAGTCCACCGCAAGCTCACCTTCATTACCTTCGGCTTAACCTGTGAGGTATTTTTCACCAGGAGATGTGAATCCTGGTGAATCCTGTTGACACCAACTTCTCCTGTAAATTCCTGGCCTATGGGTTTGTGTGTGTGTGTGTGTGTGTGTGTGTGTGTGTGTGTGTGTGTGTGTGCATGGCCTACTAGACTGTGAGTTCCTCAAGGGAAAGGACAGTAGCTTGTCCCCAGTTTGCTTCTTATTGCCCAGGACGCAGCTCTCTTTGTGGCAACCTCTTAGCAGGATGGGTAAATGAAAGGTCATTCAACTTGGCCAGACTTCTTCCATGTACTCAGAATTAAATAGCTTTCACTTGTTTGGCCAGTGAGCTGAGTGGTCGATTCATCGGCGGGATAATAAAGTCCCAAACTGCCACCCCTCTCCATTGCCACTCTCCCCTTTACCTTTGTAAGGCCATCTGGTGTGACAGGACGGAAAGGGAAGCTTGAAGAAATTAAGTACATGACCTAGTCAGGCCTACGCGGAAGCAGATACGCTAGGACTATTCTTGTCAACTCATAACAGGAGAGACATAAATACACGTTAGGGAAGAGGAAATTCAAAACAGGCCAGGGAGAGCAGGTCCGAGGCTTTGAAAAACAGTAAACTCAGAACTTGCTACTCAGAGGCCGTCAGGCCCTGACCCCAGGCAAATTGTGTTTCATTGGCTGTTATTGTTTGAATAAGAAGAGCTGTCAGAAGCCCACGAGTCCCGCCCCTTCTTGGCAGCACAAATGATTTTTTTTTTGAGGGGTGAGATTTAGGTATCCCTAATGGACACCTTCTTTCCCCCTTTATTGTCAGCTCAAGTTCTTGGGGGAGTCACCTTTCTTCTAAATGACCTTACCTCTACTCTGTCACCTTTTCTGCTAAATGTTAATTTTTCAAGGCACTTAAGAAACATAAAAATCTCTGATTTTGGCTTTTTGCTAGGACTGTCCCAGGCCACTTAAATTGGCCAAAAATGTATGGCTTTCATCTTAAAGACCAAGTTAACCCACAGATGGTTATTTTGAGTTCAGGAAAGCGACTTCCCTTGCTCATGGCAACTTGTAACCTCAAAGTCCCTTTAACTGAAGACAAGACAGACTTCTGAGGCTAGCCAGCATTTTTACGGGAAAATTTACAAAAGTTTCTTGGGATTTCTGACAGTGGCTAGTTAACGAGAAAGCAGAGAGAAGGGTGTAGACCGAAGGCAAAGGTCAAGTGCTTGGTTACTGCACAGCTCCCAAGAAGATAAAATACGGGGTGGGGGGGACCCCACTAAAAGGGATTCTCTGACATCAGGGTCAATGTTCACACCGTACTTTCTTTTTCTCCAGGTTTTTGATGTAGGGTCTCATTTATCTCAGGCTGGCCTCGAACTCCCTCTCAGTCCTCCTACCTCTACCTTCCAAGTGCTGGGATTACAGGCAAGCACCACCACACCCTAGTCCTGCACAACTTCTGTCCTGTTGTGTAGCTGCCTGGCACTTCAATGTGTGCTCCAGCTGCTTTGTGCTGTGTCCCCATCTGGGAAGCACCAGTCACTGCCTGCTCTTAATCAACTCCCCAGGAAGAGGGGGCCAGTTACGTTTTTTCTTACTGAGATCGCACTGGGCGTGTGGCCGCTAATTCATGAACAAGGCCCTTGCCCCTACGTGCTACGCCTCTCCACAGGAGAAAGGTTTGTATATTTTAGACTTTTTGGAAGTCCACTATACTACACGAGTTCTCCGGCCCCGTTTCTTTGAAATTTTTGGCCCTGTTGTCACAGTAAGGGACCAGTGATGAACTGGGCGGTGGGGAATGGGGTGGCGTGTCGAGAAAGTGTCCTCAGCTGGCTTCTGGCGCTAAAGAAAGGTTTTTCTAGGATGAAGTCCCCATTGCCACTCCAATGCTAGTGCTTTGCAGGAAATAATTGAAAGAATAAGCAGGAACATCATGATAAATGGTATAATGTATGGCCCCTGCCTAAAGGTATCACTGTCTTAGATCATTGAGTAGCTAAACCCAACCCTGCTGGGCACTGTCTTTGGCTGCTAGGCCAAAGGTTTGCAATACCCTGTCTAAGTGACTCTCTGAACAGGTCCGCTGTGCCCTTTCCCTCTGTGTGACCTTAAATCGTGCTTAGATCTCTCTCTCAAGCCCAGCTTTGCTCACTTGGTGACTTTGGACTATTATTTTGGCCCCTCCAAGATGTAGAGCCTTCATTTGTAAAATGAAGATAATGCCCATATAAGGAACTAATCGTGTAAGGTTTAGGGTATCTGCTTCTGTATCTGGTACACATGAAAAATGGTGGCAAACCCCTAAGCTACCGGTGCCATCAAGCCTACAACGAAAGTAGCTCTGGGCACCTAACCAAGTCGTGTCTGAAAGCTCAGGGCATCAGTTTGCACATGTATTTGCCTCTCCTTTTCTAGCCTACTCCTGGGTTTCTCTCCTGTCCTGAATCCAGTACTTGCAGATCCAGCTTCTGGGGCTTAGAAAAAGATTCTCAGCTCTCCTCTACAAGACCTGACCCACTTCTCTCAAGAGGCATCTGGACTTCACTTACTACCCCATACCTGGGTTTCCTGTGACCTGGGGTACCACACCCATTGGTGGAAAAGAGGATAAGGCCCACTTGATTCTTGGGGGGGGGGGGTCTGCCTCAGCTAAGTCTTAATCCACTCAAGCTGGAAGTCAATGCAGGCAATTAGATTTGATTCTTTTTCACACCATCTAACTAGCTGAAGAAACTTGAGTCTCAATCTTATCTGTAAATTGGGGTGAGCTGTGTTCATGAATACAAATGCTAAGTACAGTTCCTGACGCATATCAAGGACTCATAAACCATGGCCCTTCTAATGCCGGTTCCCTCCCATGCCAGGCTGTTATCCACCACTGTCTGTTCTCGGGTTATCTTAAAAGATAATCACCCAACAGTTTCTAAAGGACAGTTGTCACCTGCTGGGCCTCTCCCAGTGCCCTGTTCTTGGCACCTTCTGTATACCACCTTTCCCCAATCTTCCTGCACTGGACAGGCTGTGTGATCACAGCCCATCTTCAGAGGCCCAATGCAAATGTCTTCTCTTTTCTGAGACGTTTCTGACCCTCTGCCCAAGATGGCTGGAAGAAAGAGTCCCTTTCTGCTCCCCATGCTTCCTGCTCCTGTTCCTGCTGCAGCTTGTCCAGGGGCCAAGGAGGAGGCCTAGCAGCCCTGCTCCTCTGTATCAGTGGCACGTGTGGCACAAGTTTTCGTTATTTTCCCGAAGAACCCAGGCATCTGGGTGGGTAATTGAAGTGAGACTGATCTTGAGGTAACTGTTGACCTTGGGTCTCATCTTGATTTCATTGTCCTCTAAAACAGGGGGACCCGTGCAGAATCATAGTCTATACCTTTATACGTATTCTGACCCTTTGTGCCTACCATCTCTTGCAAGCTTGTTATCTCTCTCATCTAGCCCAGGAGGGTTGGGACAATGTAGTCAATACCCAGAGGATCTCCTCGGGCTGCAGTCAGTTATTTTGGGGCCAGGCCTAGGGATGCGTTCTTGAGTTTCTCATTCTTTCCTTACCCTCGGTGTCCTGGTAAACGTGCTAGGAATTGCACGGAGGTTGCGAATGATGCAAATGAGGCAGATGGCTTAAGGCATGGGTAGTGCAGGTGCGTAGCATACCCCCTGCCTTGAGTGTGAACTCTACTGCAATCGTCCCATCTGCTGCCCCTGTCCAACACAAACTATCAGACTCCACACCAAAAGGTCAAGTGCCCAGAGGCATCCTTCCTCATGGCAGTCTGATGTGCAAATAGACCTTCCCTAGTGTCATTCCTGTTGGTAAAACCATATTCATTTCTTCCATCTAATTATTCTGTTGTCTGGTGGTTCTGATGTGGCAGGCGCTGTCCGTCCGGGGGCCTGACGGAGACCTGGTCTCCAGGGAGAGAACAAGCTTTCTCCTTTTGTATTTCATGGAGCCCATAGAATTAGAGGACCTCTTACTGAGAGGGCCTTTTATCTAAACGTATGGCTGATACTTGAGCCAAGCCCCCCCCAAAATTGCAATGTGAAATTTGAAACCAAATTATGGTAATGTTCATATTAAGTTATACATTGTCCCAACTTAAACCTTAATCCCTGCTGACTGAACTACCAGGGTCTTGGTAGTTCAGTTTCCTGAACTTCTCTAAGCATAATCCCATATCTTCAATGGTTTCTCGAAAAGCCACACTTATTATAACACCACCTCTGAGAAGAGTCAGAAACATCTTTAAGCACTGGAGATCTGTGATGTACATAGGCAAATGAAATTTTTCTCAAAATTCGAATTTTTCATCCACAGCTCAGATATCATTGGCAACTGACCCTCTCAGTTGCTCTCCTGTATGTCACATGCTCGCTTTGTTTCTTACTCATCTATACTTTGGAGCCATTAGTTAAAATTTTAGTGCAACCAGAGGATTAAGAAAGTTTTAGTATCATTAGAGAAAGAATGTAGTCCTTGAAAATCCCCTAGGCACAGTGGTAATTGGCAATGGGAATACTGGGTGAACTAATGGGAAAGACCAGTCATGATCAACAGGAGAGGAGATCTGTTTTTAGCCCTGGCCATTCCCTGGGCCTCAGTTGTTCTTCTGTAAAAAGGGATAATAATGTCTTCCAAACAGAGCTATGGTGACAAAAACCAAGGTGCTTTCATGTGTAAGTCTCTGAGTAAAGTAAAGGACCTTGACAATTCTTTTCAGGTTTGAGGATATCCCTGGAGGAAGAGAAAAGCTTAAGTGTCCAATCATGCTGCCCATATGACCATCGCTCTGCCCACAAAACTCAATCTAGAAGAGATTCTATCTCACAGCATCCCCCTCAAAGCCACCTTCCCCTTTCTTTGCTCTGTCACCCCCACAGAGCTCCAAGGAGCCTCTGTTCTGCCCAGCTGCACCCACTGCTTTAGCCAATGCAATCTCCTCCTGTCTCCAAGACAGCTACAGATCAGGTGTCATCCCGGGGCTAGGCGAAGGGCTTCTGACACTGAGATCCCACTTCACAAAAGGAAAATGTGATGAATTGGGTCTCAACGAAATGAAGCTTTTGCTCAATGAAAGGTTCTGGGAGGATCCTGTAGACCAGGAGAAAATTATATTTGAAGGTCACCTAATTGACTGAGGATTCTCATCTAGAATGTCTGAAGACTCCTTACAAGTGATGGATGAGAAGCTCTGGGAAATGCAAAACCGAAAGCTGGAAAAAACTTGAGGGACATAGGATGCATCTGTATTGTTTCTTGTGTGTGAGTCTGTATCTGGAAACTAAAAGCTATCTTAAATATGTCAGTGTGTTAACAATATCATAACCCTGACCCCTGACTCTAACTTCCAAGATATTTTCTTTACACCAAGAGTAAGTCCAAGTGACTGGTTATGTCTTTCAAATCCTTCAGACCCCTGTTTTGAATTTCATTTCTTACCACTCTCTTTTCCATTTCTTTCTTGGAACTTTCTTTGGGATTCTTTAAATAACCCAGCCTTTTCCTACTACCAGAGCCTTTGGACCTGAATTCTTCCCAGGGGGACCTTTCCCATACCTTTGTACCATGTCCCTGTCCTTTGTAGCCTTCCTTACATCCCTCCCAGAGCAGATCTGTACAGGCGTGGAAGGAAAGATTTGGGCTTGATTTCTCTTCCTGATAGGATTCTGGCTCCTATGAATTTGAGCAATCCGCCTTTTAAGGTTTGGTTTACTCATCTGAAACAATCAGTGCCCTAAGGAGCCTGGAAAGATTAAGATATTAATATCTCTGTTAAATCTGCTTCTCATCTCAGTCCACGTGACCACCACCCACCCACACACTCACGTTGGGAACCCGGATGAATCAGCCCCAGGACCTTTCTTTTCTAACTCTCCCCATACCCCAGCACTTGCCAAGTCTTGACTAATGGACTAAGTAAATCCCCCCCACAGATCTTGGCCTCTGGTTCTCTTCCCTACATGTTGTATTCTGCTCAACTATTGAAATGCCCTCTTTAATTGGCTTTTTGCCAAATATCATCCCTAGTCCTGGTGTAGTATTTCTACTACACAAATCTGATTATACCAGTTCCTGTCTTGAAATTTTTAAATGATCCCCACCACATTTTCCAGATGGAGACCAAATTCCTCCACTTGGTCCTTGCCCATCTCTTACCCCATTGCTTGCCCCTCCCTGGCATTTCTCAGAAGCTCCAGCCATTATGCTAAAGCAAGGCATTCTTAGCCACACCCTGTGACTTTGCACATGTTGGCCCATCTGTCTGGATGTCCGTCTCAGCTGCCTGGCATCTTTCAGGGTTCATCTTAGCATCATTACCAGGAGAACATCCCTGACTTCCAATCTGTTTAGTGCCTCCTCTCTGGACTTCAACAATCATTCATGTCAAGTATATCAAAGCTCAGGATTTAGCACATAGCAGTCACTTAAATACTTAGCAAGTGAATGAGGTGGGTTGGACATTAATAAGCATGTTAACCTACACAGCCCCCTGGAAACTGTGATGGGCTGTGGAAGGGATAGTGTTATTTCTCTTGTCTTCTCTCTAGCTCTAATTTAAGATGTTTAGTTATTATCTTCTGGAGATAATCTGGCTTCAGTCCTGCCAGGGAAGATGGAAAGGCTAAAATGACCTTGGAAATCACCCATCTTCAAAGTTGTTCTAGCTCAGTGCATGATCTTGGCTGATGAAGGAAGTCTGAATTCAGAGATGTGTTTCAATCCCAGCTCTGCTACACACCCAGTAAATCCAATGACCTTGAACTTTGACTTCAATGGGAAAGGAATGGGACCTCCACAAAGGGTTGTTGTGAGGATTCCATAAAATCATGCAGGAAAAGACTTAGAATGGGGCCTGGCAAGTGGGAAGCACCCACAGTACTTGTATTATCTCCATCTAGCACAAGAAAGGAGGGAAAATAGGGAAGAAATGAACAAGATGGGGGAAGAGGTGTTGGGCAAGCCAGGATGGATGGGGAGGGGAGGCCAGAGGAGTTTGATTGAAAATCCCATCACTCCTCCTGCATAGAGCATGGAGTAGACACAGAGTCGGGAGAGAAGTGGGCCGCAGAAAGCCGCATGCAGAGCCTGCTGCTTTAACCAAGCAGGCCAGCTAAGGCCTCAGGGCCCTGATATAGAAATCCAGCCCATAGATGGAGCCGCAGCCACCCAGCTGTTTCCCAGGTTAAGGAAGTGGAGAGTTAGGCCATCCTGAGAAGTTCCTGTTTGAAGGTTCTTTCCACCTTCCCCTATAGCATTGCATCACACACACCAGTCGATGCTAAGTACAGGCTGTGATGAAGGCTGAGTCTGAGGGAGAAGGCGAGATTGAAACCCCGGCAGGTCAATCTGTACATTGCAACGAGCTCCGGCTTCAGACTCCAAGTGGCTGGGTCGCACGCAGGCTGAGCTAACTCTGAACTGGATGATGCTGGCTGCATCACTTAACTTTTCTGGCCTTCAATTTTCTCATCTGTAAAATGGAGATAAACTACCAACTTCAAAAAGACTTCTGAGCAGTAATAAAATAAAATCAAGTGTAAAATGTATAAACAAACCATCTAAACTTCAATTTCCTCTTTATACAATTGCTCGGTTTTCTTTTGTTCTTAGTACTTATGAAGTTATAATACTATAAAATATATTTATCCACTAAAATATGAATCTCATGGAAGCAGGGGCTCTGTCCAGCATCTTTCTAGCCACTATAATCTAAGCATCTAGTACTTGCCGGTGTCACATATAAGACTCAATTCTATTCATTTATTTCTTCATTACCATATGGAAAACCATCAGTTATCTCTTGCTGTGTAACAAATGACCCCAACACTTAGTGCCTTGCAAAAGCAACTGCCAAGCCTGCTATATGCCGAGAGTGTACGAAGTGGTTCAGGAGGGACATGCTGGCTAGAGCCTCTCATGAGGTTGTACCTCCTCCGATTCGTCCGTCAGGACTTGGCAGATGGTGCAGATTCCAAGGTGATTCACTCACATGACTGGTAATGCTGCCAAGGTAGGTTGTTTCTGTGAAGACCATTGGTGAGACGACTGTCTCGACTCTTTGTGACATGGACTCTGACTTCCCTTGAAAACAGGGAAGTCAGAGAAGGTCACGAACAAACCTCTCTAATGCCTCTATGATCGAGTCTTTAGTCACACCACAACAGAGTTTCTTGGCATCACATCTATATTCTGTTAGTATCAAAGACCAATTTCAGCTCAGGAAGAAGGAAATTCTATAAGGGCATGAATAGAGGTATGTGAAGATCACTGGGAGCCATGTTACAGAGACCACGAGACTGTGTGACACACCAGGCATGTGGTTAGCCTTCAAACACCAGGGACAGGTTGAATCATGCATGTATGTACTGGGCTCTGATTTCAAGAAGGTGCCATTCTACTGGAAAAGGTAAGACACACAGATACACTGAGAGCGTTCAGTAGTAGAAGCTGGTCAAAAACAAAACAAAACAAAAACCCCAAAACCAAATCAGGGAACAGTTCCTGAAGTAGGTGACTTGGGAGCTAAGTTTTCAAGGATGAGTTCAAAGTGAAGCGGATGAGGGATATGAGGGATGCAGGGAAGGGGTTCCAGGAAGAGGGAGTGTGGAGAATTCCAGAGGAAGGCAGAGAAAGGTGAGCCAGGGCGGATGAAAAGGAGGAGTGGTCCTCAGTGGGAGTCTGTCCATTTCCATTTTATGTATGTCAGACCTCCATGAGTGTCTACAGCATGGAAAAAGTCAACTGAGGTTAAAGGTGATGGCGTGTGCTGGGATGACATGTAGCTGAGTTCTGTCATCTTCCCATGAGTTCCAGTCAGCCTCTCCAGTGCTCCTGTGCTGGGGACAGTCTTACTTGGTGCTGAGGGACCCATCGTAATAGGGGTCAGTTCCTAAGCTGCAAAGGGCGCAAGGGGGCGTGGCCCAGGCATGTATCAAACTACTCTGATGAGAACAAAAGTAAAGTAGGGGCCTTGAACAGGGCACAGAGCAATGGCCCTGAAGACCAAAGGAGGCCCTATCACTTTAGAGAGAGAGCATCTATACACAGTTACGCTTAAGAAATGGAAGATAACAGTATGATCCATTGTTCACACAAAAAAAGAAACAAACCCAAATCTTTATAAAAAACTGACTCAGGGTCTCTTCTCAACTCCCTTCCTGAATCCCTTATGGAATTCAGTGAGGCCAGTGATGCCCTGTCCAGCTGGGATGTCCAGTCAGACAGTGGTAATCCATGTCCAGGTGGTAAGAGACTGTGGTAAGAGTCCTTATTTGGGATCTGGAGGCCCTTCCAGCTTACCTCCTGAAGCAATGTCAGGACTTAGGCCATCTCTGAGCCACAGGCTAGCCAAGTGCAAGAGTGAAAATACAGGTCACACAGTGTGCTGGAGACATCAGGGGCTGACATTGTTACTCAATAGGAGTGCTTTTCCCGGGGCATACCCCCAGATCCTTATTTCTGAGGAAATTAACATACGTCTCTCCTATTCTTCGCTGGTACCTAGTGCCCAGTGAAGAATAGCCTAGTGAAGCAGCCAGGAGTTGCCTTATTTTAACAGGAAGAACTGGGAAGCCAGAGGCAGTAGCAGACTTGCCCAAGCAATGAATTCAGGCCTTTCTCCCACTAAAGGCAGGACCAAGAAAGGCCTCAGGATGAAAAGGCCTCAGGATGGCAGTGACTAGAGGGATGGAACCTTACTCAACAACCAAGGGCCAAGCTAAGGATTCAGAGCCTCTGTGGACAGCCTCTAGAATTGGGGCCAGCCAGTACTTCCCCCTGCCTCACGTCCCCACCCTACTCAATCAACACAGAGCCCAAAGGACAGCAGCTAGCTCCTCTCCCAACCTCTCCTGTGTGTCCTCTCTGCTGTCCCAGGCCCCCCACGCTTTGCTGCTCCAGAGTCATATCCAAAGGCGTTAGTCAGGCATACTTCCCCATTCCAATAAGGTAAGACTAATGCCCATTTATCATCACCTGCATCAATGAGGCAGTGAGAACACCCTCTCCAGGAAGGCAGCCTAATAAATCAGCTCACAGCATTTCAAAAGAGCTAAGTGAATGTAAAGGAATGAGGTCTGGTCCATGCCCTCCCCCAGGGTGACAAAGTAAAGGAACAGGATAAGATCACATTAGAGTAAAATCCAAGGGAGGAAGAGGCCAGATCTCCAAGCAGCAGGTGGGAGGTGGTCCATAAAGACTTGGTAGGGGCTGTACTCTCAAGCGAGCCTTGGGGTTGTATCTGTCTGGTGGGATGAGCGGAGAAAGGCCCCTTAGGGAAAGAAACAACAACAAAGACCAAGCAGCATGACCCCTAATGCTTCTGTGCGGACCTACAGATGGCTACACAAGGATCAAGGCCTACAGAGTGATGTGGAAGAGGGAGCCAATAAATCTGGGAAGAGAGGGCAAGCTCGCACCAGAAGAGGACCATGGTGAAGGTGTAAGTTGGCACCTTGCAAGTCAAAATTAAAGAGAGTCATTGAAAGAAGCCTAAACCAGACAATGTTGACACATCTCATAATGGCCGTGGGGTCCCAGGCAAGATACTTAACCTCTCTGTGCCTCTGCTTCCAAAGTTGTCACAGGGCTAGTGAAAGCACCTTTCCCCCACCCCACCCCCCACCCCACCCCCGGCCAGGGATCTTTTGAGCAAAGTACAGTGACTAACAGTGAATGCTATGTGAGCTAGGGTTGTGTTAACATGAAACTGTCGTCGCAGGAACATTTTCGAAAGAACCACCTAGCTTCCAGGGTGGGAATAGATCCGAAGGAAACAAGGCTAGATCAGAGGCACTACAATAGGAGGCGGCTACCAAGAGCCCAGCTGTCAGCTGATAGTGGCCTTGTGGAGGCAATGGGAAAGAACTAAAGAGGATGTAAATGGAGAGACCAGAGAGCCTTCAGCATAGGAAGTGCGGGCCGTCAGGGAGGAGGGGGACGGAGTCCCAGAAAATCGCCTATGAAGAAGTATGGGTCGCACAGCTAGGGAAATGCCCTAGGGCGGCAGAAGCAGGCCAGGAGGGCACTGACAACGGAGGCCAGAAGAGGAAAGAGTTCAGCCACTGCAGTCCTTGAGAAGATCTTGTTAAAAAAAAAAATGTAGACGGGTTGGGCGGAGATCTCTCCTCACAACCAGAGTAGGAAATAGAGAACCCCCAAGTTCTTGGCTGTAGCTGCCATTACCAACAGCAGGCTTCCTAGAAATCAAGCTCTTTTTTCCACACCCTCAAAGCAGTTGAAAGCCAAAAGAAGAATAAGATCCCACCACCGAAGACAATTTTCTAACTAGCTTTGTGTTTTGAACAAGACCTCTTTCACATTGGAAATTAAAAACTATGTTGGTGCCTGCATCCCCAGGTTTTCAACCTTCACCATGGAGGGCTCAACATCATCAGGGCAATATGACCTCCTCCAACTCGACTCTCTGACTTCCAGCCCTAACACCAACCCCCTCTGTCTTCTCTTCCTCACTCACACAGTCCTGGAACTTGCCAGTCATTCTGAATTATGTTCCAGAACAAGAGTGATGAGACATGATTCTTGGTTTAAAAAAAACCCTCAGTTCTGGCCTTTTGAGGGGCTCTTTTTTTTTTTTTTTTTTTTTTTTAATGCTTCACCTGGACCCTTCCCACCATCTATCAAAACACCATGGGGGAACTTCCCAGAAGGCTGGAGAGAAGCAAGCATCACTGTAAGTAAGGAGCCAGTTTTTCCCATCCAAGTAACATCACTGTGCCGGGAAGACGGCAGTGGCAGAGCCCTGAACGGAGACTCTCTGCCTACTGCTGGACACCCCAAGTCTCCACCCAAAAAAAGGAAGCCCTTATCTGTATGCTCTTAAGGACAGCAGTCTGCCTTGGGCTCGGGTGAGCTGCTCAAAGCAGCTGCTCCCTGTCGGCTTGACTGCTGACTTTCGAGGCATAGCTATCTGAAATCGTGTGGGAAAATCCACGGGGGAGGGGGGCGGCTAAGCTCTGCTACGACCCTTTCCTATGAAGTGAATTCTTAGGGATGGTCCTCCTGATTAAAGGGAATGGTCCTCCGGTGATCTTGGTTGCATGAGCCTCTGACACAGTTGCCTTGTCACTTCCTTTTGCCTTGCATGACCGTTCTCATGTCCCATTCTCTATGCTGTCACATGACTTCTTTGTACGGGCAGGGGAGAGGGAGGCTGGCTGTCGAATGCATTGTAGGATGTGTGGCTGCGCCTTGGGTTCCCATCCACAGAATGCCAGTAGCACCCCTCTCCCATTCTGTTGTGACCACCCCAAATGTCTCTAAGCATTGCTAGATGTCTTCTGGAAGGGTGTGTGAGGAGGAGGGGGAGGAGGAGGAGGAACTCTGGGGGTGGGACACCTGTCTAGTTCAGCTCTTTATTCTCTTCTAATGGTTTGCAAAATTCTTGGCATAGGGCCAGGTATCCCGTTAGGGATGGGGATAAGAATTCCCTTCTGCATGTTGATGGGCATTGGGAGTTTCCTGAGATCATTTCTGTATGGGGGTTCCCTCTATTATTTTACTTTTCTCTGGATCCCATTCAAGTTGGAGAGCAAACTCTACCTCTGGGGAGACTTTGTGACCCTACCCTTCTACCTCAAAATCCATTGAGGTCAATGAATTTGAGAACAAAAGAATTTTCTTCTAGATTAAGAAATGCTCTCCAGAGGCTTCAGTAAAAAAATAGGAGATCCATTAATAGGTCTTGGGGGATGTTTTGAGGACAGAAGCTCAACCATGACAGAGGGTCCCTTGCAAGGCAAGACCTCGGGTGGCATGGAAGTAACAGAGACCTCCCAGGTGGAGATAGCAGACATCTAAGTGGGCAGAGGACTCATGGCCAGCATCGTCCAAGTTCTCAGATCCTTGGCACAAAGTGGAGGTCGTGGGGGAAACAGAATCTTCAAGATGGACTGAGACACTGTTAAAGCTTGGAGTTTAGATCAAGTTGCTTTGTAGGTTTCTGGCATATCTGACTTCTGGCTTGAGATTCGTACCATGGCAAGTACAACATGCTAAATCAATAGTAGCTAATATTTATTGAGTGCTTATTATATACTAGACACTGTTCTTGCCGGTTTTTTTTTTTTTGATGAATTGCCTTCTTTGATCTTTACAAGATTCCTATGAGTAGGCCCCAATTAAAAATAAGGAATTGAAGACATGCTCTCAAGGTGAGTTGCTCAAGGGCTCACCATACATTTGAGTGGTAGATTCAAAATAATAAGAATAAAAAACATACAGCACCCATTCTGAGCCAAGCACTATTTTGTGCTTTGCAGGCACTGATTTATTTAATTCTCACAACAACCTATTGAAGGAGGTACTATTACTAGGCCAGTTTTACAGAGAAACAGAGACCAATGCATTCACCCAAGTCCCCCAGCTCATAGTTGGCAGATTTGGACTTTGAACTTGGAAAGCTTGGTTAGAAAGTCTGTGTCATCTAACCAGTGAACCAAACTTTTGAGACTCTAGGACCCATGCTCTCCTGCATAAAAAACATGGTAGCAACGCATTAGCAGTAAAAGAGGATTTGGGCGGAACGTGAAGGGAGTGAGAACCAGGATGACTTGGTCACACCCAGAAAGAGAATCAGACAAAGCTATGAACTGTTGACTCAGAGTTTTGTTTGCATCAAACACTGAGCCCAAGACCAGCTTGCCCATCTGTGAAATCATTAGCTCTCTGTCTAAGAGAAATGTCAGTGCTCAGCCAAGGACTGATAACTGAGGCTAGCCACTCTTGATGTCTTCAAGAAGCATCACCAGGCAGAGTGCAATAAGGGGAGAAAGAGAAGGAAGAGAGAGGACTGTGTCATAAGGGAATCATGGAGACAGTTTTCTACTTGGCAAAGTCTATGGTGTAATGCAGATAGATGTCTTTAGTAATCACGGAACTCCGAGGGTTAGACCAGGGAGGAGTTCATATCAGCTGACGCCTCTTGCCCTTGCTAGTTGGTCTCAGCCCCTCTGAGTGCATGGGTTCCCATTTCACTAGGTTCCTTTGGGTTTACCCTATGCAGTGAATGGATTTTCTATAGACCTTGATTTAAGCCAGTGGCAATTTTTAATTTTCAGATAATCATAGAACTCTAAATTTGGACAGCATATTATAAGGCAGTAGCAAATTAATATTTTATAAGGATGATATTGACAAAAATGCTCTTCTAACCACTTAGCTAAAGATGCATTTAAGAGTGAATCGACTTATAGAGAAACTGCACCCAGGAAGTCTCATCAACATGGCTGCCTAAACAAGACCTGAACAAGGACAACACCAACAGACATGCTAACGTGAAAGAGGCAAATCTCACAAGGACTTAACCTTAGACAAAGAACTACAGGCAGCTAAGGAATGCTGAGAGGAGAGTGCATGGTCTTCCCTGGGAAGAGCCCCCAAATTGATTATCCAGTATCAAGTGGTCAGCCCTGAAATCATATACATACAAGTAGTATTATAATAAAGACTGACCAGGTTGTATCTATATATTTAGAAAAAAGAGGCCACATATTTGAGAGAGTGAGCAAGGAGAGGTTGGAGGGGGAAATAATATATTTTAATTTCAAAAGGTAAAATAAATTAAGAGTGAATTGACTTATACAAAGATTTGTTTTAAAATGCTTAAGGAGAGATTAAAACAATTGTGACAAAATGTTGATGATTCTTGAATTCAGGTGATGACCTGCATTGTAGTTTCCTGCTTTCATTTCTGTTTGGTAAATTTCATAACAAAAATTATATTAATATATAGATTTTACCCATAGATATTTTGACAATGCATGGCTAAATTTGGCTCTGAAGTTTCTTGACAGCCCATTGATGGAATACAGGGTGGAATTCTATGTGTCAACTCATTTCCCACCCTTGCCTCCCTTGAAGCATCCTTTTTTTCCTCTTGTCAGTATATTTTTTAATCGACATGTAAAAGCATAAAACCGCACATATTTATGGGGCATCATGAGATGTTTCCATACATCATGCAATGTTCAAATCAAGGTAAGTTTATCTGCCTCCTTACTGGCCATTTCTCTACGGTAAAAGCATTAAAAAATTCCATTGTACTATACTGTGCAATAACATGCAGGGCATCTCTCAAACACATACCAGCTAGGTCAAGAGGCATTCCCAAAGGAACCTTCCTCCATCCCAAGCAAAGTCCTTCACACCATGAGCATCCTTGTCCAAAGTTACAGAAAGGGCTCCTAGCCACACTTATCCTTCAATTTAAGAGCTTCACCAGAGGGAAGATTTAGGGTGGCTGCCAACTGGTTGCATGGGGTAGAGTCAGATATAAGATTTCATTTTATTTTTTTATGTGTGCACATGTATGTGTGTGTGTGTGTGTGTGTGTGTGAGAGAGAGAGAGAGAGAGACAGAGAGAGAGACAGAGAGAGAGACAGAGAGAGAGACAGAGAGAGAGACAGAGAGAGAGAGAGAGAGGTTCAGGAGCACACAGAAACCAAAAAACAGTACTGGATCTCCTAGAACTAGAGTTCCATATGCCATGTAGGTGCTGGCAATCAAACCCAGGCTCTCTGGAAGAGTGCTCCTAACCACTGAGTCACCTCTCTAGTCCTGTGCTATAAAATTTGAAAATCTGAAAACATGGCCTAGGCAATTTGGCCTTGATATTTGTATCGATCCTTCTCCCTGCAACTGAGGATGGACTCTCGGTGCTTCCCTCTGCATTTGGTACATAGCAGCCACTCTGATACATCAATCAACACAGAAATTCTCATATATACACAACTTGCATAAGAAGGGGAGGGATGTGGTAAGTTCAAGACACATTTAAACATGTGAAACTTCCAAAATGAACCCCCAAAGCTAATGAAAATGGCTCTTATGAGAGAGGCAGAGCAGAGTGGGTAGATGAGACTGAACACAAGTTTGGTAGAGAAGCAAGATCATACTAAGAAAAAAGACAAGCAAACATCCTGGTGGCATATTATGACATAAGAACAATGTAAATGTTTTCCATTAAGTCAGAAAATAAAAAGCCATCTCTAAAACTTGAAAACATGGGAGCAAATGAAACTACTAACCCACCAAGTTGCTGGTACAACATTAATGAATGTCAAAACACCCAAGACCCAGCGTGTTCATTGAGGAGTCAAAAAGCAGTGGTTTACAACCCGAGGTCCCTTTGCCACCCACAGATGATGTTTGGAAAGAACTGGGATTTTTTTTTTTTTTTGGTCACAACTGGAAAGTTACTAGTGGCATCTAAGTGGGTATGACTGTATAGGCTGCAATGCACACCAATATCCCCACAATAATTAACCCAGCCCAAGATATGAGGGGCTGAGAAATCTTGTCCTATTGGAGTATATTATAAAGGCAAAGCTAAAAGTTATCTTTTCAAGATCACAGTTTCAGTCTTGCAACTTAGGCATTCTTGAATGTTACACATTTATTATTAGTGTTTGATGCATGTATTTATACATTTTATGATAAAGCTAATAAAACAAAACAATCCTAAAAATTCCTGTACCTAGTGCCTGAGGCTGCCTATCCCCTCTCTCCACAGGCCATTTTATTCTTCAATGCCCTCCTCCAGTGGGCTCCATGGGTCCCTCATAACATAGTGGTCTCCTATGCAGACAAGCATCTTTTGTAATGGCTTGCTTCCAAGAGGCAAAATGTGGAGAATGAAACCTACTGGTGGCATGTCACTCCCACTGGAATCCAACCAAAATGATCCCTGGGCCTGCCCAGCCTCAATTGGGTGGTGAAACAGACTAAGACTACACCTTGATCGTAGGGATGGCAAGGAGACAGAACAGAAGACTTTGAGGAGAGGAAGGTCTGGTAGTGGCCCCAGTTGACCACAGTGAGGTATTTGGATGATGTGTGTTGGTGGCAGGGGATACAGCCACCATACCAGTGGCTTTAATATATACTAAACAAGGCTTTTGAGTCTAGGGATATGCTTGGGAATCCCTAGCCATTTTACACTGTAACTTAGCTTTCTAACATGTCTGGATTCTAGTCTTCCAGAACCCCTGAGTTACTGCTCATTTCCAGATTCAGTTCCACTTCTGTTTTCCCCAGGGGTAGTATGATTGAGTGGGAAAGTTGCCTGGGAGCCACAAGAAGTAATTCCAGTAACCTGTGCACATCCCATCCCACCCCACCCTCCCACCCCCCACCCCCAACTCCTGGGCATACAGGACTTCAGAGACCCTGTCCTGGGAAGAGTACTGTGTGCAAGTTATTGAGAAGGAAGCAATGGTAGGGCCAAGAAGCCCATTTCTCAGAACCACTTTCCTCAGCCTTTCCATCACCCTGGCAACAAGAGGAGAAAAATCATGAGTTAAAACTCTGGAAAACCTAAGCAAAATGAGGTCTCAAGAAAACAGTGGGATTTAGAGGCTGCAGATGTAGGGGACATGACTTCAAAGGAACAAATGTCACAGGAGTCAGTTAAGGGAAATCATATTGGGATCATGGAGCAAAGAGTTCTTAAACCTTTCAATACAACTTTCTAATGAAATCTTAAGCCTGAACTCCATGCATGTGAAATCACTGGAGATGTCTACAACATTCTTTACTCAAATTTGAGATCACATAAAATCAGTCCTAGACCCTTCAAAAATTATAGCATGGGGAATGATACTCTTAATAATTCTGTTGTTTAAGTGTTTCCTACAGCATGTTTCCTGGTAGTGCTGTGTCAACAAAATGACCCTGAAACTGCTAATGGCTCTGGAATGCCCTGATCATCACCCCCCTAAGGAAGTAATAAGATCCTGGCTCACGGAAATTCGTGATGCCTCTGTCTGATGCTCCCACACTCTAGTGCTTTCCAAGGGAACCACCCTTCGAGGGCTGGTAGCCAGAGACAGGTAAGAGCCGGTTAGGCAGGACAACCTAAGACAGTCACATTTGCCATGTTGGGGGTCCCCTGAGGTGGGGACAACAAGATTAAAGAACTCTAATTCCCACTATCAGCCACAAAATAAAATAAAAAGAGTGATATGAGGCGGACAAGGCCGAAAGCATTGGGCCATGCCTTAAGCAAACAAAGAGCTGTGACATGCGCAGTAGCATCCTGACCCAGAGGAGCCTGGAACCAGACCCCCAAGATGACAACTGCCGATGTAAGACCCGGGACCAAACCCAAAAAAGCCCCAGCAGCTGGAAGCAAAGCCCGCCAAACAGCACACACACACAAATACCTCAGCCCTTTGTTTAATAAACAAGATTGCTTGCATACCTCCCAGAATCTGTGCTGTCGATTCTGCATCTGTCCATGCTCCACCCACCCCCACCAAGCCCCCAGGATCAGAGACTGTGGGACCCCAGCTGCCGAGCCAGCAACAACCTGAGCATCATCCCCATCAGACAGCTTTTCAAACTTCCGGAGACACGCAGTTGTGTAGACGGAGGGTCGCTCATACTCAGAACGTTCTAGGGACGAGTATACTGCAATTTTGAGAGTGAAATAATGAGGCACCTGTGGTGGAGTCGCCTCCCTGAGCATGGCAGTCCTGCTCTCAGGTGAGATTTCTTTGGTCTGGTTCTGGAAGCCTCATTGGGCCCAGCACCCTATCTAATGTGGGGAAGTGAGGGAAGGCTGGTTAACCTCCTCTCCTCCATACTGATTTGTCTGATCTTGTCGAGGCTGTTGGCCTCCACCCTCTCTGGTTTCCCACTAGGAGGATGGGGATTTTCACTGTAGTTTAGCTCCTTTCCTGCCAGGCACAGTGCCTCTAATCCACATTCAGGATGAGGTGGGGGCTCACTACTCAGATCTGAGGGAGGAGGCCAGTAGGAGGAGAATCTGTTTAGTATAGAGAGAAAGAGAAAGAGAAAAGTAATTTATTCTGTTGGCCGGAGGCAGGAGGACTCCAGCTCAGCCAAGCTCAGGACCAGCATCAAATCCGAGTTGGAGCATGAATGCTTCTTGGGCACCAGGTGAGTCCCACCCCAGTCTACTCTGAGTTGAGTGAACTTTTGGCTCAAGGCTCTTGGCAGGAAATGGCCTGGGGCTGAGCAAATCTTATTGGGTGTAACAAAAAAAAGTATTCCTTGGTATTTCTGCCCTCAGGTTTTCCTAGGTCTTCTAGGCTCCAGTGCATACTTCAGCCACCTCCCAGTGGCCACGTGCCCACAGGATCATGTTGCCTTTCCTTCTTGTCAGATATTACATACCTCAATTTCTTTGGGGAATTTTTTTGTGCTTCATGTTCATGTGGTCCTGGCTAACTTTCCTATCATGATTCTCTAAATGATGGTGCACTGATATCCAGGCTAGTCAAAGAGTGCCATAGCCTGGACAGAATCACTCACTCAGAGGTGAACTGAATTGATGACATGAACTGGGCCAATCAGAAACTTCCCAAAGACTTTATGTATGGCTGCTGATGGAGCTAGTATGTCTTCCGCAAGAGTCAGGAAAGGGTTCCCTAGAGGGAGGGGATGTTGGCGGCACCTGCCTGAATTCTGAGGATGAACTCAAGAGGTAGCACAGCCAAGAGAGAGAAAGTCTTGACACTGTGGTTCAAGTCCTTCCAAGAGGTTCTAAAAAAGCAGTTTTAGTAAAAAAAATAAAAAAATAAAAAAATAAAAAATCCTTTGTCCTCCAGTGCTGCCCAGGTGCTATTGTCACCCAGAATCTTCTGCAAGACTAGTAGCAACAAGGGGGCCAAGTCAAGGGTATTCCCTTCCCACTTCAAGCCTCAAAGGACCGAAGACAGTCGTGTATTCAATTGAGATGTGGAGACCAAGCAGAGTGGCAAGGTGGCTTAGGCACAAACCATGCTAAACCAGATCTTGTCCATAGGTATTTGCACGTGAAATGGACCCGAAGTGAGTATTTTCAAAGCCTCCTAGGGGGTTCTATTGCCCAGGAAACCAACTGTGAGTCTGACCTGACCAAGTCCTTGATAGCTGCCTGTGCCCCAGCCCTATACTGGAAGGAAGAAGGAGGCTTTAAAAACAGTAATAGCCACCAAGAAGGACATCACCTTCACTGTATCCTTGCATCCTAAGAGACAGCCAAGGGAGGCTCCCCCAAAAAGCACAGCCAAAATTGCCATGTGAGTTGACCAAGAGATTTCACCTGCTGACAGAGGGGGGAAAATGTTTCTGGTTCTTACCCAGCAGAACTTAAAACTTGCTATGGACCAGTGATGTATGGGCATTTCCTTCCACCTCTTCTCTGAGTGGGAGTTTTTAATTTTTAATTTTTTATTCTTGATTTCCAGTTCCTCTACTGCTAGCATGCCGTGGGTGTAACAGAGCTTGAGGGCGGCCTTGTGTTAGGAGTATAAGCTTTCTTATGCCTGCCTTTGCCCTGGCCCTGGCCCAATGGCTTGATGAGCCCACTTGGCTGATTCAGGTTTGGGACTTGACTCCCTTGCAGAGAGACTATGTGTATCTGTGAGATTAGGTGGGCACACAGCTCTGTGTGGCCCAAGGAATGAACAGTGGCAGACCCTGTTAGATATCTTCAATGTTGCTTGCTCTTTTAGAATAAGAAAACACCTGATTTTTGTCTGGGCATGGGCTAGCCTTTTACCAGCTCCCTTTGCTTTTAGGGGTGGCCAGGTTCTCAAATAAAAATGAGATGTGATTGGAGCAACCCCAAGGTGGTTTCCACAAGAGAAAACACCTTTCGTGGGGTTGAGGTGTGCTTGTCTGCCATATTGGGTAGTGCAAAGGTCATATCCTAAAATAACCCAGCCATTTGGTCAGTATCGAGGCTTCTGAACCTATAAACTCAGCAGTCCTGATTCCATATGCGTGTGTATTTGCTTCTCTGAGAGGCTTTTGTTAATTCAGAAACTCTATTTGGGAGACCATAGAAAGCATTGCCTATAAAAATGACTGCAATCTAGGGAAGTAAATACCCATTAAAGAAAAGGGCAAAAACTTGAAAGAGTGCAAAGACATGGAAATCTCTCTTTTAAAAAGCTGTTAGCAAAGGGTCACACAGCTTTCCAGGAGAGCTGCAGCATGGGCAGAGATCTAGACATGTCTTGTTTCGTCTCCCTCTCTCTGTAAAGTTCTTGGTAGAACTGGTCTTTGATAAATGTTATCAGAAACATGGGATGATGGCTAAACGCGTCTGCACATCCACAGTGTGACCTTCACACAGTCACGGTGTGACCTTCAGGCCTGCCCCATTCCTCCTAAAATACGTGCCTCTCTGAAAATGCTATTTTCAGGGCTGAGGCTGTTACATCCATAGATAGACGACATTCATGCTGTGCCACCATCTGGCTTGGCCTTGACACCATCAACATTCCAGGAGGCATGTATGCCAATGACCCACACATTAGTCTTGAAAAGATTGCTCATAGACACCCGCCCCCAGCAAGTCAGTCATGACACAGGAAGTAGAGGGGGGTGACGACGGACCAATGTCTTGTCCTAAGTCCTTGCATTCACGAGCCTTATCTTCCCTTTGGCTTATGGAAACATTTGTTCACAAACGTTTTGTAATCAAGGTGGCAATCTGTGCATGTGTTGTCTGCCACTTGAGGTGTTTAGAGCCTACAAAAGACGTGTTTATTAGTGGCTTGATGTTAATTATCTGTTTATCCAAGAGCTTGATTACAAATCTGTAATGAATGTTTAAATGTCTGGGAAAATTGAATGTTATGGTTTTATGTTTTGGTGGATTCTGGGTAAATAGTAAATAGAAATGTTCAGTATCGAACAGTAAATGACATTTTAATTTTCAAGGGATTATGGGGCGTGGGTTTGCCACGTTGGTGGGCACAGGTGAAGTCTGCTGCCTGATCAAGTCTCTCAGACGTTAATGCCTCTCCTTGCAAAGTGGCATAAAGACAGCTGATTGGCTCCTGTGGGTCTTAGTGTCCTTGACCATAAAAGAGAAGAGGCTGCATTTAATCGTTGCTAAGGGCTCATCCATCTTGAAGATACTGGATTAATGTGAACTTTCAGGAAACAGGTGCTCACGTTACATCCCTTTTTTAGCACTCTAGAATAACCAGCCACCCGGATAACCGGAAGTCCTGCCTCCCAGAACCACTCAGACCTCCGGCATGCCTTTCATTCTTACAGCAGATGCCTCTGTATAAATAGACAGTCACCTTTATTTCAAGGCACATGTCTGACTGATAAGTCTTTCACTTAGATACAATCAAAACTCAGCCTTGTGAAATTTTGTTTCTCAAGCCCAGCCTGCATAGCCTCTTGAACCAAGTAGAGGAACCTAGCTTCCCATGTACACTTCTAGGGAGCTTCAGTTCAGGAGCCAGCCCACCCCCACAGCTCCGGGGCATTTTTTCTCCAGGAGCTCAGCCTGCATAACCCCCTACACCACACAGGTTATGTCTTCCCCTGCTTAGGCCAGACTGCCCTGTGTGGGGAGCCTCCTGGACCAGATTTGTGCTGCTCCCAACCTTGGCCAGAGAAGCTTCTATCATCGTGAGTAGGTAGAGGTTAACGCAGAGACTTAATACTATTCAAAGTGCGGAGAATAAGCAACCGTGAGTGTTCAGTCGTCGATGGCATGGATGCCTATCTTACAGCCCCATTCCCAGGCTCAGGGAATGTCTCAGAAGGGGGGATGGGAGGAATGTAAGAGCCAGAGGGGAAGCAAGCGTTGTGAAGGGCTGTGCTGTAGACAACATGGCTGTTGCATACTTGGACTTACAGCAGCCATGGTTAACTTGTACACAGGACTTGCATAAGATCAAGCCAGTGAAAAATTCCAGGGTGGAGAAGGGAGCTCCGGAAATGCCACCCAAGGGAGCTGTTGGCAGTTGCTGGCTGCCAGAGAAAGGAGAGTCTTGTCTTCAGGGGCAAGGCCACTGGAAGGTTTCTTATGCCTCTGTGGATGAATGATTCAACCACCAGGCGCATATGGACAGCACTGATTGGATGCAATAGGTTAAAAAAAAATTTTTTTTTTCAAAGGAGGAAATGAGGTTGGTGGGAGATGTGATGGGGGTGGTCCTGGTTTGAGGGGGGGAGTAGGGAGGGGAGTAAACATGATAAAAATGTATCTTATACCTGTATGAAATTTCAAAGAATTAAAAAAAAATTTCTAAAACGTCTTTTAGATCATTGCCCACTTAGGACCTGATATCCACTGCCAATAAACTTTCTGTGTTTACACCTCTATGCCAGTGGAAGGACAGTCAGACACCTCAGTTGGTGAGAAGGACATTTTCTATCAAATGATCATGAAGACTGGACATCTGAAGCCCGCCCCCCTACAGAACGCTTCCTCACAACCACCCTTGTTTTACCAGCGAAGGAATTAAAATTCAGAGAGGGCAAAAATGACCCCTGAGCATTACACAGCTGGTCTTTCCTGAGCCTGGGAAGGCCTCAACCCCAGGCTGCCCGACTTCAAATCCAGCTGCCTTGTAGACGCAGAGCCCCTGAAGCGCCATCTATACAGTCACAGGGTTTAATACCAAAGCGTTTTCTCAGTCCATCACAATCTTAATGTTCTTCTCCAGGTAAGAAACCCCAAGACTGGTCCTAATTGCTTCTCTCTGCTATATTAGCTTAGCAGAGATTATCTCTATCTACAAGCAAGACAGGAAGAAAAAAAAGGGGGGGTCAATTAAAATGACTTAGTAAAATGAGCCAAAAGAAACTCTGGGGTGCTCCTGCCTTTCTGTCCCTCTGCCTGTGCCTAAGGTCTAGTCCTTAGGTCTGCTGCACTGTGACAAAGTGCCAGCCAGTAACTGCCAACTGTTAACTGTTAACTGCCCGGGGATTGCTGAGCTGAGGGCAAGCCTGATCATGTGACTTATTTGGCCAATGGGATGTGAGCCAGCCAGCATCTGGTTCTTCCTTCTTCTCTCTCTCTCTCTCTCTCTCTCTCTCTCTCTCTCTCTCTCTCTCTCTCTCTCTCTCTCACACACACACACACACACACACACACACACACACACACACAATAAGTAAATGCAATAAAAAATACTTTTAAAAAAGGAGAAAAGAAAGAAAGGGAGGAAGGAAGGAAGGAAGGAAGGAAGAAAGAAAGAAAGAAAGAAAGAAAGAAAGAAAGAAAGAAAGAAAGAAAGAAAGAAAGAAAGAAAGAAAGAAAGAAAGAGAGAAAGAGAGAAAGAGAGAAAGAGAGAAAGAGAGAAAGAGAGAAAGAGAGAAAGAGAAACCCAGGACTGAAAAGATGGCTCCAGGGTTATAAAAGCACATACCTGAAGACTCATATTCAGTCCCCAGCACCCCTACCAGGGGGCTCAAAACTGCCTCTGACTCCAGTTTCAGGGCATCTGACACTCTCTTCTGTTTTCTGCTGACATCATGTATGCACACAAACACACAAAAATAAAAATCAAAAGAAGCACAATGTAAGAGGGAGAGAGGGAGAGATGGAGGGGGAGGAGAGAAGGGGAAAGGAAGAATGTGAGGGAGGAAGAGAGGGAGAGGGAGAGGGAGAGGGAGAGGGAGAGGGAGAGGGAGAGGGAGAGGGGGAGGGGGAGGGGGAGAGAGAGAGAGAGAGAGAGAGAGAGAGAGAGAGAGAGAGAGAGAGAGAGAGAGAGAGAAGAGCCCCATCTGGACATCTGGATGCCTTAAGTATATTGATCCTCCTAGGCACCATGCCCTGTGAGTGGAAGGAAAAAAGCCTCAGGGAGCTCTTGGTCCAGGTAGTCACCAAGAAGCCTCGGATGTGTCTTCTGTCATGTCCTGTGGTCCATGGACATGGTCGTAGGCCAGCAGAATAGCAGAGTAGCCGTGAGTGCAGGGACGTTAAGAAGACCTCGGGCATGTCTCCCTTACACTGTTCACCTGGTGCTGACACCCTTTGGGATTGTCCCACATACAGCTGATGTGAAGAGGTGGTCCTGACCTCGTGACAGTCAGGAAATACAGGCTGATGCAGAAGGGCCCATTTCTGGAACTTCTCTCCTCGGTCCCTGCTTACAGTACACATGTCAGCAAGTGGCCTGGTTGCTGTGGTTGAAAGCTCAGGGAACTGCCAGGCCCCAGAGCAGCTGCCATGAGACCCTTCTTCAGCGCTGACAATAAAATTTGATGTCTCCAGATGTGCCATGGAAAACACTGCCTTGACATGTCACATGGTGTGTCCCCAAAGTGCTCCAGAATCACTGTCAACCTCCAGTCCATGGCTGGTATACCCCACATCACAACCAGAGCATCGCTGTCTGCTGCCTTCAGAGGATGCAGAAGTGGGTATCCAACCCATGTCTTTCCTTCAACCCTCAAATGACCAACTTCCAGCACCTTCCTTCTCCAGATCTTCGTTCCGAGTTCACAGATTCAACCGGTTCCCTCCAGCCAGGGGTGCTGTTGACAGACAGGAACCAATGTGCGTAGACCTGCAGTACCAAGTGCGCTCCACCGGTAGACACTGTGGCTGAAAACTCATGTTATGATCCTCGGGCTTGGATGGGTGACATGGCTCAGTGGTAAAGGCCGTTCTGTCAACCTTGACAACCTGAGTCAGATTCCCAGGACATACGTGGTGAAAGGGGGGAACCAGTTCCCACAAGTTGTCCTCTGACCTCCACATGTGTGCTGTTAACACACACACACACACACACACACACACACACACACACACACACACACACCACAAATAGTTGCAATAATTACAGAAATTCCTCAGATTCTGTTCCTTGTGAATCAGGGTAAGGCTGCAGGTGAGACTTCCACCTACTTCTTTTTTTGTTTTGTTTTGTTTTTCGAGACAGGGTTTCTCTGTGTAGTTTTGGTCCCTATCCTGGATTTTGCTCTGTAGACCAGGCTGGCCTCACAGATTCTGTTTCTTGAGGTGGTTCCATTAGTTGTCATATACTCGGACTGTCTTCTCTCAAGTTCCTCTCCCAGGCTGTCACCCTCCTGAGCCTGTTTATTGAACACTCTGGACTCTGTCCCTTGGGCCACGTTTGGATGCTGTCCAGAGGTCAGTAGCTGGATAAGGTGTCCTTGCCCCTTGGGAAGCATCTCTGCTCCAAGAAGCTGACTGGGCAGCTGAGGGATGGGATGTCACACATGCCACGAAAGAGGGCAAAAGGTGCAGGAGGTGGCCTAATTCAAGTCTGTTCTTGTAAAGCTCATCCAACTTCAATTTCCAGTGACTTCGTTGGAAATTTTAATTGGTGGGATTTCTCCTCCACCCCCTTAGCAGACAAATACAAACAGGCAGATCTAACAAAGGGAATCGTGTGGCTTGTGTCTACCTGAACATTCACAAAGGATATTGTTCTCAGAAAAATGGGAGAGGCCCGGACATGTACGTTAAATGTGTCCAGCTTTCAGGAGACAAGAAGGAAATGCGAGACTCAGCATTTCCAACACACCTGTCCCTTCACCTCCCTGTCATCCCCTGAGACACTCCCATCAAAGTCATCCCCAGGTTGGCCATGAGGAAACTGAGGGACAGGTGTCATCCCACGGCTTGTCCAGGTGGCAAGCTTGTCAGGCAGTTGGAAGATGGGAAAAGCATGAGTCATCCACTGTCACTATGACATTGTGTTCAATGAAAGAATTATGTAGCTCCATTACCCTCTACGTGAACTCAAAAACAGCTAAACAAGACAAAACAAAACCCAGGGAAGTGTTGTGTGTTAGTTTATAGATGAGGAAAATGTGACTGTTTAATAAGTGACTTACCAAAGGTCACAGAGCTGTGAATCTGGGTGAGGCTGCAGGTGAGATTTGCATCTACCTCTTTTGTTTGTTTTTGTTTTTTGTTTGTTTGTTTGTTTTTCGAGACAGGGTTTCTCTGTGTAGTTTTGGTGCCTGTCCTGGATCTCGTTCTATAGACCAGGCTGGCCTCGAACTCACAGAGATCTGCCTGCCTCTGCCTCCCGAGTGCTGGGATTAAAGGCGTGCGCCACCACCGCTCAGCCCCATCTACCTCTTAAGGTAGCTACCTATTGGAGCGAAGAGCAGAGCCTTGTCTAGACACCTGGATACCTTAAATGTACCTTCATATGACAACCCTGCTAGCCACCATGCCCTGTGAGTGGAAGGAAAAAGCCTCAGGGAGCTCTTGGCCCAGGTAAGCAACACAAAGACTCAGAAAAAAAATGTTACGGGGGAAAACTGTCATGTTGCAGGCCTGTCACAGGGAGTCGAATAGATCTGCACAGTGAGGACAGTCGCTGCCCTGTGTCCTCACAGATGGCTGCCTTCTGGCTCCGGAACTCTGGCCAGCAGTCCTCTGCTACAGCCATGACCTACTTTCCCTTACCGGGTTAGCCGTATGGCCTATTTCTTTCCTGCAGAATTATTCCCTCACACTGGCTGGCTGGGTATCGCATGCTGAGCACAGCATTTATAAACTTGAACATGAAAAAGAAAAGGACCCTTTAAATTTGCAGAACAGTATGGGAGCACCAGGAAAAAATTAAGATCAGAGTCTCAGATGGCCCTCTGCTTGCATTTACATTGGTTTTTCTTTCTACAACTGCCCTAAATCATGGGCGTGTGTGTGTGTGTGTGTGTGTGTGTGTGTGTGTGTGTGTGTGTGTGTGTGTGTGTGTGTGTGTTGGGGGGTTGTGGATTGCTGTACCAATTGCTTTCCAACTCCCTTTTAGAATAAAGTCTTTCCCAAGCCTGCTTTTCATCGTGGTATCTTAAGTACCTTAAGTTGCTAATAAAACCCGCTGTCCGCAGAGGGCCCTACCGCTGGAATCAAGGAAAGAGTGAGTCGAACGCGGGTAAGTGATGCTGAGGTAGTAATTAGGCAAGGTAATTAGACCCTGTTGAAAGAGCTGAGCGGCAAAGTGCAGCGTGATAAAGGGGCTGCCTAGACAACTAAACGGTGTAATTAGATACAAAAGCGCCTTTCTCTCTCCCTTTCTGCTTCTCAGGCTTTTCTGATTCTCAAGTCCAAACCTGCTGGTCTTCACATTTCTTTTTTTAAATTTTTCCCACAGCCCCAGAGATCTGGGGAGCCTTCTGTCCCTCACCCAGCCACCTCCTCCTACTCTGTACCTTAAAGTTCCTTATCTTTGACTCTGCCTTATTGCCACATTCTCCCAAAACAGAGCCACAAACTCTAAGGGTTTTCAGAGCATGGGGTTGCAAAAACAGCCAGCTGGGAAGTTAAAAGCTTATCAACTCCTGACAGCCGCGAGCTCACGCTTTAGTGCCCGACTCTCCTCCAAACTGATTGGGTACTCCACTGGCTCTGGAAATGGGGCTCACCCGGTGTGGGCTTTGCCTCCTCCCCCAGATGATCTTTTCAACACACAGACCGGACCGGACCGCATCGCTTGCTCAAAGCCCTCCCTCGCTTCCCAGTGTGCTCAGAGTGACCTCTAGGCTCCCTCCCTGGCTTCCGCGTCCTATGTGCTCTGGCCTCGTCAGCCACATCGGTCTCCCTCTGCTCTCCACAATGTTGTGTGTCTGCTCGGTCCGAATCTCTCGTTATGCTCTGAGCGTCTCCAGGTCTCCCCCCCCCCTCAGGACATTTGCACTGGCCAGTCTTTATCTCGTCATGTGGGTCTCAGCTGAAATGTCACCTCCCCCAAAGAGGTCCTCCTGGTCCACCTTTGCCCCAGTTGTTCTCTGTCTCATTTGCTCTTTCCTTGTCTTCAGAGCACTCAGCCACCACCAGAGACACCTTACTGTTTGTCTCTTGTGGTTCCCCATCTCACCACCAGGCTGCGGGCTCCCCTTGAGAGTAGACATTCTTTTGGACTGTTTTCTCCCTAGAAGCAAAGGGGTGCGTCTGGAGTCCCCCCAACAGCAGTGAAGAACATAGTATTTCCCCTGTCCCAATCGGGACAGCCACATTCACTTTTCACCACCTGTCTGTGTGCCTCCAGGTCCAGTAAGCCCTCCCGACCCTGACCTTTCCACTACTTGCCTGGATTGCCCGCCACTGTGCTTTCTGTCTCATATAAATGCCGTGATCAAAGGCAACTTGGGGAGGAAAGGGTTAATATCACCTTACAGGTTACGTCCAGCAGGACAGTCTACAGTCTACAGTTCAGGGCAGGAGCTCAAGAGAGACCTGGGGGCAGGAACTGAAGCAGAGACCATGGAGGGTGCTGCTCCTGGCTTGCTCAGCCTGCTTTGCTTTGTTTGTTTGTTTGTTTTGTTTTGTTTTTTCAAGACAGGGCTTCTCTGTGTAGTTTTGGTGGCTGTCCTGGAACTTGCTCTGTAGACCAGGCTGGCCCTGAACTCACAGAGATCCACCTCGCTCTGCCTGCTTTCTTATGCCACCAAGGATCACCAGCCCAGGATGCCACCACATGCAGTGGCTGGGCCCTCCCATATCCACCATCAACAAAGTGTCCCATAGACTTGCCCACACGGCAATCTGATGGAGGGATTCCTCAACCAAGTGAGGTGACTTCTTCCCACATGACTCCTGCTTCTGTCAAATTGGCAAAATAATAATAAAATAAAATAAATAAATAAAGAGGGCTGGAGAGGTGGCTCAGAGGTTAAGAGCACTGTTTTGCTCTTCCAAAGGTCCTGAGTACAATTCCCAGCAACCACATGGTGGCTCACAACCATCTGTAATGAGATCTGGTGCCCTCTTCTGGCCTGCAGAGATACGTGCAGACAGAACACTGTATACATAATAAATAAATAAATAAATCTTTAAAAAAAAATAAAGAAAACCCAACATACATGGACTTCAGTTATTCACTAAGTATCTATGAGGAGTCCATAAGCCCAGTTCAGAAGCAACACTTTCACCAAGTCCAACAAGTTTCTAATTTATCAGGAAAGTGGGCCAATAGCTCAGTGAAGTGGTCTCTGACAGGGTGCCACAGTAGAGGATACCATATGCCCAATGAGTGGAGAAAGGAATGGAGAGGCTGGAGATGGTGGAGATAGGGATGGATAGTCTAGGGATGGAGAAGATAGGGGTGGATGGAGAGGATGAGGGTAGAAAGGTAGAGATAGAGTATGAGTGGAAAGGGTAGGGGTGGATAGTCTAGGGATGGAGAGGGTGTGGGTGGAGAAGATGGGGTGGAAAGGGTAGAGATAGAGAAGGTAAGCATGGAGAGTGTAGACACAGGGAGGGTGGGAATGGAGAGTGTAGACAGGGAGGGTGGGAATGGAGAGGGTTGGGATGGAGAAGACAGGTTCTGGGCAGAGAGTATGTTTTGGAGAGGTTAGACATCTCCATGCCACTGCAAGTTTCTGGCCAAGCTTCCAATAAACGACTCTGGAGCCACTGTCTTCAGGCTCCTCCAAAAGATAAGCAGCATCTGGGGGAGTCTAGGATGGATGAGGTCTTTAGATCTGAGAGCTAGAGAGCCGTGTTGTGAGTGCCATGCGCACTGAGGTACAGGTTGTGGGGCCGGGCCGGGAGCATTTCAAGCAGGCATTTGTGAGAACCGAGTTCCTGCCTTATCTGCCTCTAAGGAGCTATGTGACCTTGAGTTTCATATTCTCTGGCTGCCTGGTATTTAACAAAACCCCGTCTCCATAGTGTGCGCTTATTCCATGAGCATCCAGTTCTTCTCACTGTCCCCGTAGTACCGATGGACGGGGTGTACATGCTATCTAGCAAAGCACCAAGTTCCTGGGGAAAAAAAATGCTATTAGTGGGAAATGTGATCTTTGCTCTGATACGGCCACAATTTTGAAGGAGGAAATAAGGCTATAAATTTAGGAAAACACAGCGGGTTAGCGCCGTGTCTTAGATTACTAATCATTACACCCACATTAGACTAATCACCCTGAGCTGATGTCACCTTAAGGTCAGAGACCCTTTGCTCCATTTTCTTTTCTGAATAGTCTCTACCACTTTCCAATTGTAAGACCCCCTTTTATAGCATGGCAGGCGTTCCGAGAATAGCAGAGTGGCACACAGACAGATGCCTTCTATAGCTACTGTCATCCCCACCAACTTAGGCAGAGGACCTGGGATGCATCATGAGAGGGGTGGGGCATAGACAGGTTCAAGAGTGCTACCAGAGGGGCCAGGGGGATGCTGAGTCAATAAAGTACTTGCCACATGCACACACAAGCCCTGAGTTTGGGTCCTCAGCAGCTATAAAATCCAGACCCAGAGGTGTGCATATGTAATCCCAGTGCTGGGGAAGTAGAATCAGAGGATCGATCGTGGAGCTCACTGGCCAGCCAGCCTAGCCAATCAGTGAGCTCCAGGGTCAGCAAGAGACCCGATTTCAAAAAATAAGATGGAGAGCCAGTTGAGGAAGACACCTGACACTGACCTCTGACCTCCACGTGCACACACCCACATGTGCACACACCCACACAAACATATACATCACACAAACCCACACAAACACACAGGCACACAAACACACACACATTTGCACAAAACCACATGCCCACACACTCACGCAAAACACATCCATCACACCCACACAAACGCAGACACACAAACACACCCATATTTGCACACACCTGTGCACATACCTACTTAACCACATACATCACACATACATCTCACACACACACACACACACTCATGAGCATACATGCTACATAAAGGGTGCTCAGTGGATACAGTTCTGGAGGAGCTCTGAGTGAATCTTTTCAGAAAGTGAACTAACTGGGTAGTTGGTGAGGACCGGGCAGAAGAAATAAATGTAGAAGGCTTCTACCATGGCTCGGGTGGGAGCTAGGGTTGGGACCGGATCAGAACACTAGAAGAGTCGACACAAAGGAATAGAAAATGCAGTCTCCTTTAGCTGGGCAAAGCTGTCAGCATTTATAATCCCTCCTAGATACCTGATGTAGAGGGTTAACAACAGTGTGTGAGGTTGAGAGGTCCATAGCTGCTTGCTTCTACCTGCACGCATGGGCAAAGGTATGGCTTGGGTGCAACAAGCTGAGAACGCAGCTACCCTGACAGGCTTATAAAGAGCCTAGCTTCTACCCCAGGACAGGGAAGATGCTAAACACTGAAGTGGCATTTCCCTACCTCTCTGCTCCTGAAGCAGGAGCGACAGATGCAGGCTGTTGCCCTGGCCTGGCCCTGAATCCTTTATTCAGAGATATTTTATTGAGTTGGAATTAGTCTATCCAAGAGAGGGTCCTAGAAGTGACTTCTCTGAGATTGATGCAGGAAGGGCCAGTCTGAGGGCCTCTAGGAAAGCTTGGAGGTTTGGGTGGAAAACAGTTGGGAGGAGGCCAGTGCTTCCTGGAGACAGAGGCAAACCCAGACCAGCGAATCACTAAACAGAGCCTAAGTGGGTGACACCCACCCAGGATTGTCTCCTGAGCTGCCTTCTGTAACTACCTCTTCGTGAACATCTGGCCATACCTCTTCGTGAACATCTGGCCACTGACCCTCTCTCTTCGTACATGTCTAAGTGAGGATGGCTCAGCAGGTACGGGTGTGCAAGCCTGATGACCTCAGAACTCAGGCAAGGGTGGGAGGAGAAAACTGACGCATGTCGGGACATGCACTTTTTTATTTGTTTTGTTTTGTTTTGTTTTTCAAGACAGGGTTTTTCTGTGTAACAGTCCTGGCTGTCCTGGATCTCACTCTGTAGACCAGGCTGGCTTCAAACTCACAGAGATCCACCTGACTCTGCCTCCCAAGTGCTGGGATTAAAGCCAACTGGTCCACCTCTCCAGTGGTGAGGTGGAGAGGTGGACCAGTTGCTAAGAAACCATATTGTTTTTGCAGAGGGCCAGAGTTTGGTTCTCAGCACCCGACATGGATCATAACCACTTTGTAACTCTAGCCCCAGGAGATTTGGTGCCATCCTCCGGCTTCCTTGGGCACCAGCACTCACATGCACATACCCACACAGAGAGACACATACACATGTATTTTTAAAAATGCAATTATAAACCAACCTTTTTAAATGACCAAACCTTGATTAAAATACAAAAAAAACCCCTCAGTTTATGGAAAAACAACACCCACGAGTAAGAGTAATTTGAGGAACTAAGGAAAATATTAAGGAATCAGAAAACATGAATAATTTGTGGTTCGAAGATCAAAAGATAATAAATATAACCAACCTGGTGTTTAAAAAAATTGTAAACAAGATCCCAATGGCTATGCTTTCTTAACACGATAAACTAGACTTATTCTAAATGAGCATTTATGGAATCTTCACATATTGCAAATCCAGTCACAGCTCCGAAGACACTAAAATGTAGAACACTCCTCACAAAACACTTCCAGTCCCCATTTCTGTGGTGGATGCACAGTGCTCCAGAATATCACAATCGGGAATTAATTCAAAGGAAATGGCTCAAATTAAGAAATTTGCATACTATTCATTGCAATGCTATTTTCAGTAGCAAAATATCTCAACTGTAATGCCCAGCAATGGAGGGGATGGGTAAATCGTTTCCAGTCAGCTCCATATAATATTACACACTTGTCACTGTGGTTTGCACCTGCCAAAATTCAGTTAAAGTTTGGTTACCACAGGCTTCCAGTGGTGAGAGTGGGACAGCAACCCAGCCAGAAGTTGTGAAAGCCTGAAAACCTTGTGGGAGTGGCCAACCAATGACTGGTCCCACTTGAGGCCCACACCACAAGAGGGAGTCCATGCCTGACACTTCCTGAATGGGCAGAGGCTGGGCACCCCAGAGACATCAGATAGAACCAAACACGACCAGTGAAAGAAGAAAAAAAAGTCAATGAAATTATTCCTAATGCTGTTCTGCTATACCCGTAGGCTGGAGCCTAGCATAATCATCATTAGAGAGGCTTCATCCAGCAACTGATATGAGCAGATGCAGAGACCCACAGCCAAACATTAGGCTGAGCTCGGGGAATCCCAAGGAAGAGGAGGAGGAAGGATTGTAGGAACCAGAAGTGTGGAGAACACCACAAGAACAGGCCCACAGAATCAACTCACCTGGCCTCATAGGGACTCACAGAGACTGAAGCGACGATCAGGGAGCCTGTATGAGTCTGAGCTAGGTCCTCTGCATATATGTTATGGTTGTTTGGCTTAGTGTTCTTGTGGAACTCTTAAAAATGGAAGTGGGGGGTATCTCTGACTCCTTTGCCTGCTTTTGGGACCCTTTTCCTTCTGCTAGGTCGCCTTGTCCAGCCTTGATATGAGGGGAGGAGCCTAGTCTTTATGTAACTTGTTATGTCATGTTCGGTTGATATCCCTGGAAGGCCTGTTATTTTCTGAAGGAAAATGGAAGAGGAGTGGATCTAGGGGAGAGAGGAGGTGGTGGTGGTGGTGGTGGTAGGAAACTGGGAGGAATGGAGGGAGGGGAAACTGAGGTCGGAATGTAATATATGAGATAATAATAATAATAATAATAATAATAATGGTTGCCACTGTAGCTGTGTTGGGAGATTAATTCTCCCAGGAACTAATTTTCCTGAAACTGGACTGTTAAAGAGTATATTACTCAGGCTGGGTGGTGGTGGCCCACGCCTTTAATCCCAGCACTCAGGAGGCAGAGGCAGGCGGATCTCTGAGTTGGAGGCCAGCCTGGTCTACAGAGCGAGTTCCAGGACAGCCAGAGGTGCACAAGGAAACCCTGTCTCAAAGGAAGAAAAGAAAAGAAAAAAACTTCCAAGTCTCAAGTGTTCTGTGATAGCAAAAGAAAATCAAAGTACATTTTCATGTGGTACTCACAATGGACAACCACATATATAGATTAAATTGGTTCAAAGACCACATGATTACATCAAACACTAGAATGAAGTAAAAAAAAAAAAAAAAAAAAAAAAAAAAAAAAAAAAAAAAAAACTGTTGTAAAAAGTACAGCACAAGCCGGGCAGTGGTGGCGCACACCTGAACCCCAGCACTCGGGAGGCAGAGGCAGGCGGATCTCTGTGAGTTTGAGGCTAGTCTGGTCTACACACACACACACACACACACACACACACACACACACACGCACAAAAAGCACAGCACAAAAGCTATGCTGGGAATACAGCATGGAGCTTGATTCACCTTCACCTGCGCGGAGCACCCTGACCCCCCCAGACTTCCGCCTGGAGCGCTGTCAGACATGAACCAATGGGTGGATTATTTAGTCATGGAGGAAGAGATCAACCTGACGAGAGGACCCTCCGGGCTGGGCTTCAACATCGTCGGTGGGACAGATCAACAGTAAGTCTCCAACAACAGTGGCATCTACGTCAGCAGCATCAAAGAGGACGGGGGGGGGGGGGGGGGGCAGGGGGAGGCGGGGGGGGGGGGAGGCGGGGGGGAGGCGGGGGGGAGGCGAGGGGGGGGGGGGCGGGGGGCCGCTGTGGCCCGGGATGGGCGGCTCCAGGAGGGTGATAAGATCCTCTGGGTAAATGGCCGAGACCTAAAGAACCTGCTACACCCGGATGCTGTAGACCTCTTTCGTAATGCGGGATATGCTGTGTCCCCGCGAGCACAGCATAGGTTACCAGTGCAGAATGGACCTATAGTACATCGAGGTGAAGGAGAACCAAGTGGGATTCCTGCAGCCATGGTGCTGCTACCAGTGTTTGCCCTCACCGTGGTCGCAGTTCCGGCCTTCGTGAGACGCGGAAAACAGCTTTGAAATGCTTGCGGTCTTCCAGTGTGTCCAGTGAGCTATTTCTCTCACTCACCTTCCCTGCCAGTCTCCCTTATCCTTTCTCCTCTACATAGCCAACACGTGATTTAAAGTGACTGATTACCACTCAAAACTTTGCTGTTTGCCGGGCGTGGTGGCGCACGCCTTTAATCCCAGCACTTGGGAGGCAGAGGCAGGTGGATCTCTGTGAGTTCGAGGCCAGCCTGGGCTACCAAGTGAGCTCCAGGAAAGGCGCAAAACTACACAGAGAAACCCTGTCTCGAAAAAACAAAACAAAACAAACCAAACAAACAAACAAAACAAAACAACAACAAAAAAAAAAAACAAAAAAAAAAAACACAAAAAAAAACAAAAAAAAAAAACACCTTGCTGTTCAAACGGGCCAAGACTTGGAATTGGAATGGGAGGAGGGTAAAGGTATTGCTTGAAGAAAAGCTGGTGGGGGAGGGAGAAGCCTTGCTAAGAACAAATGGGAAGTTACCTGTTTTACTAGAACTGCCAATAAAAATTCAGCTATCACCCAAAGAGGAAAAGCTCAGTCTTCCTGTCACCGTGGACGACACCTTTTTCTTAGCTGGCATGTTTGAAGGCTAGCTGTGCTACATGGAAGGAGAAGCTGATCTTTGCTTTTTTTCTTTTCCTTTTAATGCTTTTCCTTGTGAAGTGTTTGTGGCCTTTAATTTGTAACTCTATACCTACATGCCTATATTGGACACAGGCAAATGAAGTTGTTTTTTAACTTTCTTCAGAAAGAAAATACATATATACATATGCATATATGATAACATAGCACTGATGCCTTATTTTTATTTTTGTTTTTGTTTTGTTTTTTCCCGAGACAGGGTTTCTCTGTGTAGCTTTGTGCCTTTCCTGGAACTCACTTGGTAGCCCAGGCTGGCCTCGAACTCACAGAGATCCACCTAGCTCTGCCTCCCGAGTGCTGGGATTAAAGGTGTGTGCCACTCACTGATGCCTTATAAGAGGTAAGAAAACCATACTGGTTCTTGGGTTTCTAATGAACAATGTTTTGGAATTAGGGGATCATCATATTCCTTCATATATAATCAAGACTCGAGGTTGAGGATTTAGCTCAGTGGTAGAGCACTTGCCTAGCAAGCTCAAGGCCCTGGGTTCGATCCTCAGCTCCAAAAAAGAAAGAAAGAAAAGAAGGAAGGAAGGAAGGAAGGAAGGAAGGAAGGAAGGAAGGAAGAAAGAAAGAAAGAAAGAAAGAAAGAACGAAAGAAAGAAAGAAAGAAAGAAGGACTCGGGGTTGTAAAGAGAACCTCCTTGCACACTCGTCTGTAAGTCATTGTCCACAAATTACAAACATACACAGTGCTAAGGGATGACTGCCACTGAAGGACATCAGAAGCTCTTTGCAGAGCGTGTGCAGTGGAGATGGGAAAATGATCTTTAAAAGAGAACACTCAACCATTAGGGAAATAATAACAGAAACAACGGATTGGAAACTGTAGGACAAGTGTCACAGGGTAGCTACGGTGATGTGGTGAACTGTACTAGAACAGCTCTGCTCAAGTCAATCTGTTCGAAAGACTGAGGTATAAAGACAAGTCCTACCAAGCTCTGAACCAGCCTAGCTGGTATTTAACAGTGCTGTTAAAGGGTCAACCGGGACAGATGTGGGCAGCAGTAGGGCCCAATGAACCAGAAGGGCCAGAAGTTGTCTTGACAGACAACTGAAAAAAAGATCATGCCTCAAGGTGGCCCTTGAACCCTCAAGGCTGCTTCACAGTTTTCCGTTTCTAGGAACTGCCTTTCTGGTTGGACTGACCTAAAATCAGCCTGCTTCTGATTAAGATAAGAAGGCCTGAAACACTAGCTCTAAACACTAGCTTTGATTTTAATAAGTTAATGGACCTTTTTTTTTTTCAGAGAAGGGGAAGGAATAAGGTTTGTTTGTTTGATAGAGGGGTCAAGGAAATTTGGTGATTGTTTCCAAGGAAAGCCTGAGAATAGTGTGTGGATGACTAGACGCCAGAGAACAGCAGGGATATTGGGGAGGTTCATCATCACTCAGACACTCCTGTTCATGTAGTGTCTGAGTTGGTTTTAGAGTGCCGAGGATAGCTGAACTAAGCCTAGTTTTTTTTTTTTTTTTTTTTTAAGCAAAGTAATTTTTATCTTCTAAATATATTGGCCAGACTGTTATTTTGACAGAAGATTATGAGTTTTCCTGACAATCTGGCAATTACTAAACAAGTGTTGGTTGCTCATTAGTTTTGTCAAGACACCTGTACAAAGAAGGGAAATAAACGCACAGACTTCATCTGAAAGGACATTGTGATTACAGTTAGGAAGACAACAGTTAAAATGGAATTAGCCACGTAGGTGTAAGATGTTGTTTATATTATAGACAAGAATAGAAAATAGCTCCTGAGAATTCAAGCGTTCCATAGAGGAAGGGACAGGTTAAGGATCCTTAGGTGCTACCCATCTAGTAAGAGCATTCATAGATACGTGAAAAAAGTCTATCAGGTTGAATAATAAATGAAACCAGTATGAAAAGAAATGTTGCCATGCAAGAGAGAGCCCAGTGTGGCTACAAAGATGACCAACAGGTGTTTTAAAGAATTCAGAAAAGGGAAGCTGTTATGTAGTGGCATCAGAGTAGAATGGAAAGTCTTAAAACGTCTGACGAGACTTCGCCTCTGGGTAAACCGTTGATACAGGGAGAGATTTGTCTTAAACAGTCCTCACATAACTAAGCCGTTCAGTACTTTTTGAAACTGAAAATAGAAAACAAACAAACAAATATAAATAAATAAGTAAGTAAGTAAATAAATAAATAAATAGAAAAGTACAGCACAGACTTCTCAATGTCCCCCGTTACTGGAATTTCTTACTACATTTGTGTGTCCATGTGCTTACACATGTGGGAGACAGAGGACGACCTTTGGGAATGGGTTCTCTCCTACCCCTGCGTGGGTCCTGTGAGGTGGGGTGACAACCTCAGGCTGTCAGCCTTGGCCGCGGACACCGTTATCCCCATAGCTGTCTCCCGGCCCTACTCTTTCAGACTAGATAGTCTGGGAGAAGGGGCAGGCTATGCTTCCAGGAAAGTTAGTAGCAGTACTGATCTCTACCACTAGATGTCAGCTACCACCTCCATCCCCCACCTCCCCTAGTCAAGGTCAAAAATAACACACTGCGAAACGTCCCTGAGGGAGATACTAACTTTGAGTTGACAGCTACTACTGGTATAACACAACATTCCACGTGAGCCTGACCAAATCCTTTGTAAAAACTTGTGTACTGACCAGAGGTACAGCACTGCTGTAGAGTGCTTGTGTAGTGTGTGTGAGGCTCTGGGTTCAATCCCCACCTTCTCTATCACCCAAACCCACCTGTAAGTGAATATGAATGGTATAAAACAAAATAGTACTTGCTGTGTGTCTTAGTTAGGGTTTTATGGCTGTGAAGAGACACCGTGACCATGACAACTCTTATAAAGGAAAACATTTAACTGGGGCTGGCTTACAGTTTCAGAGGTTTAGTCCACTGTTGTGGTGGGAAGCATGGTGGCATTCGGGCAGACATGGTACTGGAGAAGGAGTTGAGAGTTCTACATCTTGATCCTCAGGCAACAGGAAGAGACTGCCACACTGGGTGTCGCTTGAGCATCTGAGACCTCAAATCCCACCCCCAGGGACAGATTTCCTCCAAGAAGGCCACTCCTACCTCAACAAGGTCCTGCCTCCTAATAGTGCCTCTCTGTATGGGCTTATGAGGGCCACTTTTATTCAAATGACTATACTGTGATAACTGAAAGGTTGGGGGTGTAGCTCGTTTTCCTTATGTTTTCCAATATCTTATCAGTAAAAGCAGCACAATTTGAAAATAAACTTCTTTTTAGAGTCAGAACAGTTTATCTTCTCAGAGCTACCGACAGTGTTGGCTGGCAGTATCAGCTCCATCAGACAGACTGATGGTCATAAGTCCCTTTGTCCCTCATGATTTCTATCACTCCACGGCCCTGGCTCACTATATTTGTCCCTACATGGTGTATCAAATCACCAACTCTACTCACAGGAGTCCCCATGGGACCCTCTAGCCACTTCTGATACTCCTTAAATACCAGCAAAGTTTAGTTCAGGCCCAGAATCCAGACCATTCCAGAAAAGTCCACAGCAGGAGGTTAGCAGCCTCTCTGAGCCATCAGAATCCAACATAAACATACACCACTCTGGTTTCCACATCTGAGGCTCACTGTGGGGGAACCCACAGTGAGCTTTCATTGATTTTGGCCAACTGTCTACATGTATCTGGGAAACAACTTCACTTTCAGTGTTGGAAGCTGATTGGCAATGCCCTATTGGACTGAGAAAGGACAATTCCTTTCTAGTCCACTGATGCATAAACTGATGTGCTTTTAAATATCCCTCCAAAAGAAATTATATTCCAACAAGGGCCTTTGGGTCCCTTGGTACCTTTGCAAACACAGCTATAGATTGAGTTCCTTGGGGCTAAGGAGACAGCTCAGTCAGTAAAGTATTTGCCATGAAAGTGTGAGGACCTGGGTTGGATCCCCAGGACTCACATGAAAAGCCAGGCATGCTAGCATGCAACTGTGATCCTAGCACTTCAGAGGTAGAGACAGAGACAGGAGAATCGCTAGCCAGTTAGTCTTGCTAAAGTGGTGGGCTCCAGGTTCAGTGAAAGACCTTATCTCAAAGGGGAGGGGTGTGCACTTGTGATGGTTTAACTGAGAAATGTCCCATAGTCTTCTGCATTTGAATACTTGGTACCCATTGATGACACTGTATGGGAGGCTTAAGAGGTGTGGACTTGTTGGAAATATGTTGTTGTTGGTTGGTTTTGCTCTTTCGAGGGGCCTGCCACCCAGATCCCAAATAAATCACACATGGAAGCTTATTCTCAATTATAAATGCCTGGTCTTAGCTTGGCTTATTTCTAGCAAGCTTTTCTTAAATTATCCTGTCTATCATTTGCCGCTGGGCTTTTATCTTTCTTTATTCTTGTGTACCTTTCTTTGTTTCTTACTCTGTGGCTTGCCATGTAACTGGGTGGCTGGCCCCTGAGGTCCTCCTCCTTCTCTGGCTACTTCCCCCTTTCCTCCCAGATTTTTCCTTCTATTTCTTCTCTCTGCCTGCCAGCCCCACCTATTCTTTCTCCTGCCTTGCTATTGGCAGTTCAGCTCTTTACTAGACCATCAGGTGTTTTAGACAGGCACAGTTACACAGCTTCACAGAGTTAAACAAATGCAACGTAAACAAAAACAACACACCTTAAAATAATATTCCCCAACATTTCCCCCTTTTTGTCTAAACAAAAGATGAAAAGATTTAACTTTATTATTTAACATAATAAGACTGTACACAATAAGAACAATTATCAAGTAAAGATTACATTCACAATGTAGTGAATTCCAGTTCATTTGTGTCTGGCAAATTAAAAGAGAACACTCCATTATCTATCCTATCTTAGTGAATCTAAGGTTTTATACCTAATTTATTCTCTATTATAACTAAGGGTAACTGCAACTAAAACTACCTAATCTTCAATTTCATCAAAGGCCCCAGAAGGATATAATATTATTAAGTAAACAAAAAAGTGCATTCCAAAAACTCTACAAATGACAGAGACATCTGACTGCCTAGACAGTCACCTAAAGTTTCTCTGCAATGTTGAGGGCATCCATCTCCAGCCTACAGGTCCAGAGTATCGGCAGACTTTTCATGAAGCAGGAAATTTGAATGACTGTCCTACCTATATTGGAAAAGTTTGTCAGTCACTTTCCTCTGTGTCCTGCAGAATGTCTGGCAGTTTCTTCTGTGAAACAGGAACCCTGAAGGACCATCCCACATTGTTTTAGCAAAGTTCAGTGGTCAGTTTCTTGTGGGTCCTGCACGTCCAGTTTATACAGCATACTGTCAAGTAGTCCAGGCAAGAGCAGCTTCTTGCCCAAATGTCTAGTCTTGCCACACTGAAAGCAAACTCCATAATGAGTTTCTTTGATGCCTACCATTTCTGAAGTAAATTGGTGCTGCCAGGAACAGATGTGTCTCATTGTCATGAAAATCCCTAAGTTAACAAAACATTTTAAACGTCATATTCTGTAGATCTTTGAAAGGTTTGAAGACCATCTATCTATCTAAAATATATCTCTATAGGATCTGGAAAGCATACCTAACATAGCTACAATTTTGACTGTTATAAATGACTGACCGCTAACCTGTTTCCTGATTATCCTATATAGTTTATATTAACAGCTTTCAAAAACTAGAACTTCACCCTGCATTTCCAAATGAACTGCATAAGCACAATACCTCAAACAAAATTAGAAACATACATACAATATGTTGTAACAAAAATAAGCTTAAATTTTTATCAATATATAAAAATCCTTTAAATAATTAGAGTAGAAAAATACATACAGTGTAACAAAAATAAGTTTAAATTTGTATCAATATTCTATATTCCCCTAAATGATAACAAATAACCATGACCCACCAAATAACCAAAGACCACTCACACACCCCCAACTCTTGGGAATGTTGGGTATAGTTTTCTCCATACTGCTTCCTGATGTCTATGGATGAAGCATCTTTAGGGTCACAGAGAAAAAATTTAAGTTAATGGCCAAGTCCTGGGAAGACTAGCTATAATCTTTGTTGATAGATATCACTTGTCAAGATTTAGGAGGTCTCCCTTCATCACACCTGATCTATATTATTCCTGAAGGAATCCACAACCTCTTGTCTTCTGTGGAAACAAAATTCAAAAGCATTTTTGATTTCCATTTGACAAATACATTTTTTGACTTCTTTTTTAAAGTTAAGACATTCCTAAAGGATCTAGACTGGTTCAATTTAGCAGTGCAATTCACAATCCCATGTCTCTTAGCAGCTTTTATTTGCTTGTCAGCATTTAAAACATTCCAAGTCAACACAATAGCATACAAGATCCAGACTCCCTGTGTATTTCTCATTGCGCGTGACTTTTTTCTTTTACTGTCTCTTTAAAGACTTTGCTTTATTATTTTTAATCTATTTATTTTTTTATGACTGTCTATACCCATTTTCTTTTCTTTCTTAAGCCTACACACATTGTTAAACACACTAGAACGTGTTTAGAGGTTTTTTCATCTGGACCTCTTTTATTGTGTGTCTCTAGTCTTGTTTGACCTTGTGAGCAAACTTTAAACTGCTAAGCCCCACAGGCTAGGACTTCTGACTCGGCTTTGGCAGCTGGCTCCGCCCACTTCTAAGGTTGCGATAAGCCAAGCCTAACTCTCTCTTGGCTTGGAGGTATGTGCCTGAAAACTGAGTTCCAACTAGAGTTCCTAGAGCTCTAGAATACTGATGCTTGCACTGTGGCAGGCATTTTTACTTCGTTTTTTGTTTCTACTTAGCTGCTCAAGGACTCACTGCCTGGCAGAAACTCTTAAAGGAGCTGTATCCCTTTTCTTTTTTCTAAGCTTTCTCAGGTACTGTGGAAATTCAAGCACCATGTTGGTACACCAAAATGTTGTTTGTGTTTCTCTTTTGAGGAGCCTGCCACGCAGCTCCCAAATAAATCACACACGGAGGCTTATTCTTGATGATAAATGCCTGGCCTTTGGTTGGCTTGTTTCTAGCCAACTTTTCTTAACTTAAAATTATCCCATCTATCTTTGGCCTTGGGGCTTTTATCTTTCTCTATTCCTGTATACCTTTCTTTCCTTTGTACTCTGTGGCTTGCTATATAGCTGGGTGGCTAAGTGGCTGGCCCCTGAAGTCCTCCTCCTTCTTCTCTCCTTCCTTCTCCTTTTTCCTCCCAGATTTCTCCTTCTATTAATTCTCTCTGCCTGCCAGCCCCATCTATCCTTTCTCTTGCCTTGCTATTGGCTGTCCAGGTCTCTATTAGACCATCAGGTGTTTTAGACAGGCACAGTAACCCAGCTTCACAGAGTTTAACAAATGCAACATAAAATAACACCTTAAAATAACATTCTACCACAGTGTGTCACTGCGGGTGGCTTTGGGAGTTTAAAGAATGAAGTCATTTCAGGGTTTACTCTCTCTGCTTCTTTCTGGTCATTCAAGATGTGAGCCCTCAGCTTTCTGCTCCTGCAACCATGTCTGCCTGGGCCATGACTCCCAGCCACAGTGGATTTTTATTCTTCTGGAACTGTAAGCCCAAATAAACCTTTCTCTGAGTGCCCTCAGCCATGGTGTTTTATCTCAATACTAAAGAAGTAACACAACACATGGCATTGGTCTCTGGCCTCCATTCGTGAGCATACACACATAAGCGTGGAAAAGGGAGAGCAGGATCTCACTTATGATGGGATGTCACTGTACTGCGCTGGTAACTGGTGACAAGCCTGACAAGCCAGGACTCTGCACATTGAGACAGTCACTTTGTAGCCTGAGGACACTGATAAGCTTTGGAGGGCAGGCAAACACATCAGAATTCCAAGAATCAGAGTTCCTGGAGAGCCAGTTGCCTCGTGATACAGACCAGGAGGGAGTCTGTGTTCGTGCCTTGAAATGAGGGGATCATAGAATCCAAACTCTTGTTTTCAGCAGAACCCGAAGAATAAAGACCGGGGCTGGGCTGCTGGAAGAGACTAATTGTGGGGTAAACTTTTCCATGTGGTCACACCTGTTTGAACAAACTACTTCTGTAGGGTGTATGTGGGAATCAAATGAAACAGTGGCAGGAAATCCATAGTGCTTACTGTCTCAGTTGGGTAACTGTTTTAAGCATTTTTAGATAAGTGAATTCATAACAAGAGTAAAAACACCAAACATAGTAAAGCGCCCAGCAAAGGAAAGATGCTAGACTCAGAGTCACCAACTGTGCGACCTGACAATTCTGCACCCGCCATTGTAGGCAGAAGCAAGTTCTCTGCATGACAGATGTTGCAGTCACCCCGGAGATAGTAATGGTGACCAGGAAATATGACCTAGCAAGCCAGCCAGGAACAATTGATGCCTCACTCTAGAAACTTCATGGCCTTCTTAACTGACACTATCTGCATTTCCTAGCAGAGGCCCCAGACACTGGCAGCTGACACCACAAAAACCATATGCTGTCCATCAGTCAGACCCAAGCCACCAGGTTGGCTGCTCTGACTCTTTCTTAGGCCTCTTCCTGTCTGTTCCACAGCAGCCAGATCGGCTCTGTGTGCTCTGGGCTGTGTCCTCCAAACACAGCTTTATTTCCAAGCTTTGCAGAGCTACACTGTCAAACACAAGAGCTAGGAAGGAAGGTGTAGCCTGCTACTAAGCCTGCACTGAACTGCTGAACTGTGTGCTGCACAGGACCAAAAAGGTTGCTGAAGAGGAGGAAGAGGAAAAGGAGGAGGAAGAGGAGGAGGGGGGACAGGAGGAGGAAGAGGAGGAGGGAGAACAGGAGGAGGAAGAGGAGGAGGGAGAACAGGAGGAGGAAGAACAGGAGGAGGGAGAACAGGAAGAGGAGGAGGAGGGGGACAGGAGGAGGAGGAAGAAGAAGAGAAAAGGACAGAAAGATCAAGTTTGAAATGGTGGCTTGTGCCTGTAATCTCCACATGGGAGTCAGAGGCTGGAAGACTGGTACAAGTATGAGGCAAGAGTGAGCTATGGAGTGAGTGAGACCCTTTCCTAAAATACACACACACACACACACACACACACACACACACACACACACACTCATGCACACACACATGCATGCACACATCATACACACACACATGCATGCACCACACACACACACACACATTCATGCACACACTCATACACACACTCATGCACACACACACATGCACGTACACACCATACACACACATGCATGCACACACCACACACATTCTCCAAAAACAATTATAAAATGGAATGTGGGGTAGCAGGTGACTGGAGTGCAATTTTTAGGCAAGATGACAAGGGATGGAAGAGGGGCCAGCAGCTCCTCCCTCCTAGTGTTACACTTAAAAACATAAAGTTCTTCACCGTTAACCAAAGCACTGCCCACCCAGACCCGCTCCCTGCATCTCTCCCCATTTGACTGAGCTCTAAGCCCTCAATATGCCAAAGGACTGTAGACAATCCCCCTTCTAAGGATGCTGTTAGTGTCTCGCAACAAAATCTGGCTGTTGAACATCAGAAACTAAATAGTACCCCAGTCTGTCTCTCTGTGGTCACCTCTCTGCAATGTCACGCATGTCTCAGGTGAAGCGAGACCAAATGTGAAATGTGGAAGCACATGGATAATTGAACAGACGTCAGACCCTAATTGTTCGTAAGCTTGCACTGTGTCTAGATGCTCTAGTAGTAGCCAGAAAACAGAGATCTGTGGAATAGGGTGGGTGTCCTTAAAGACTAGTGCAGTTTGCGCAGTGAGGAATTGGGATCAGATGGGAGACCTCTCAATGTTACTGGTGCATCATCCCCCCCCCCCCCTTTGGTTTTTTTGAGACAGGGTTTCTTTGTGTAGCTTTGTGCCTTTCCTGGAACTCACTTGGTAGCCCAGGCTGGTCTCAAACTCACAGAGATCCACCTGGCTCTGCCTCCCGAGTGCTGGGATTAAAGGTGCACCATTTTTTTAAAAAAATAATTTTATTTATAATTAATTTCATCAATCTGCCACTCCCTGATCTAAAACCTCAAAGCAGGTCAAATTGCTAAGAAGCAACTTGAGAAGCACTAGCAGGCAAGGAAAAAAAATCAAATAATGCCAAAAGCTACACAGAGAAACCTTGTAATCAAATAAAACTAGAAAATACACATAAACTTGTACCTGGGAATTAGAGGCAAGATCAAGGTCATTCTGTTAGGTATTAATTGATAGCTAGCCTGAGGTACAGGCAACCTTGGGGGGGGGGTGTTAAAAGAATTAGAACCACAACTCCCAGTCCAGGAGAGGCAGAAATCATTGAGATGAGACCCTGTGGCGTGTGACCCTACAAGGTCTAATGGAGGCCCCAGTTAGAGACTCAGAAATTCTGTTTGGCTTGACATCATCCATGCTATTTCTCGTCCAGCAGCACCATGTGTCTTGACACCCAAGTGTTGAGGGATGGAACACCACCCCACCTCACCCAGTCTCTGGAAAGCCTCAGGCATTTTGGTGAGTTCTGTGAAGCCAGGAGTCGACAAGGGGGTTTGGACCACAGGTTGGAGCGGCCTGTGGGTCAACAAACTCGGGATGGCAGAATCAGCAACTGTGCTCACAGCTGGTTGAAGACTCCGAGGAATTGATGGGAATGAGCCTGAACCGCCAGCTCGGTGGCCGGCAGCAGTGGTCTTTGTGGGACTCACAGGAAGAGGTTTTAGGACGGACAGACTGCTGTAGCTTAGCAATGCGAGGGCGCATGTCCCGCTCCAAAGAACGCTGGATGAACCAAGTCTCAACTTGTTCCTCCTTCAGGTTGAGTCTGGTGGCCAGGACCCTTCAAGCCTCGAGGTCTGGGTATGACTCCAACTTGAACTGTCTTTCCAGTTCCCATAGCTGTTCCCAACTGAAGTCTCGATCAAGGGGGTCCGGGGTATAGGGGGCATCTAAACAGGCTCCTGAGGGTCTAGACTCAGGCAGGGGAAGGGGAGGCCTTTCCATCTTCTCTGTAGCTCACGGCGCACTATTTTTTAACTGTGCAAAAACTATCATATTTTACTTTTGTGTTTTCCTATTCCTGTTCCTTCTTTGTTAGTGCTACTGTTAGAAAACACCACAGTGGGTGGTTTAAAGATCAGAAATTTGTTTTTAAGTTTCTGAAGTATGGAAATCCAAGATTAAGGTACAGGCAAGGCTGATTTCTCCTGAGGCCTCTCTGGCTCACAGGAGCCCACTTTCTGACTGTGTCTTCACATGGTCTTTGCTCTGAGCATGTGCATTCCCTGTGTCTATTTTGTGTGTCCATACATCATCATCCTATAAGGATTAAGGAGCATGCATATGACCGCATTTAAATTTTATCACCTCTCTAAGGGTTCTATCTCCACAGTCTCACTGGAGGGAGAAGGGCTTCAACATATGACTTTTAGAGAGTTCAGTCTACAACAGCTGCCCCCTAACAGCTGGTGTAGCACCAAGGCTAAACCAACACACTCCCCCACCTTCTCTGGTGCCTTCCAGCCTACAGCACTGAGGAGTTCCATCTACTTTCATTAGTCATTTTGGTCTTTTTTTTTTTTTTTTTTTTTCCTGGCAATAGGTGAGGCAGTTCTTTGAGAAAAAAATGCTTTTTAAAATCAACTCTTGAATGCCGGGCGGAGGTGGCACACGCCTTTAATCCCAGCACTTGGGAGGCAGAGGCAGGTGGATCTCTGTGAGTTCGAGGCCAGCCTGGTCTCCAAAGTGAGTTCCAGGAAAAGGCGCAAAGCTACACAGGGTTTGTTTTAACCCTGTCTTAAAACAAACAAACAAACAAACAAACAACAACAAAACAACGCTTGGAAATCCAACACATCATTAGACAAGGCATCTTTCTTTTCAGAGCCTGAAAGCAAGGTGTTATTGAGCACGAGAGATTTACCTATAGTCACAGTTTATTCCCGCCTCCCCAGGGTGAATACCTTTCTAGACAAGTGAATACCATTGAAATTGATAACATTGTCTTCTCGGATCTAAAGGGAAGGGATTTAATGAGGAATCTAGAAGGAGGAAGAGTCGCCGGGGAATTAAAGATGACTTCTAACAAGCGGATGACCAAGAAGGTTCCTGCAACCAGGCTGCAGCTGAATCTCGCACACTAGCAGAGATGATGTTTGCGCTCCATTTCCACACAAACACTAACTCCCCTATTCAGTCATTACCACGCCTGGCACAGGGGTATGAACTTTCCCTGTGTGCTACCATTTGATTTAATACTGAGGAAGAGCAATTAAAATATAAAAATAGGCTCTCCCATCCCGCACCTCCCCCCGAGGGTGGGGTGACCGAGGCAAGTGGCAGTGGGGTTCCAAGTAGCGGTCATGCCTAAGAGTGACTCCTAGGAGGTGGGGGTCAGGGAATTTGGTGAGTGGTTGATTATGTGATAAGGAGAAAGGACAGTCATAGAGTCTGCCTCTCCCAGGTCCCTGTGTAAAGAAACCAGATATAACTCCAAGAATTAGACTTTTCCTGTACAGCAGCAGAACCGCCCAGTCTTGGTCTTTTGATATCTTGGCATGTATTGGGGTGGGTACCAGGTTGAGGACATTTGAGACTAACAAACTGTGGAGACATCTGTGGTCAAAGGGCACCTAGAAAAATTAACTTCTCTCTCTCACCGTGCCCACCCCCCTCTCTCTCTCACACACACACATACACACATATATACATACACACTTCACATAATTACAAGTGACTCACATTAGAGAGTATCTGCAGTCCTAGTCCTCTATGAAGTCCAGATTTATCTGAGTTAAATAAAATTTACACAATATTGCTGTGGTTTTTTTTTTTTTTTTTTTTTTTTTTTTTTAATGTTTGCAGACGGAGAGATTCTGCAGCCAGCTTGCTCTGCAACAGCACGTTCATTTTGTGGCAGTCTTTCCAAACAACTGTCTCTGGTGCCACCTGCTGACAGTGGCGAACCCTGTGCATCAGGGATCGCTAAGGTAAGTGCCTCTCCAAGCTAATGGGAGAATCTCATGTCTACACTCTGCTCCATGAATTCCCCACTGCGTAAGAGTCAAATCGTCCTAAAAGTTCCTCTGAGCTTATGGATACTTTGATTTAGGAAATGAGGCAACCATGTGAGGTCCTCTAAAACTCAGGGCCCTCTGCTTGAATCTACTGTTGACATGGTTTTGAAAAATGGGGAGGAAGATTGATCATTAGCTGTCCACCATCTGCCATATCTTATCCTCAACATGTAAGTGTTAGGGTGTATTCCATGCCCAATGAATAAAGAATATAGATTCTGACCTGTCTCATTTCTCCCGGAATAGAATACCAGCAATACATCACAGTTGCCATATTCCTCCCACCCCCTTCAGTGATGTATTTTGAGAACTTTCCACTTGGGGGCAGAACTTTCTCACATACACATCTGAGGAGTTTTCCATGGACGTTGAATTGCTATGGCAAAAAGAAAACAAAGTTGTTATTTTGATAGGAAAAGAAATGTGTTCCGTCCCTTCCCACTCAGCACTGTGAGTCTTTCCCAGTCTGCCAACACGGCGGGCGCTGGTTGTGCTTTTTAAAATCTTTGCTCATCTGAGGATTGAAAATGGCCCCATAGCCGAGCGGTGGTGGCACACGCCTTTAATTCCAGCACCCGAGAGGCAGAGGCAGGCAGATCTCTGGGAGTTCAAGGCCAGCCTAGTCTACAGAGTGAGTTCCAGGACAGCCAGAGCTACACAGAAAAACCTAACTTGAAAAGCAATAACAACAACAAAAAGAAAATAAAATGGTCCCACAACTTCAGGGTTATCTGTGTTTCTTTTTCTGTGAACTCTCTAGTCATGCTTTTTTTTTTTTTTTATTAAATCACTCTCATGTTGGATTCTCAACACTGTTGCTTTAGCAAATAAAGTACAGACCCCTTCCTCGTCTGTGTTTTGTTTCCAAACCAGTTTAATGATTTGCCCTTTGACCTTAGTATATCTAAGTAACAATAGCATGGCTATTTTTTCTATGCTAGAAGCCAAATCTCTATTATTTGTAGTGCTTTAGTCTCTTTGGAAAGGCCTGCCTCAATATTCTATATTTTCTTTCTTTCTTTTTTTCTCTAAAGACATTATCTTGGTGGCCTTGATGACTTTGAACTCATAATCCTCCTGCCTCTACCTCTACCATATTCAGCCAAGATTATTAGTTTTTTAAATGAGGCAGGGTTTCACTATATAGCCTAAACTGGCATGGAACTTACCATGTAGCCCAGCTTGACTTTGAACTCATGATCGTCCTTGTGTTGGTTTCCTAAGTACTGGTATCAAGAGCACAAGCCACCATTGCCCATTTATTATTAGTAGTAGTATTTTAAAGATTTATTTATTTATTATGCATACAGTGTTCTGCCTGCATGGATGTCTACAGGCCAGAAGAGGGCACCAGATCTCATTACAGATGGTTGTGAACCATCATGTGGTTGCTGGGAATTGAACTCAGGACCTCTGGAAGAGCAGCCACTGCCCCCAACCTCTGAGCCGTCTCTCCAGCCCAATATAATTTTTTTAAATTTAACTTCTTTATTGATTTGCTTGTTCCACATCATGCACCCCAATTCCCCTTACCTCCTGCCCCCCATACCCTCCCCTCACCCCTACAGTGCCCCCCCACAGAAGAAAAAAATCAAAACAAAACAAAGTAAGCAAACAAACAACAACAACAGCAACAACAAATTTTTCGCTTCTCCTTCTTTTCCGCCTCTCCAACACGTCTTCATTCATCCTGGTGGCATTGAGAGCCTCTTCTATCTGCTTCTGTCCTCTTCCTCCACTCTTAGTTATGTATCATGTTTTCCTCAAACCCTGGAATTTTGACCATTCTCCAAATAGTTGACCTTCAAAGAACTCTAGATGTGTGAGCACTGTTCCCTTTGGTGTCCAGCCACCCAGCAGACTCCTATTCATCCTTCACAAAACCAACTGAGCTCTTCTGAAAAGAAATCCTTCAGGCAAAGACTTAGTCTCTTGCTTCCCTAGGGCCGAAGTAATTGGGTTTAGTTTTTCCTATTACAATGTTCAACGTGTTGGTGGCAATTTTCCTATTCATGTGACGGTTTTTCCCAATTGTTTCCCACCACCACCGTTTATCATGGATGGTTGTTGATTGCACAGTATGGACTGGAAGAAGAAAGGCTTGTATCAGGCTAGCTTATAAAAAACAAATGTTAATAAATTAGCAAATCTCTGAGGAACTTATAGTCAAGAGGGACATGCCATCCAATGTTTACATTCTTGTAATCCCAGAAACTAGGCAAGTCGGGTGCACAGTTGGGATCTCTCCATAGGGAGCAGAGACTCTTATGGAGGCTGGATAGCAAGGCAATCAGCACCAGAAGGTGAAACACAATTGGCTTTAACCAACAGAACAATCCCATTCCCCGCAGCAGTGACTGGCGTAGCAAGTTCTAGCCAAGAGCTAGAAAGGGAAGCTGTCTTAGGGTTGCTATTGCAGTGATGAAACACCATGACCCAAAGCAACTCGGGGAGAAAAGGATATGCGTGGCTTATGCATCCATGTTACTGTTGATTATAGAAAGAAGTCAGGAGACAGGAACTCAAACAGGTCAGGAGCCTGGAGGCAGGCGCTGATCCTGGAAAGATGGTGCTCACTGGCTTTTTCTGCATGGCTTGCTCAGCCTGCTTTCTTATAGAACCCAGGACCACCAGCCTGGGGATGTCCTCACCCACAATAGGCTGGGTCCTCCTCCATTTATCATTAATTAAGAAAATGCCCTACAGGCTTGCCTGCTTACAGCCCCGTCTTCTAGAAGCATTTCTCAGTTGAGGTTCCCTCCTTTCAGATGACTAGCGTTTATGTCAAGATGGCATAGAACTAGCCAGCTCAGAAACCTCTGTTGGGAATTTCTGAAATTGTGTTCCTTTATAATGGGAGATTTGTAAGTGGAAATGAAGCCTCCTGTCCCTCTTACCTTCCTGTTACATGGGCTATGGTGTTAAGATGTGATAGGAATTTCTGCTGCCAGATTGTAGTCATGGAATAAAAAGTTCTCAAAATGCTAAAGATGGTGTACAAATGGAGGTAGAGTTTTTCTGTCCAGACCGCCTGGTCTCAAATAAACACACAAAAGCTTATATTAATTACAAAATGTCCATTCACTAGCTCAGGCTCTTACATTGAAATTAACCCATTTCTATTCATCTATGTATTGCCACTTGGCCATGGCTTTCTAGCATCTTGCTTCTTGGATAGTTCACTGGTGTCTCTCTCAACTCCCCCTTCTTCATCCGAGTCTTCAGTTTGATTGCTCCACCTAACCTTATCCTGCCTTGGCCAACCAGCTTTATTATTAACCAATGGGAGTAATACATATTCACACTGTACAGAAGGGTCGTCCCACAGCAATGGCGGAGGGGACCAAAGGAAGTGTGATAATCTCTTGAAGACACCACAGAGCAGCAAGCACAGTCCATTCTGGAAATGCCTGCCACACATACATTTCTCAAGTAAATAATGAAGTTATTATAGTTTAAATTCTTGTAAGTCAGATAGTCTGTAACCCAAAGCTGAAGGCAAATCTCAGAGGACCTGAATTAGCAATTTCAGTCATCCCCTTCACTGACCTGTAAGCCCAGGAACAAGAAGAGCTCACTCTCTTGGTGCTCTGTGTCAACCAGCCGGGAACCTAGGACAGTACATACGAGTACCCCTTTAGTGCAGGAATCAACACAAGTAACAGGAAATACTCACTGAATATGTGAATTGAGGGACAAAGGAAATGGAAGAAGATACAAAGCGACTTGATCCATGCTCCACAGTAGGATGTGTGCTTAATGTCTGGAAGACACTGTGCCCCAAGGGTTTATTGATCAGTTTCTTGTCTATGGTTAGAAGGTAAGAATAGGAGATTCCTGCGTTCAGCCTGCTCTACGGCTAACCTAACTGTGACGGTTTGGATGAAAATGGCCCCCATGGGCCCACAGGGAGCGGTGCTATTAGGAGATGCAGCCTTGTTGGAGTGGGTGCGCCCTTATTGGAGGAAGTGTGTCACTGGGGTGGGCTTTGAGGTCTCAGATGCTCAAGCCAGGCCCAGTGGCACCCTCTCTTCCTGCTGCCTGCAGATCTGAATGTAGAGCTCTCAGGTATTTCTCCAGCAACATTGTCTGCCTGTGTGCTGCCATGCTCCCCATCATGATGGTAATGGGCTAAACCTCGGAACCTGTAAGCCAGCCCCAATTAAATGTTTTCCTTTATAAGAGTTGCTGCGGTCATGGCGTCTCTTCACAGCAATAGAAACCCTAACTAAGACACTGGGTAACCGGTCTCAGGAAGACAATAGATACACAGGAAAGCCTTGTTTTCTTGTTTCTTAACTCCTGCAGCCTGTTCTTTGTAGCTATGTTCTCCAAATTGAAGTGTTTGTTAAGGTTCTAGAAAGTGACAACATTTAGAAAGCCCCAGGAAGCTCCTGAGATAGGATTTGTAAGGCCTCTCCCCAAGGTGATACAAGCAGCAGGAGACTCCTGACCGGCCAATCAGCGAGCTGCCTGCATGCTGCACAGGGAGCCCCAGGAAAAGCAGCTTTTGTGAGTCATCGTCTGCTGGGGACATCCCTTGGGTGTTGTAGCTTGAGTCATCTATGCTTCTGAAAGTGACCCTGCACCCCTACTCTGTAAGTAAGGCCAATAAACACACTGGTTCACCAGACTGGACTCTGGTGAAATTATTACAGCGATCCCTCATTGGTGCCTGTTCTGGAGTGAATGCATCTGTTCAACATCTCTCCCAAGGAAAAAGTCACACAACACTCATAAAAGACTAATGATTTCCTGGAAATAATGAGAGGTATCTTTTGCCTTTCATTACACCCCCAGCATCCTTATCCCTGACTCGTGGAAGGGGTCAGAAGGTGCAGTATATCTGAAGACTGAGCTGGGCAGACATGATGGATGGTGAGTGTGAGCCAGCCTATCCCCGTTTCTCCACATTCTTCCCTCTCAGCAAACATTTGCTCCTTGGGCTTGTAAGGTCTGCGGATTCATCGGGGGTAAGGTTGTCTTCCATGTAAATGTCATAGCAAGCAGTCCAGCATGTGGTGTCGTGAGGGAAGTGCTGGGAGCCAGGTCCTCTTTCTAACCTGGCTTTATGGGAGCTGGGAATTTTGATTCCTATTTTATACCTCTATCAGAGGTGCTCAGCCAGCTTCTCAACTCGTTTCTCAACAAATTTTAGAAAGGTTTTTTTTTTTGATACACGTTAATTATACATAAAATGAAGTTTCACTGTGACATTTTCATCCATGTCTAATGTACTTTGATCTCTGCCCTTTTCTGCTCTCATCAATTCCCTTTTAACAACGTTCAGAACCTACAGGCACAATATATATACAAAATGATCCAGAACTGGGGAGATAGCTCCATGGATAAAGGCTCTGCCTGTTACCAAGTCCGAAAACCTGAGTTCTTTTCTAATTTTTTTGTTTTTTTTTTTTGAGACAGGGTTTCTCTGTGTAGCTTTGAGCCTGTCCTGGATCTCCCTCTGTAGACCAGGCTGGCCTCGAACTCACAGAGATCCTCCTGGCTCTGCCTCCAGAGTGCTGGGATTAAAGGCGTGCGCCACCACCGCCGCCGCCGCCGCCGCCGCCGCCGCCGCCGCCGCCGCCGCCGCCGCCGCCGCCGCCGCCGCCGCCGCCGCCGCCGCCGCCGCCGCCGCCGCCGCCGCCGCCTGAGTTTTGTCTGAAGGACTGACATGGTGGAAGGAAAGAACTGATTGCGGAAGTTTTCCTCTGGCCTCCATACACATGTCATGGTTTGTGTGCACACGTGCTCAATTTCACACACACACACACACACACACACACACACACACACACACACACACACACACTCACCCTCACATGCATACACCAAATAAATAAAAATGTAACAAGAAAGAATACAGGGGGTAGAGAGATGGCTGAGTGGTTAAGAGCACAAACTGCTGTTGCAGAGGACCAGGGTTCTGTTCCCAGAACCTACTTGGTGGCCAAGTCCAAGCTGTCCTCAGTGTTGGTTTCTGGTGAGGCCTCTTGTGGCTGGTGGACTGCTTCAGACAGGAAAGCATATACCTATGCTCATGGTGACGGAAACAGAACAACAAAAGCTTAAATATGGGATATGTGACTCTATCAGTGATGGTGGCGGTTGTGATGGTAAATCTGGCAGTGCCCTCATAGCAAAGAAAACTACAGTCTGGAGCCAGGCGTTAACCTGAGGCACCTGAGAAGTGAGAGAGGAATATGGGTTAAGAATAGGCAAACAGCCAGGTGGTGGTGGCGCACACCTTTAATCCCATCACTGGGGAGGCAGAGGCAGGCGGATCTCTGTGAGTTCGAGGCGCGCAAAGCTACACAGAGAAACCCTGTCTTGAAAGCCCCCCCCCCAAAAAAAAACCAAAAACAACAACAACAAAACTAAGCTAACATCGCAGAAAGAAATTGTCCGGGCCTCTAAGGGTTAAGATGAACGAGACTCTGCCCATTGGTTCCTATTTCCTAGAGAGGTCGGGACAAAGTGGGTTCTGAGTAGGGTGCGGTGGAAACTTCCCGTCATCTCTTCCCAGTCTGGGGGTCTACGACCCTAGGTTGTTGGGGCTAAAGGGTTGGACTTCCTTCCCCCAGACAGCTGGGACAACTTGGGGTGCAGGGAACCATTGTGCAGCGACCTCAACAGTGAGCTCCTTCCAGGGGAAGGGGGGGGGGGCGCTCTGCAGGCGCGCAAGCGGGGCGGGGGGGGGGGGGGGCAGTCAGGGTTCTGCAGGGCGCAGGCGCAGCACCTCCGGGACTGGCCAGACCGGTTCCCTGGGCGGAACCCAGGCGCTTCCCCCAGCTTTGCTGAGCACTGCCGCCCAGATGCCCGAAAGCTCTCAGATAAGCACAGCACACCATCTTCACCCGTTCGCCCTGAAACCGTCCAAGCTGCCCATCTCTGTGCAGGGACACCTTAAAGGCCGCCATTCACTGCCATGCATGGCCTGGATGTGCCAGCCTGTTTGGCCGAGCCGGTGTTCCCGGGGCTCCTTTACTAACGAGTTTAATAATATCTTAGGGAAAGTGGTGAAATATGAATCTGTTGCACGGACTTGTTGCTTGTAAATACTTAAATAGAAATGCGTAACTGGGTAGAGCGTTTTAGGCAACTGTCCGTTTTCTGTGTTGGGTTTTGAAAAAACTGTTTTATGTGTATGAGTGTTTTGCCTGCATATATGATATGTGCACCATGCGCGTGCATGACAGGTGCCCACGGAGGCCAGAAGAGGGCGCGGGATCCCCGGGAACTGGAGTTGCAATGGCTGCATGCCACTATGTGGGTGGGTGCTGGGAATCAAATCCGAGTCCCCTGGAAGAGCGGCCAGTGCTCTTAAATGCTGAGTCACCTCTCCAGTCCTCTTCTTTTTGTTTGCATCCAGGTGTTTTTTGTTTTGTTTTGTTTTTGTTGTTCTTGTCAAACTCTGGGGATGTAATTTCAACCTCTTTCACCTTTATAACAAACCAGTTCTTAATCGCTCTGTGGTCTTGTTGGCTCCCTGGGTCTTAAGGTTTGGAAATGCATTTAAAGAAAGGAGCTGATGAAGATACTCTTTGAGGATCATTTGTGCTTGGGAATCAGTGTCCAGCTCTGCTTCCTGCTTTAGTTCGCTGGAATACGTGGTGTGAAAGGCCGTGTCCCATCGGCTTGGGATTCAGGCCTGATCTACCACTTTTCTGGTTGTGTGACCTTGGGAAAGTTTTAATACCTTGGACACACCTGGAAAACCACTTGTGAGATGGTGCAGATAAAAATCTAAAATGGTCCATTCACCTTAGGCTGATAAGAGAATTAGGAACAGTGATTTATTTTATTGCTCAATGTGTACAAGCAGCAGTAGGGGAAGAATCAAAACATTGCCTATGAATGCCTTTGTGTATCCTCTCAGGCTTCTATTTCCTCCCAAATCATGCTTGTTGTTCGTTATATACTGAAATGGATGCTGTGTCCGTAGGACGCTAGCTGATCACATTTCCTAATGCTTTAAATAGAGGAGGGATAATTGTTAGCCCCAGAAGATAGCTTAGCTGACAAGTATATTGGAGAATCCAGGAGCAGAAAGGTGGAGGGAGGGATGGCCTCTTTTGTATTTAGGATTAGTGGGTGTAATTACTCTAGCCCTGTTTCCAACTGGTTTCTTGCTGTGCGTTATATAAGTGTTCTTTTTGAAATGGACTCCGAAGGCTGCTTGTTTTGGGTCAACAACCAACGTATCCTTTTGACCGTAAACAAGGTCCTTTCTCCTCCTTGCTTCTTGCACCTGCATATGGACTCCTGATGTCCTTATGTTTTATTACTCATGCTCTTGCCAAAAAGCACATTGTCCTCTTCAATTAAAAGGGTTTCTAACAAGTGGACATTATTAGTATTCATTCTCTCTTTGAAACTTGATCATCAGGCTTTAATGAAAAGATAGTTAAACTAAATAGTAATTAAGTTAACATAAATATTTAAATTTTTTTTTTTTTAAATTGTAGGACTGGAGAGATGGATTAGCAGTTAAGAGCACTGGCTACTCTTCTAGAGGACCTGGGTTTAGTTCCCAGCACCCACAAAGTGACTTACTACATTGGGGTAAGTCATAATGGGGATCTGATACCCTCTTCTGGCCTCCATGGCACTTCACAGACATACAGGTAAACAAAATGCCCACACATAAAATAAAGACAAATCTTTTTTTTTTTCATTTTTCTTTATTAAGAAATTTTCTACTCACTCCACATACTATCCACAAATCCCCCCTCCTCCCATCCCTAGCCCTCTTTCCCAAGCCACCCCGCATCCCCACATCCCCCAAATCGAGGTCTCCCATGGGGAGTCAGCAGAGCCCAGCACACTGAGCCTAGACAGGTCCAAGCCCCTTCCCACTGCACTAAGGCTGTGCAAGGTGTCACACCACAGGCACTGGGTTCCAGAAGCCTGTCCATGCACCAGGGACAGATCCTGATCCCCCTGCCTTGGTGCCCCCCCAAACAGTTTGAGCCAAACAACCGTAAAGACAAATCTTAAAAAAAAAATTTAGTTGTAAGAGGAATAAGATACTAACTCTTAATTTTGAACACTAGTATCTAGGACAAGACTTCCTGAAAGGACTTCTAAAGGCCATGCTTCTCATTTTCATTATTTTGTTGTGATGGTTGGGAAGGGAGGTAGAGAATATACTTAACAAACACTTCTAACTATGACTACTGTTATTTTTTCCCCTCAGGGCTCCCCATCCTTAGCCTGGTGTGGTCATTGTGATGGAGCGGGGAACCGAGCTGTTGGTTTTGGATTCGAATTTCACCAAGTGGGAGAGTTTAAAAAGTTATGTTTACAAGTGAAGGGTCAAGATGATCTGAAGCCTTAGGAAACTTGTTACAAAATGTGCTAGACACTGTGTGGAAAGGTCGGTGTTCAACCCGACAAACTTTATTTGACTGTGTGCTGTATCACTTGTAAGTCAGTCATGCAGCTTCAGTTTTCTCCCTTTAAAAATGATAATAAATACCTATCTTGTACATATTTAGGATTTGTTACATACACACAAAGCTACTGCTCTTGATAGTGTCCATTCTTATTCTATGTTTGCACATGTTTCAACTGATCCATTGTCATGTTTTCATTACATACAACATTCTACTTAGGTCCTCTTTCCCCCTTTTAAACCTCAAATAAAGCTTAGTACATTTATTTTTAGGTTGATGTTACCCTTGGGATTTGTACATACTAGTTCAGAAACTTAGTGTGTGTAGTGGGTAAGAACAACAAATTCACGGACTACTAGTGAACACACAGAATATTTCTATAAGGGCCTGAGAGATGGCTCAGTGGTTAAGAGCATCTTGTAGATTACAACTAAATTGTTTTTAAAAGATTTATCTTTATCTTATGTGTGGGTGTTTTGTCTGCCTGTATGTCTGTGCAGTGCCATGGAGGCCAGAAGAGGGTATCAGATGTCCTTGTAGAGGACCTGAGTTAAGTTCCCAGTAACAACATCAGCATCTCACAACTGCCTGTAAGTCTGGCTCCAAGGGATCAGCGGCAGTTGCTCTCCACTGGTCCCTGTACTCTTATGCACATGCCCTCATCCTGGTTAGTTTATATTAGTCAATTTGACAGAAGCTAGAGTTACTTGAGAAGAGGGACCGTCAGTTGAGAAAACGCCTCCACTGAATTGGTGTGATTTATGTGGGAGGGCCCAGCCTGTTGTAGGCTGGGATGGTAATAAAGCAGGTTAAGCAAGCTATGGAGATCAAGACAGTAAATAGCATTCCTCCATGGCTTCTGTCTCAGATCCTGCCTCCTGGTTCCTTCCTTGAGTTCCTGCCCTGACTTCCTTCAGTAAGTATGAGATGAAATAAACTTTCCTCCCCAAGTTGCTTTTAGTTATGGCATTTTATCATAGCAATAGAAACACAAAGCCACACTGGGTTGTGGTGATATACATGTTTAACCCCAGACTTGGGAGGCAGAGGCAGGCAGACTTCTGTGGGATCGAGACCAGCCTGGTCTACAGAGGGAGTTCCAGGAGAGCCAGGACTGTCACACAGAGAAACTTTGTCTCCAAAAGCCAAAAACAAAAAACAAACAAACAAACAAACAAAAAAGAAAGAAAGCCAAGGTAAGACATCTCCCAGCACACCGCACATACACAAACTTTAAAGAGAAAGTTTTGTATGAAATACTTTATGAGGTTTTTCATTGTTATTCTCTGATTCTCTCTTGCTTCAGTTAAGAATTTCCTTGTCAGGCAAGATAAGGGACTGTGCTTATCTATTAATTTTTTTTTAAAGTCTTGCAGGAGATGAAGATAAAGATAATTTAGGGACTGTTCAAAATCAATACACCGCAGGCAGACAAACTTAAAGAGAAAGCTCCACAGTGTTCTACAGAATTCTCAGCAGGAAAATACAGAAGAAATGCTGATATTATCTCATGGAGATGAGATTTGGTGTCATGATTCTTATGAGAATTATGTCAAGTCAGAGAAATGGGAAGATTCTACAGGAAAAGAAGGGGGAACCTTACCATGGAGGATGGGGTTCAAGAGAACATGTCAACACCTCTGTCCATTCATCCTTTGGAGAGAAGCCCTACATTTGTCCTAAATGCTAGAAAAAAAATGTTCAGCAATAATTCTCACCTGTGGACACACCAGAGAACACACCTGGGAGAAAAACCATATACATGTTTTGAATGTGGGAAATGCTTTTCTAACAGTTCCCACCCGATTCAGCGTTTGAGAACACACACAGGGGAGAAGCCCTTCCTGCGTAACAAGTGTGGGGATAGCTTCAGCTATACCTTCCCATCTTATCATCCATGAGAACTCACACAGGAGAGAAACCTTTCAAGTGTCCTGCCTGTGGAAAGGCTTTCAGTACCAGCTCTCACCTAATTCAGCATCACGGATCACAGACCGGTAAGAGGCCATAGGGATGCCCTGTGTGTGGAAAAGGCTTCAGCCACAGCTATGTTCTAATAGAACACAGGAGGACTCACATTGGAGAAAAACCCTATAGGTACCCGGTTGTGGGAGGAGCTTCAGTCACAGTTCCAGCCTGATCAACGCACACATGTGAAAAGCCCTACCTGTGTCTTGGGTGTAGAGGAGGCTTTGGTTGTAATTCGACTCTAACAAAGCACCAGAGAATACACACAGGAGAAAAACCCTATCACTGTCCAGAATGTGGAAAGACTTTTAGTTGAGGTTCAAACACCCCAGAAAATGCTCACAGGAAAGAAATCCTCTGGAAAAACTGAATGTGAAGAAAGTGTGCATCGGAGCTACAGTGTGATGGAAGAGTGCAGAGTCCAGCTAGGAGAGAAACTATGAAATGCTGTGGCTATGGAAAGAGTGCTGGCCTTAGCTCCCACCTTAGTGGACACCAGAGAACACACAGTGGAGAGACGCCTTACTGGTGCTCTGAGTGCTGGAAGACTTTCAGTCAGAGCTCTACCCTAATCTTTCACCAAAGGACACACATGGGAGAGAAGCCTTAGTGGTGAGTCCTTCAGTCAGAGGTTCAATCTGATCAGGCACCAGGGAACCCACAGAGGAGAGAAACCTTACCAATGTGCTGACTGTGAGAAACGCTTCAGCAGGAGTGCATACCTGGTCAGCACTGCAAGACCCACATCCAAGTCTTTTCAACCTCCTCAGGTGAGGGACTTTCTTCATGAATGGACCCAAAGAAGCTGTTCAGGAGAAATGGTCCCGATCCTTCCATTTTCAGCCTCAAATTCTTCTTGAGTCCCAGGGCCTGGCGGGGTTTCTTTTTTTTTTTTTTCCCTCCTTATTAGACCATTAGAATTAAGGTGTTGTGCTCATTGCCCTCTGAAGTTTCTTTGTTGTGTTTGCCAAAAGATCTGGAAAAAGTCAACCTCCCAGTTTAACTAATGTGAAGACCCCCATCAACAGGGTATGAGATCATCAGTGAGAGATACCACTCAGGGTGAAGAAAAGGTAGACATTATTATCATAAAAAAAAAAAAATTCAAAGCCAAGCAGTAATGGTGTGGGCCCTTAACCCCAACATTCAGGAGGTAGAGGCAGGTGGATTTCTGAATTGGAGGCCAACCTGATCTTCAGAGAGAGTTCCAAGACAGCCAGGGCTACATAGAGAAACCTTGTCTCAAAACAAACAAACAAACAAATAAATAATTCAAGGTGAGATAGGAATAGCTTCAAAGGAAAATATAAAGCGTATTCCTATGACTAAGCAAAAAGACATGTAAAAGTAAGGATTGCAAATGAATTACTACATTTTGTCTTAACAAATGGAGATAGTTCATTACTTGCTCTGTGGGCTTACCCAGGGAAAGAGTAATTTTAAGCAAATAATGTGATTTCTTGAATGTTTTCTGTGTCTGAAAAATAAAAGATTCATTTTAGATTTTTGTTTGTTTGTTTTTCAAGACAGAGTTTCTCTTTGTAGCCCTGGCTGTCCTGGAACTCACTCTGTAGACCAGGCTAGCCTCAATCTCAGAGATCCACCTGCCTTTGCCTCCCGAGTGCTGGGATTAAAGGCATGCGCCACCATGGCCTGGCTCAAATTCCATTTTTAAATGTGGACATAGTCTTTTCCCTGAGCTAATTCTGTGTTTTACCTTTGGACACGACTCCTCAGCTTCAGGACTGGCAGTTTTATTTTGCATCTTTGTATGCTTGGTTTATGTATCTGACAACCGAGAATTCATCCGATGTTCTGTGGAAATGATGCTTTTGAAAGCATTTGATACCTTTTATTTTCTCCTACTAGTGCCCAAGGTGATAGACATTTAGGAAGGCCAAGACTCCTTTAAATTGCCTAGAATTTCAGCTTACTGTTGGATTCAAGATATATTTCACGAAGACCATGGAGAGGTTGTGCATTGGGAATGTAGAACTAGGGCTGGAGAGATGGCTCAGCTGTTAAGAGCACTGACTCCTCTTCCAGAGGTCCAGAATTCAAGTCCTGGCACCCATATGGCGGCTATTACTGTAGTCCCATGGGATCCAATGTCCTCTTCTTATGTGCAGACATACATGTAGACAGGACTCATAAATAAATAAATCTTAAAATATGTGGAGCTAGATAGGGTCAATGTGGCTGCTGTAAAGGGCTGGTGGGTAACTGGTTAACATGAGATTTATCTCTTCTTTCATTATGATACAGCATACAATTGTACCTTTCTGAATGGTTGCATAACTAAAAAAGATAGCAGAAACTAACAAAGATATTTGAGAAATAGTTAAGGGTGAGTTTCTACATTTAAAAAGAGGGCAAGCATTATTGAATTTTACACTACTTCCACTCATGCATCTCTGTCTACCTTCGTATGTCACAAAATATTGCCACAATTAGAAATAGTAACATCTCAGGACAAGATCTTACAGTATTAAGAAGAAAACATAGATAACTAAGAATTCAATGGATGCGTGATTAAATGGTACTGTTGAGGCCGAAACTCGGTGACAAGGCAGTAGCTGTGGGCGGTATAATGATCAGTCTCATGAACTATGACAGATAAACCGCTCACTTCCTTCACCTGTAAAACAAAGGCAATACCTCTCTTGGAAGGTTGCTGCAAGGTTTGAATAAATATTTGCAAAGCTTCTGGCACAGTGCGTAAAACGTAAGAGGATCTTATTAAACAGTTTCGGTGTTGCTGACAGAAGTGTGTGTGTGTGTGTGTGTGTGTGTGTGTGTGCAGGGTCTCACCATGCAGCTTTGGCTGGCCTAGAAAACACTATCAGAACTGTGTGTGTGTGTGTGTGTGTGTGTGTGTGTGTGTGTGTACAGGGTCTCACCATGCAGCTTTGGCTGGCCTGGAACACGCTATGCAGACCAAATGGGTCTCAAACTCTCAGAGATCCACCTGCCTCCCTAGCTCAGGGATTAAAGGCGTGCTCCACCTCCCTCGCCTCGCCTCTCCCTTGAGCCTCCGTGCACGAAGGACACCAGGATCGCTGGTGTGTCACGTCCTTCACGCCTTTTTCGCCCGTGCTCACACAGTCCGCCGGGCCGCCTCTTTCGGTTCGGTTACGGCCTGGGCTGGGCACGGTAACCAGGCATTGCTCCAGAGTTAGTTCCGCCCTCCGCAGGTGGGGACCCGAGGACCCCGCGGGAGCCCGGCCGAGCCGGCACCGCCCCATCCGCCCACCGGGCCGGCGCCCACCCCACGCACCCGCCCCGCACCACGCAACATCGCCCTAGAGCCTCTGCGACTGGCGCCGCGCGGAACGAGCCGCCCGCCATTGGCCAAACGCTCCATAGCGCCATCTCAGCCTACCGCGCGGTACGCGCTCTCATTGGCCCGGGGCGGCGTGGGAGGCGGGGTCTGCCCGCGGGGCGGTGCCGGGCCCCGGAGCCCCGCCCCCTGGTCCCTCGGCTGGGCCGAGCCCGCCGGGTGGTTGGAGCGCGTGGGGCCGAGGTGCGAGCGGGGCGCGCGGTGGTTACTCTGGTTACTGTCCGCGAGGGATGCTGGCGACCTGGCGGTCCGGCGTCGTCCTCGCCGAGCCCTGACGGACGCTCTCCGGAGACAGCCATTCACCCTCGAGGAAGGCAAGTGGCGGTCGGGCAGGTTCCGGGCCGTGACTTCGGGGCTTGCCCAGGAGAGGTCTCCGGGGAGAGCTGCGCCGCCCCGCTCCAGCCCGGCTTCGGGACTCCGGGGCCGGGTCTTCTGTTGGTTGGAGAAGGCTGCCGGGCAGTGTCGCTTAGGGGCGGCTTTCCCAGCACCCTGATCCTTCTTCGCCAACTCCTTCCCGCCGAGCCCCTGCGGCTGCTGACAATAGACCACTTAGAGCCCGAGGAGCGGACATCCAAGTGTACGCACAGCCACACTCGTACCCCCTCCTCTGCCCAATAGCGAGATTGAAAGAGAGAGAGAGACCCGTCTGTCAGCTGGCCGAATGATCTGATCAGGAGCTGTAGGCAGGCTTTAAATGCTGCTTTCTAAGTCTCGGACAACTTAAGATACATTTGTACTCTCCATGGTTTCACGAATTGATCTCGTCTGACTCTGAAACTATTGACAGGAAGGAGTTGGGCCAGTGTCCCGCGCCCCCTTTTGACAACTACATTTTGGAGAGAACGTCTTAATCACCAAAACCCTCCCGAGGAAAAAAAAAAGACACCCCCCCCCAAAAAAAAAAAACCACAAAAAACCAAAAATCCTCAGCCACCAAAGAAGCCTTTTGAACCATGTGGACTTTTCTTGGCATTGCCACGTTCACCTATTTTTATAAGAAATGCGGGGATGTCACCCTGGCCAACAAGGAGCTCCTGCTGTGCGTGGTGGTGTTCCTGTCTCTGGGCCTGGTGCTCTCCTACCGCTGTCGCCATCGAAACGCGGGCCTCCTCGGGCGCCAGCAAAGCGGCTCCCAGTTCGCTGCCTTCTCGGATATTCTCTCGGCTTTGCCTCTTATTGGCTTCTTATGGGCCAAGTCACCCCCTGAGTCAGAAAAGAAAGAGGAGCTGGAGTCCAATAAGGTAGGCTGATTCCACGGTGGGCAAATGAGGGGCATCTTATTTTAAACTTAAGATCGGGGTCACTGAAGTTTACGGTTTCATGAAAAGGCAAGCAAGTGACGACGGCTTAGAAACGTCACTATTCGCATTTGGTTGATTTTTTTTTTTTTTTTAAAAAGTTCCAGATTGTGATCTTTGATTTTTAGGAAAGATCAAGAGGGTTTTTTTCATTTAGTGTTGGCTGATCCTTAGATAAGGGGTTGGATATTGATTTGATAGGAAATGTTAGCATTTCATTTGGCGGACAGAATCAGGGTGGCTTTTCTTTAAATCCTTGGATAAGGATGACATTGGTACCTGAGAAAAAATTATTGTGTGGCAGGTAAGGCCACTTAGAAAAGTGACAGCTGACTGGGGAAAGGGACAGAACAGTTTGAAAGGCAATACAAATGCTCAATGCTTTAAAGGCTTGGGCAAAGATCCTCCCTCCTGCTAGTCTTTGAAGTAATGAATAAAACCAGTGCAGTCATGTCCCGAGTCAATAACTGAACGATGGTCCTGTGTCCAAGACCGGGTCTTTAAATACTCATAATGTTATTACTGCCAGGGAAAGATGGAGGCCGCTGGGGGCCAGATAAGAGGGGGAACAGTAGAAGCCAGATCAAGTGGCTATTTGAACTTTCCCCCCAAGAACACTGGAAAGACTTTAAGAGTGAGAGTAACAATGCTTGATTTTTAAATAACAACAACATAAATATTGCTATGAGACTGTAGCAGGGTACCCAACTTGGCATAGAAGATAGGGCCAGATAGAATGAGTTACCCACAGGGCAGCACAGGCTTCTGGGTCTGCTCCATTTTGTCATGTCCACAGTACAGGTGAGCAAAGTTGATAGAAGAAAGGGACTTGGCTCTGAATTTTAGCTCTGCCACTTCTGGCAGTGACACTTTGAGAATGGGCTGATTTCTGTAAGAATCAGTTTCTGTTCTGTTAGATGAGTGTGTCACCACCATGGCTTGTAGACAGGGAGTTAAGTGACTTCTTATTTGCAGAGTGCCTGGTGCATCACCATCTCATAAGTAACCAGCTGTTCCCACTAGTCTAGAGTTGGTCTGTCTGTTAGGAGCCTTTTGGGTAGCACTGCCTATTCGGGGGCATGGCAACTGGGGGTTGGAGACGAGGCCTTATTTCTCAAGGTGGAAACTCCGGTATTTGTATTGTAGAGAACGCCCCCCTTGGGGTTGAGTTCTAGTGCAGGGGGCTGGAGTACTATGGCTGTCACTGTGCTGTGTAGAGAATTTGTGGGGTAGGAAAACTGGGTTGTCAGCCGTCAAGCTGCTTTCGTTTCGTGACCACTTCAGGCTTTCTCCTTACCTGGAGACGCGGGAGCTGCTGGAGGATGTCGAGTCTCACTGATGTATGGCAAGTCAGAAGTGAGAGACCTGCACCTGTAGATGCTCAATATGTGCTCGCAGAGTTGAGTGGTTAAGTGATGGGATTTGTCCTAGGTTGTGGCTTTGAATCTCACTATAGACGTTTATAGTATCTGGCCTGGTGTGGATTTCTAAATATGCCCATATTATACAATACTTTTTAATTACTGTGTCCAGAAAAAGGAACATATGTTTAATTTTATTGGGATGTATGCATTTCTGTTTAGCCAGTATTTTGGTACTAATTTTTTATATATGGTCTGGATTTAAGAACATACCATTGATTTGGTTTAATGATGTTTGCGGTCTACCTTTTGCTCAAGATGTAGAAGTCCACTAGTTTATGTGGTAGGGATATGATTTAAGTCAACAGATTTGAAAGCATAATAGCTTTTTTTTTTTTTTTTTTTTTTTTAACAGTGCAGAAAAGAAATCAACGTTTCAGAAACAACATCATCAGAAGCAGCTACCTCAGTATCGACATCTTCCCTGAATGATCCGGAAGTCATCATCGTGGGGTCTGGTGTACTTGGATCTGCTTTGGCGACGGTTCTTTCCAGAGATGGAAGAAAGGTGACGGTAATCGAGCGAGATTTAAAAGAGCCTGACAGAATCGTTGGTGAACTCCTGCAGCCTGGCGGCTACTGTGTCCTCAAAGAACTGGGCCTCGGAGGTAGGTCTCTCCGATTCTCAGGAGGGAGATGGTGAAATAAGTGCCCTTCACCTTAGACTACTGTGCTTTCCTCCTTTCCTTATAAAATTCACATTTGCTAAAAACGATGTGAAACAAGAGCAAAGGAGAAAGGAAACATTCGTAGTATGAGAAGAAGAGGCTACCTAGACATAATGAGATAATGAAGTGTCTAAAAAAATGTAATGTCAAAAAACGAAGACATTAAATTCAGTACCCAGAATATCGTTTTTAGAGTGTGTAATATGTTCCTGGTGTGGTGTTGTTACCTCCGATCTTCTTAAGAACTTCTTACATTCAGCTGGGAAATGTTTGTTTACTGCTGTCTTTGAATGAGGTGTTATAGTGAGTCCAATGTGTACTGATGATCAGACAGATAAAGTAGAGCACAAAAGACAACCAGCTGTCAGGTGAGTAGCCTCCTGCCTGGTAGGAATGGAAAGGTGACGCATTCGTCAAAAGCCTTGGTTCTAGAGCTCGACTGCCTGGGTTGGAGTATCAGCTCTGGCTTTGCAAAGCTGTATGGCCTTGCCTGGTAACTAACTTTAAACCAAGTAGCTTAGCCTTCTGCGTACGATTTGTTCCTTCATTTATAAGAAAGGCATTCGAAGACTCTCTGCTTCACATATTGTGAGAATTAAGTGAATTTGGACACGTAGACCATTCCAAACAGTACTTGGTGCGTTGCAGGCTCTGTGTTCTTGTCTTCTGTTTTGTGGAGGGAACTGGAAAGGAGGCAATAGAGAAAGCGGTGGTGATGGAGCGAGAAGGTGACTTGATCTGAAGGTTGGAGAGGGCCAGAAGCGAGGTCACGGAGGGAGGGCTTCCTGAGCAGAGGAGCAGGAGTGTGGCATGAAGTCCTTCGCATTGGAAACAGTGGCTTCAACTCCCCAGCAGCCGCTCACTTGACACAGCACAGTGTAACTCATGTCATATCGTGCCTCAGTGTAGCCATACATATTTCAGTCTGACGGAAATGGTTCCCCCTTTTTTTTTTGGTGGCCCTAGGGCTCAAACTCAGGCCCACACATGCTAAATACATATTTGACCACTGAGCTACATCTCTACTTCTGAAATTTTTTCTATTTTGCTTTTTAAAATTCTTGTTATGTCTTTACCAGTTGAAAGATCACAATTCAGAATTCACCTTGTAGTTCTTTGGGTCACAAGTTGCCATCTATCTACAATGGTGTTTGGAAAAACCCATGGATACAGTATGAAGAATAGACTATAAGCTAGGAATGGTACCACACATTTAATCCCAACACATGGGAGGCACAGGCAGGTGTATCTCTGAGTTCAAGGCCAGCCTGACCTACATAGAGAGTTCTAGGACAGCCAGGGATACATAGAGAGGCCTTGTCTCAAAAAAACAAACAAACAAACAAACAAAAAAACAAAACCCAAAAGAATAGACTATAAGGCCAGGCCATGGTGGCACACGCCTTTAATCCCAGCACTCAGGAGGCAGAGGCAGGTGGATCTTTGTGAGTTGGAGGCCAGCCTGGGCTACAGAGTGAGTTCCAGGAAGGGCACAAAGCTACACAGAGAAACCCTGTCTTGAAAAACCAAAAAAAAAAAAATAAATAAATAAAATAAATAAATAAATAAATAAATAAATAAATAGACTATAAGATTGTGATGGTGGGGTAGCAAGGGTCAAGTTAGGAGTCTGGGAGAACTCATTCTGAACCCAAATTAAAGATGGTGTTGGTTTTAACTGACATGCTGACTGGTAACAAATTATAGTGGACACATGATAAAATTAAGAGATACAGATTACACACACACACACACACACACACACACACACACACACACACACACACGCCCCTAGGTTTTTTTCCTTAAGCGATAGGTTTGAAAGGCATGGGTATATATGTACCAGGGAGGGAAGGACAGCTGTGCCATGTTTACTGATCAAATGCTGGGTGAGATGAGTGAAGAACCATCACCATTGGACTTGGCAGTCTATGGGATTGACAAGAAAAGCCAAGCTGAAATGAGAGGAAGACTTAAACGATTAAAACTAGAAAACTTTTTTCCCTTCCTTTGATGTTGGGGATTGAACCCGGAGACTTGGGCTTACAAAGCAAGCACCCTGAACCAGATCCTCACTCAACCCATAGAAAATTATTTTTTTTTTATGAGATTTTAAAACTTAAGAAAAAAATACTATTTTATGTTTGAGTGTTTTGCCTACATATATTCTGCGTATTACATGTGTGCCTGGTGCCCAAGGAAGCCAGAAGAGCTTGTTGGATCCTCTGGATCTGTAGTTACTGATGGTTGTGAGTACTGAACTGTGGTCCTCTGGAAGAGTAGCCAGTGACCAGGCAGCTGAACCATTTCTTCAGACACTAACTTAATGGCAGAAAACAGAACTAGAATAAAATTAGATAGGAATAGGAGGCCAATGCAGGTGTATTTGATATTTGATATGAGTAATTTTTATGGAAATGTATGCTAAAGTAGGGAAAGCTGATACTGTGGCTGAGATTGGCAAATATAATTTTTAAGGTGATGAATATACTGAGTTCCACAATTTTATTGTCAAGGTACATGGATTCAACCATCACATTATACCTATAAACACATAACAATTGTTAAGTGTCAGTGACAAGTACAAAAATAAACATATAAGCTTTCTCCCTGAAATGTCATCCCTATTGTTATCAGCTAAGAGGAAGCCAGAAGTGGAGAGCTCAGGGCACAGTTGACTGCAGCCACACTTGAATCAACACACAGGCTGGCTGAGAATGACCCTGCCAACAAATACTTTTCAAACATTGACAAATAGGTTTTGTTCTACTTTCTGAGACTACCTCTTAGTGGATGTTACAGAGGGAATGCTAAAGGATAATATATTTTTTTAAAAAGTAGATAACATATATGAAGATCAGAAGGACTAGAGAAAAATCAGAAAGAGCAGAATAGCAAGTTGGGGAGTGAGTATAATTTTTGATTGCGAGATTACCTTTGATTAAAATGAGTGAGGAGAGTAAGCGTTGGAGATGTCAGGAGATATGAATTCCAGGCCTAGCTTTTGCCTTCTGGGAAGAGCTGTCAAGCCTGCTTGACTTGACCTTCATGTTGTGAGTGGAGGAAAGCCAACTGGAGAAGGTGGCAGATAGTGTGAAGGAAGGGCTCGATCCTGTGGGCTTGTGTTGTCCACTGTAAAGCTCTGCCTGTTTGTTTTTTCTCCAAAGGGAAGCTTTTAAAAGTGTGTGATCAAGAATATCATCTAAAACTATATTCTGAGTAATATAAAAATATAAAAAAGATCATGGTGTGGTAAGGCAAGGAAGAAGGTTATCTGGAAGCTGTTGCGCAGTCAGTCAGGGCTGATGACATTAGGACACAGTCACAATAGGAGAGGTGTGTGACCCAACCTGGGAATTTACTTTGCAGGAAGAGTGAGTAGAACCTCCTGATGAGTCAGATGTTAGGTGTGAGAAAGGGGAGGGCCATAGAAGTTAGGTAAGGTGAACTGTTGCCAAGAAGTCCAGGACTGAGGTCTGGGATGTGCAAGTAGAGATCAGTGAGGTGGTGGGGAGCCAAAGCAGGTCCCAGAAGAAACAACCCAGAGGAAAGCAAAAGACGCCATGCCCTCGACCCAAACAAAAACATGGCTTTGCAAAGAAGGAAGCTTCCATGGCTATCCTTTTAGGTTCCTTACAGGACGGACCATCTTGCACTTCAAGCAAATGTGTCAATATCCAGAAGCAGGATTTTGTTAACCTTATCTTTTAACTTCAGCCAATCAGAAATGATTTCAAACTAAAGACTAGACAGTATTTTATGAATCTTAGCCTCAGGAAACAGCTGCATGGTTGTGGCTACAAGTCCCAGTGGATTCTTTTTATTTTTTTTAAGATTTATTTGTGTGTGTGTGTGTGTGTGTGTGTGTGTCTGTGCGTGTGTGTGTGTGTGTGTGTGTGTCTGTGCATGCATGTGAGTACAGGTGCCTGTGGAGGAGTTGTACCCCACACCCCTGGAGCTGGAGTTACAGGTGGTTGTGAGGAATTGAGCTTGGGTCCTTTGGAAGAAGAGCAAAGCATACTCTTAACTGTTGAGCCAGTCTTTCAGCCCATCCAAGTTTGTACTGGGGACAGTCTTCCAAGTATTTATGCAGTCTATGTTTACTGTCACCAATAAGAGTCCTTTAAACATTAACTATGTTTACTCCCCTTAAGGTTTGATGAGCTACGTATGATAGAATTTCTTGGAATGGTTACATTGCAGATAAAGGCTTTCTAATATAATATCAAGTGATCCATCCTGGATTGTGGACTGATTGCCATATAGATTGCACTTAATACCCATAAGTCTTGTAACTAATGCATTATAACTTAAGTTCTGTATGCCTATACCATGTCTAGTATCTAGTATTCACTACCTTCAACTTTATTTTCTTTAGCATTATCTTGGGTTTTGTTAGACCCTCCACCCTTTTTTAAAATATAATTTAGAGTCAGATTTTTTTAAGCTTTATGGAAAAACAACATACCCAAGATTATGATTTAAAAAATGGAATATAGAGTTCAATTTTGGGAGAATCGACATATTTCAGGATAGACTTCTTATCCATGAAAGTCCTGTGTTATGCACATACTTAATTTTTTTATGTATTTGAAACTTCCTGTGTCTCCTGTGGTTTTTTGATAACGTTTATTTCTAGAACTCTCGTTTAGCTTTTGACTTTCATTGTTTTGTTGTTGGTTTTCTTCAGCTTGAAGTTCAGAACTTTGCATGAAGTCAGAACACAAAGCTGTGTTTGGATTTCTTTATTTTGTTTTTTTTTGTAGATAGGGGGTCAGGGTATGTAGCCATGGCTAGCCTGGAATTTACAATATAGACCAGGCTGGCCTCAGAGAGATCTGCCTGCCTCTCTACTGGAAGGAAAGGTGCTCACCGCCATGCCAGGCCTGGATTTCTCATGTGTGACTGTAGTGGATGGCTTACTTCCATACACAGGATAATTGTGTGCTGCTCTTGCAGAGGACCTGGGTTTGGTTCCCAGCACTCACACAATGTCTTAACAATCATCTGAAACTACACTTCCAGGGAATCTGATGCTCTCTGGACTCCATAGGTACCAGGCATGCATGTGGACACACACATATGTGTAGGTAAAACAAAATAAAAATGAATGACATATTAAAAACATGAATTTGGCCGGGCGGTGGTGGCGCACGCCTTTAATCCCAGCACTCGGGAGGCAGAGCCAGGCGGATCTCTGTGAGTTCGAGGCCACCCTGGACTACCAAGTGAGTCCCAGGAGAGGCGCAAAGCTACACAGAGAAACCCTGTCTTGAAAAACCAAAAAAAAAACAAAAAAAACAAAAAACAAAAAACATGAATTTGTTTTGATCCTGGGACAAATCTTTTCAAGTTTTGTCCTACTCCCAGTACTGAAGTTTCAGGCACATGCCAACACTCCAGGTTTATTCCAGTTTGTTCACTGCCTCTATACTACTTTGTATGAATCATTGCTACACTTTTTGTTAGTTTTTGCATATTAATATTTTTAGTGAGTAAATTTTATGCACAAATAGTGATGCTTTCTTTTATTTAATATTTTTCCTAAAACACTTAATTGCCACTAATTTTTAAATTTTTCAAAATTTCAAATGGCTCTTAAAAAAATATATATATTATTGTCTTAAATGTAAAAAAGCTAAGAATGTCTTGCTTTCTGGTTTAGATTTACTAAAATTATTCTGCAGTTTATCTTGAATCAATTTTCAAATACAGTAGGAACCATCCACATTTAGGAACTAACCATTCTGTTTGGTTGGGGAAATCTACTTTTCATATACTGAAACTTTATGTATAAATTGGGGCCTTTAAAAATAGTTTTACTGAAATTTTATTTTTTTCTTTCCCCTCCCTCCTCTTTTCTCCGACCCTCTTCCTGTGTTTCTACATTGGGATGCATGTTAAGGAGGATCAGCTGTGTTCTGTAGCTTTGTGAAGAGAGCAGATTCACTCAGGGAGGATGGTGGCTTATTTCATTTTGTGTTGCTTTTCTTGATTGTGTCTGAGGTGAAGCAGTCACAGACCCGAATGACTGCTATTAACTTGAAATGCAGCTGTGGATTTGTCTTCTGAAAACATTGAAGATTTTTGTAATAGTTGTATCAGTTGTTTAGTTCTCCAACTGGTTTTACAGCTTTGTAAGGCAGAGCTTTATTTTCAATATCTGTGTCTTGGTGCCTTTCTTGGTAACTCTCAGCATATTACTAAAATTGTTTGAACTGAACTTTTTTGCAGATACAGTAGAGGGTTTTAATGCCCATCTTGTACACGGCTACATAGTGCATGACTATGAGAGCAGGTCTGAAGTTCAAATCCCGTACCCGGTGTCAGAGGACAACCAAGTGCAGAGTGGAGTTGCTTTCCACCATGGCAAATTCATCATGAGTCTCCGGAAAGCAGCTATGGCAGAGCCCAAGTAAGAGCACAGCTTTGAACAGATAATGTGACGGAATCCAACCTGGGCCCTGGCGATGCTTAACCAGAGAGTACTTCCTGTTCTCGCAGAGGACTGGAGTTTGGTTCCCGGCACCCAGATGGCTCACAACCACCTGTAGCTCCAGATTCAGAGGGTCTGATGCCCTCTCCTGCCTTCCTCAGGCATCTGCACACATGCTCATGTGTAATCAAATAAAATATGTCCTTTTCTACAAGCGAGATTTCATCAGTGTTCATGAAAATTTTTGGCATGGTCTAGATGGCATAGGTATAATATAATAATCCATAATTAAAATATGTTCAGTGCTTCTGTAAAGAATATTAAGAGAATTTTACTTTAAGTAAGAATTAGATGATTATTATTTGATTGAAATTTAGAGGCTGGGCTTAAGTGGTGTAGCTAGAGCATCTGCCCATGTGTGCCCATTTGAGTCTGTGTTTGTGGTTATAATACCTTTTCTAGAAAGAACAGAGGACGGCCAGAAGAAATCCCTGTTCTACTTTCCCTGAGAACCCAGTCTGTCAGGACTGGCTGCTTGTCTTGATTCTTAACTTGTATTTGCCTGTCATCTTTTAGTGCTAGTTAAGGAAGTTCTAAATATGAGAGCACCCATGTGGTTGACAGGCCTGTGTGTTGACAGAGTGAAGAAGTCAGTGGACTTTTCCTTGGGGCTAAAATGTTTGGCGTGCACAGAGGTAGAGTGTTCATTGTGTAAAAGTGGGAAAATGCCTCAAATAGAAAAGTTAGGATCTTTCTGACAGATAGGATTACTTTTTAAATTTGTCATATGCTATTTATATTTTAAAAATATGTAATCAATTCTTTGAGAATTTGATACATGCATACAGTATATTTTGATCTTATTTACCCTGATTCCTCCCAGATCTACCCCGCCATGTCTTTATCACTCCCACCTTCATGTCCTTTTTTATTTTATTTTTTAATGGCTCACTGAGTACAATTTGTCCTGCTTATATACTCATGGATACGAGGCTATCCATCAGAGCATGGTCAACCTATCAGATACCACAGCCTAACGAAAGCCGATTTTCTCTTCCTGAGCAGCCATCAACTGTTCATTGCATCTGTGGGCTGGGTGCTCCCGAGTCCCTCCTCTCCATGCTGGATGTGGAGCGGCTTGTCTTGTGCAGGCAGCCGCAGCCGCTGTGGGCTCAGGAGTGCAGGGGTCCCACTGTGTCCTCCCCAGCCTTTGGCTCTTACACTCTGCCTGCTCTGTGCAGTGACTTCTGAGCCTAGGGAGGGGCATGATATAGATGCCCCATTTGTGGCTGAGCGTGCCATGGACGCTTACTCTCTTACTTTTTGACCAGTTGTGAGTTTCTGTATTAATCACTGTCCACTGCACAAAGAAATCTCTGATGAGCTTTTCAATTTCAATACTGTGTCCACTTAGCAAATATAATTACTTTTTTCCAAATATAATTACTTTTTTAAATAATTCTTCCTGTTTATGTCTGACTGTATTAGAGTATTTTCTCTGTATTCTTTTTTTTAATGAATGATTAAAGACATGATACAACTTTAAAAATACTTTAAGAATAATTACATTTGTAATATGTGTTTGTTGTACATTACAAAGGGAAAACTACACACAATTATACACATGCTGGTGGCTTTTTGCTGTGTACACACATGCACATACATGTGTCCTATTCCTGTGAGTGCAAGAGGTAGAGAGTAAAGACTGTATCATAGTTAAGGGCAGTTGCTCAAGTGTGATCCTCTAGCAGCGTATTTCTGTTCCTCCGTTAGTGTCAAGTTTATAGAGGGCGTCGTGCTTCAGTTACTGGAGGAGGATGGCGCCGTGAGAGGAGTGCAGTACAAGGACAGGGAGACCGGAGACACCAAGGTGAGTGAGATCTGCACACCTTACAGTTCTGTATGAGTGAGCGTGTGTGTGTGTGTGTGTGAGTGTGTGTGAGTGTGTGTGTGTGTGTGTGAGTGTATGTGTGAGTGTGTGTGTGTGTCAGAAGACCACTAGTGCTGTTGGTTCTCTCCTTCCACTTTATGTGGGTCTCAGGGATGGCGCTGTGTGTACAGTATTGTTACTGTACAAGTTGTTATAGTCAGAATTAGGAAAATGTTGAAAGCAAGTAACAGTCAAATAGTTTCTAGTTTATGCTAATGTTGGTCTGTTAAAGAGAAAGAGGCGGAAGAGCCCTTCTAGACTGTTCTACAGGGTCATCCCTTCCTAGAAACTGAACTTTGATAGGGTTACCAGGTGTTCTTTGCTCACAATGTAGTAATATCAATACACATTGTCATGTGTTTGAAACTACATCTTCTGTCTGGCCGCTCATTAAACAGCACCACGTGAAAGTAGGTAATTTGATAATGAATCTGGGTAGTTGTTAAAGTTTGTGGTAAGTTTCAGTCTTCCGTGGCCCATGTTTGCCTTGAAGTTCTTCCTCTTGTCCATTATGGTGGAGAGTTTTGATAGTTTGGGTGCAAAGGGAGATGACCTCCAGGGACTCAGGAAGTATCGCCTTCAGGGCTTCATTCTCTTAAATCCACAGGATGCTTTGGTGCCTTTTGTAAGAACATACTGTATTTAAGTATTTTCCTGAGCACTCTTTGTTTTGGAAGGACGGGCCTTTGGGTGCATCTAACCATTGGCTGGGTGCTCTTCCTCTGTGTTGCAGGAGCTCCGGGCCCCTTTGACGGTTGTTGCAGACGGGCTTTTCTCCAAGTTCAGGAAGAACCTCATCTCCAACAAAGTTTCTGTTTCCTCTCATTTTGTTGGCTTCCTTATGAAGGTATGGAGGAGTGGTAACTGTAGAAAAATACAAGTCACCTGAAATTTGAAAATTATTACAATATTTTCTCTTCCTTTATTTTTAGAATGCACCACAGTTTAAAGCCAATTTTGCGGAGCTTGTTCTGGTCAATCCAAGTCCAGTTCTTATCTACCAGATTTCAGCCAATGAAACCCGAGTACTTGTTGACATTCGTGGAGAAATGCCAAGGAACTTAAGAGAATACATGGCTGAACAAATATACCCCCAAATACCCGGTAAGAAATAGATGTTCCTTTCACTGTAAGCTATCGTCTGCAGCCGGGCTCACAAAGGCCTCTTCCCAGTTCCCTACAGCAGTGTCTAAAGCTGCCCAGGGATAAGCACAGCTGTTTGTGAACTGGCAGTGTATTTCCTGTGGTATCAGAATATGTGGATGGTAAAAGCTAAAGACTGACAGCTGTCAGTTAACATGGTTGCTCCTGTCTCATCTCAGGTGAATTTGAGTCATTTCTTCCTCTAATCTCTGTTCTGTTCAGCTGTATTTACATCTGTTTTCTTTTAGATTCCTTAGTCATTCCTTAACATGAATAATGAGGTACTTAATAGATAATTTTATTAATAAAGTAGGTAATTGGTGGCTTGTTGCAAGGAACTGTGTAAAAGACGCAACACATACACAGTTAAGTATTCTTTTATGCCTGATAAGAAGATGTGTGCTAAGTTGACTGAAATGCGCAACACCACTTATTTGGTTGGATGGGATTGATTGCAGACCACCTGAAGGAGCCATTCCTGGAGGCCTCTCAGAACTCTCGTCTGCGGACCATGCCAGCAAGCTTCCTTCCTCCCTCCC